>NC_060071.1:37837878-38140908 GCF_922984935.1 Meles meles | reverse complement strand
GTTGTACAAATGTATGGAGGAGTTTCAAAAAGAACCAGGGCAGGCAGATGGAAGAGCCAGATGACAGAAAGTAGTGGGCTTCCCGAATGCAGGCCAGAGTCGGCCGTTCCCATGGTTCAGGAACCGAGTCCCCACTCCTGACTCAGTATGGCCGTGAGAAGGCAGTGGAGAGACGGAAGCTAAGGCGTGGACGGAGCTGGGAGATGCTCTGCAGAAAGGAGACTGGCCTCCTTGTTGTTTCTAGTACCCTGTGGCCATGGAGAGAACCATCACCAGCCCAGGAGAGGAAACAGGAAAATGCCGTCTCCACTTCCTGGTGAGCGTCTGGGCAAGACCCTGGAAACGGTCTGCGGCCTTAGCACTGGTCGCGAGAGCAAGGGCGCATGTGAGCAATGTCTAAATATCCTTCTGAGGTTGTAAAAGGCTGGTTTCATTTTTGTATAAGGTGGAACTGAAGGAGCAGATGGCTGGGAAAAGCAGCGGGGCTGGAAGACTCGAGAAATCCATAATTTAAGGCGGGGGCGGGGGGAATGGTATTTAGAGGGTAAAATCAATCAACAGAAGCAACAGAGTTTAAGGGCCTACTGTACATGTCTGTCTTACTTAGGTATACTTTCCCTAAAGGGATTTTTTTTTTTTTTTTTTTTTGGTAACAGTGACATATATATAGTGTGTGACAGCGGGAAACGCAGACGGCTCAGCTCCGGACCAGGCCCCGCGGATTGGCTCTGCCCCTCCCTGGAGGACTTTGGGGCTCTCCTCCACAAAAGACGGACTGGGGCCAGATGATCCTTAAAGCCTCTTGCAGGGCTCACGTCCCATGATTGATTTACCACGCAGCATTTCATCGTGACGCGAGGCCCTTTCCCTACGGCGCACGCACGGCCTTCTACGGCTCCCCAGCGGTCCCCCAAACACTCACCTGATACCCCAGGACCACAGCTGGCCTTGGGAAGCACTTCCCCAACAGAGGTAATTGGTACCCCAGCCGGTGCTCACAGCAAGGCTGTTCCAACCGCGCCTGTTGACAGATGTGTCTGATTATGTTCCTTGAACGCAGGGACCCCCGTGGCCTCAGGTATCAGATCAGCTTAACGGTAATAAACCCCCTGAACCTCCCAGGGGTATTTCGTAGCTGAATTACCAACAGGCTCAATACAATGAAAATGATGGAAGCATGACCATATGCTTTGTCTGCAGCTCTGCACTTAGAAAGAGGAGGTTCCCCAAATCTGGGGTGGCAACAGCCTTGTCGCCAACTCTGTTCTTTTTCCCATCGGCCCTTCCCGCAATCCTCAGCCTACCTTCCCTGCCTTCCTCCTAATGTTCCAGGGGCATCTCAAGCGTGATGGTCATTCTTACCGGTTGAATGTTTTTTTGGAACTGAAGAAATTCAACTTTAGAGCTGTGTAAAGGGCTATGAGGGGAGATTTTTATTTTAAGGGATGAGAAAAGAAAAAGAAAAAGTCAAGTCACAAAATGTCCACACTAGAAGCTACGGCGCCTTGGCTCCTTAAGGCACAGAGACCCAGAGGGAAGGTCACATCATCGGTCAGTCGGCCCCGAAGCAGAACTCGGGGCTCCGGATTCCCAGCAAAGGGTCCGTTTCTGTCCCACGGCTCTGCTCGGCCGCAAGTGACTGTCTGAGCTCTAGGACGCTTGGCTCCCCACCAAGAATGCACGCTTCAAAGCCAAGGTGCCAAAAGGAAATATTAAACAGACACCAATCTCCGCTCTGTTACACACTGGACAGCATAACTTTAGGATATTTTTAGTGAGTGAACGTGGTCAAACTCAGGAACAAAACAAAGTTCAGTTTAAAATAATGAAGACTGGGGTGCCAAGGTGGCTCAGTTGGTTAGGCAGGTGCCTTCAGCTCGGGTCATGATCCAAGTCCTGGGATCAGGTCCCACATCGGGCTCCCTGCTCCTTGGGGAGTCTGCTTCTCCCTCTTACCTTCTCCCCTCTCATGTTCTCTCTCTCTCTCAAATGAATAAAAAAAAAATATTAAAAAAAAAATAAAATAATGAAGATCATGTTAATATACCCCACTTTGTTTTTGGCATTGCCATCCACTTTCCTCCCTTTTGCCGGTACTTTGCAATTTATATAATTATAAGACTGGAAATCTATCACACCAGCTGGGCAAGGTACACTCTTAATGTGCTAGAATAAAACATGGACGGAGATTTAATTATCAGGCTACTCATGTCTTTTAAGTAAGAGCGTGTCAGCACTTCCATAAGCCAATTTGCATTATTAAAATTAATGGACTATAAGACCTGCTCCTGCTGAAACGGACCATACCCTGTCTTTCTCTCCTGTCTAAATACCTTCCTGAGAGCAGCTGCTCCCTCAGACGGGCCCGCTCTGAACCTCCCCGCAAATACAAAGCTCCTGAAGCCTCTCAGAGTAACGACCCCAATCCTATTCCAAACACAGGCGCCCACAGCCTTGTCCTGTGTCTCCAAAGCACGTGAAAGCAAAACAAAATGAAAAACTGACCCTGTGACTCATCTCTCGGCAATCCTTATCTTCGCACACGGTCTTTGGCCGGGGCTGGCTGCGATCCATCTTCACCAGCGCTGGCGCAGGTGAAGAAAAGAGGCCACGCCCCCTCACCAAGGTGAGCGGCTCAGAGAAGATAGAGGATTGCCAAGGCCAAGGAAGAACCGGCGCTCCGGAGTTGGGGTCACTGCGGGTGCTCGGCAGGTAGGGAAGTGGTGAGGACAGTTAGTGGGCATGTCTTCGAGAACTCGGTCAACAGGGGGAAGCGGGGAGATGGAACAGCATCTAGAGAATCGAACAGGGTCATCTTAGGCGTTTTCCAGATAGCAGACAGGTGCACATTTGAATGAAGAAGGAAAGAACTGAGCAAGGGAGGGGTCAGTTACAAAGGAGAGAGCCACTTAAGAAAAGGAAACATTTCTGGGTGCTTGGCTGGCCTGGGCACTTCTATGTCCAGCTTATCCTTTGGACGCACTGTATCTAACTTAATCCCTACATGTCAGAATAGCCTCATTTTAAGTGAGAACACCGGAAGTTCAGAGAAGGGAAATATTTTGTCTATGATCTTACCGCTCAGAAGCACTGACCTGGGATCTGAATCCAGGTTAGCCGGACTCTAATGCCCTGGCTTCTCTACAGCTATTTTAGAAAGCCCTGGGGGATGGGATGGATGTGAGTTCACAGGTGAAAAGAACGATCCAGGAAAAGAGAAGTTATGTGTGAAATCCAGAATGGGTAGGTATAGAAACTGCAATACAGGACAGGACTGTAAAGGAAAGCAAATTTCATAACTACAAAAGGAAAACCTCCTATCCAAGTGAGAGCTGTGCTCCCCTTCCGAGGAGCTTACCACCTCTAGAGACTGGGCGCTCACTGCAAAGATGCTGTTGCCATTCAAAACGTTTATATACGTCTGTTAAAATGGAGTTAGTGGGGCACCTGGGTGGCTCAGTCAGTTAAGCATCTGCCTTTGGCTCGGGTCATGATCCCAGGGTTTTGGGATCAAGCCCCGCTTCGGGCTCCCTGCTCAGTGAGGAATCTGCTTCTCCCTCTCCGTCTGCCCCTCTCCCCGATTTTCCTCTCTCTTGCTTTCAAATAAACAAATAAACATTTTTTTTAAAAAATGGAGTTATGGAACATGCGGCATATTCCTTTAAATAGCTTGGTGGTAACAATCGTTCATCTTTTGGAACCAAATCTGGAGCAAAAGGTTGTAGCGGCAAGTGTACATTTCATTTAAATGCCATTATGATTAGGTGTAACTACATCTTTTTTTTTCTTTTTAAGATTTTATTTGTTTATTTGAGAGAGAGAGAGAATGAGAGAGAGAGAGGTCAGCGGGAGAAGCAGACTCCCTGACCAGCAGGGAGCCTGATGTGGGACTCGATCCCAGGACTCCAGGATCATGACTGGAGCGGAAGGCAGTCGTCCAACCAACTGAGCCACCCAGGCGCCCCTAGGCGTAACTACAGACTGTATCCACTATAGCTGTACCCAGCTTAGCACACTGGCAAGAGCAAAGATCTGAGCTGTTCTCTGGAGCAGGGCTATCAGTGTAGTAGAGACTGTCAGATCTCTGTCGAAAGACAGTCCTCCTCTAGGCATCAAGGTTTGGTGAGCAGCTGTTCTGAGAGGCAAAGGGAAAACAGGGGAGAGTGTTGACATTCTGAGGTGCAGCATCTCAGACATCTGGGACCTGTTGATGAGGTCCCCAGACCAGCCACACCAGCATCCATGGGAGTTCATTAAAATGCAGATTCTCGGGCCTACTGAATCAGAATGTCTTCATTTTTATAACATTTCCATGTGGTTCTGCTGCATGTTTAAGTTTGACAAGCACTAGATTGGTGGAGAAAGCCCTGTGCCAGGGGTTAGGTACTGAAGAACTGGAAAGACAGCCCGGAATCAAGATTCCCCAGAACGTCCCCCAAAAGCAAACTTTTCAAAAGCTCAGACAAGCAGGAGTTTGATTACTCTCATTTTATTTATTTATTTTTTTTTAAGCATCGAGAGAAAGAGGCCAAACTGCTCTTTCAATGGCTTTTTTTTTTAAAGATTTTATTTATTTATTTGACAGACCGAGATCACAAGTAGGCAGAGAGACAGGCAGAGAGAGAGGAAGCAGGCTCCTCGGTGAGCAGAGAGCCCGATGCAGGGATCGATCCCAGAACCCTGGGATCATGACTTGGGCTGAAGGCAGAGGCTTTAACCCACTGAGCCACCCAGTCACCCTGATTACTCTCATTTTAAAACGACTGCAGTTGTAAGTCCAGGAAATCCCATGATGTTCTCAGTATTAATTTTCTGTTGCAGACCACAAATCCTGGATGGTTGGAGCAATGAGGATAGACAGAGGGTGTTAGAAATAAGTACTAAGAAATTAGGGAAGTGGTTACCACATGGGTATGAAGATGGACTATTTAACTTAAACGACTGTCAAATGTTTGGACGGTCCAGCTGATCATCTGAACGGAAAGTTAGGCTGAGAGGCACCTGGGTGGCTCAGTCAGTTAAGCATCTACCTTTGGTTCAGGTCATGATCTCAGGGTCCTGGATAGAGCCCCACATTGGGCTCCCTGCTCAGTGGGGAGCCTGCTTCTCCTTCTCCCTCTTCCCTTGCTAATGCGCTCACTCTCTCCCTGATAAATCAATAAAATAAAATCTTAAAAAAAAATACATGGAGAGAGAAAACTTAAAATGAACCTTATGATGTTAGATTGCAATTTAAATTTGATTGTGAACTCATGATTTTCAGTGAATATAGACGGAAACTTGGGAATACATGTGTCTACAGCTGAGCTCTGTCCACGGTGAGGGCCTGAAAGCAGTTACACCCCAAAGACAATAGGCATACCCATTTTCCAGCTCTTAGCTTCTAAATACCATTCTCCACTACAACGAACCAGGTCTCCTCGAAAAATGGTTGATGGCTGATTCCAGGGTTGGGACTCAAAAAGTACAATATAAGTTTGTATAAAAAGTATAATATCTCACTGGGTGTTGTGCAAAAACAATGAATACTGTTACGCTGAAAAAATAAATAAATAAATGGGAAAAAAAAAGTATAATATCTTAAGCCAGAAAGCTGAGGAAGGAGTTGAAGCATGATGGAGACACGTGAAAACAGGATGGGGTCCAGGTTCACAGGGCTACCGCTCTCCAAACTGGGACGATCTGAGCCCCAGAATGAAGAGTGATTGTGATGGATCATAACCCACTGAGTGAAAGAGAAACCCATGTGTCGATACCGATATAAAGAAATGACAGAATAAAGGAACAAATGGACATCGCGTGTCACCTGTTAGGATGCAGTATGTGATTCTGTGATTTTTCCTGCTAAAAAAGCATAACCTGAATCTCTCATGGGGAAACATCAGATGACCCCAAACTGAGGGCCATTCTACAAAATAAAGGACCCGCCCTCTACAAATATGTCAAAATCATGAAAGTCAAGAAAAGACTGAGAAATTGTTCCAGACTGAAGAAGACCCCAGACATTGATAGCTAAATATAACACGGGATTCTGAATCAGATACTTTTACTATAAAAACATTCTTGGGACAATTTTCGGAACCCGAATGATGTCTGGTCTATCTACTTTGGGCCAATGCACTGTAAGGTGAAGTCTTTAGAGACATCTCAGAAAGATGTTCGCCTCTGGAAAAAAGAGAGAACAGTGTGTGGGAAATCTCTTCCCTTCTACCTGACACGCACATTTATACATTGAGGCTGATGCCCAGAGCAATGGCAGCCATCTTGCACTGGGGGAAACACCACAAAAAAACTCAGAGAAGCCAGACTGACATTGGTGAGCTACTAAATTAACAGGCCCTCAAACTGGCTACCTCCAGATTTCTTGTTATGGGTGATTTACTGCCAAATCCTAACTGTTGAAGTAAAAAGGAAAAGTCTGCCATTAGGCAGCACTGGCTCTCCTGTTTGCAGAAAGGGGTCAGTCAGAGAACTCAGCACTTTCTCCTACTACAGACATCCCTGCCCACCCCCACCCCAGTGGCTCCTTTATTTCAGCTTCCCACCCCCCACCTCAGGTGGCCCAAGACAGAGTTGCTGACTGACACTGGAAATGCCCTTCTGACTGACAGGCTGTGGGGGTACAAGTCCTCCTTATCCAGAATCAGTCTCTCCCTTTACCCCCGCCCACAACTACATACTAAAGCACAACACGAGTGTATCCTCCAGAAACAAGAAATCACACATATAATTATAGCCAGTCACAGACCCTGTGTAGACTAAGTCAAGGATAAAGATGAAGAAAGCAGTTTTCTTTTGGACTTCGAGTCTCCCATTCTCCGTTTACAATATTTTGCCTAGTGTGTAACCTGCACCCTCCTCCCGTACTTCTCTCTTGTTACTGCCTACATACTCAGAATTCTCGCTCACTCTCCTATCTTCATGCCTAAAGGGCATCTCCTGCCTCAGCCACTCCGGAAGGCTGGACCTGAGAAACAGATGTTGATACGACACCAACTTCAAACCCCTTCCCACAGCCCTGAAAATTCGGGTGAATTGAGGTCAGTTTGTTGGGTAGATGTCATGCGTGCGGACATAGAACCATGGAAGCCAGCACAAGAAATCCTCTTGTATGCTTGCAACACAATCTGGCATGTCTACAGTTGTTTTTTGTTTTTGGTTTCTCTATGAAATAATGCCCCTACCCTAAGCCCAGGAGACCTTCTCTCAGTTTACTGTTTTTCCTAAATTATCATGCCTGGCAAAAACAAAAACAAACAAAAAAACAACTAAAGATAAGCTTACAGCACAGTGCTAGGTGTCCAGGAGGACACAGAGGGTCAAGGATGTAAGGGTTTTTTGGAGCAGACACCCAGCCAGGACCCTGCCTGTGGGTCCCCGAGAGGCAGCTCACATATCTGGGGGGAGGCTGCGAATACTTCTCTATAAGATGCGCTTAGAGGGTTGAAGGCTGCCCCCTTCTCCAAAAATACGTCCAAGTCCTAACCCTGGAGTCTCTGAATGTGGTCTTATTTGGAAAGAGGAGTAACCCTAAATCCAGTGACACGAGTCCTTTTAAGAGAGTGGCAGATGAAAATTCAAGTCATAGAGACACACAGAAGAGAACGCCAGGTGAAGACAGAGACCGAGACTATGGTGATGTGTCCACAAGCCAAGGAAAGCCACCAGCAGCTGGGAGAGAGGCGTGGAATGATTCTGAGCCTCCAGAACCGGCCTTGCTCTCTGCCACCTTGCTTTCCGACTTCTGTTCCCTGAAATGGTGAGATAGTACATTCTGGTTGTTTCCAGGATCTGTGGCCACTTGTTACAACAACCCTAGGAAACTTAAGCAGTAGGTCAGGCACGTTCTTTCAGGGTGGGCTTTGTCCAGAGAGGAAATCGTTTTCCCTCCAGTTATTATAACTAATAAGACTAGTAGGCGCAAAGTCTCTGGCTACTTCTCTTGACACTCTTCTACCGCACAACTGGAAAACAGGAGAAGAGGTGGAAAGCCCTGGAACAAATTGAGACCTCACACACCTCCTGAGAGGGTCTGACACCAAAGGCCCCGGAAGGGATTCAGTATGAGGAGAGGGGCCCCTGGCTGGCATCCTGTTGGGGGACAGCCCTGCTTGTGGCTGCAGCTGGCACCCACCCGACACAGCCACCTGTTTTGATAACAAGACAGGTAGGTGAGAATCAGCCAAAGCGCCTACGACCATGCTGGGACCCAAGGGCCACCCTGCAGTCCTGTGGGGTCTTTCCCTGCCGGAGCATGCAGGGCAAGGGGACAGGGAGCAGGTAGGCGAGGAATCTAGGGCACAGGAGAGGCTACAGTGTGCGGAGGCAAGTTCAATGGGAGGGCAGAGAAAGGGCTGACAGGTGTGTTGACACTGCATCCCTGTGGTCTCCTCTCCTGTTCCCCGAATCCTCAGGTTCCCCAAATATTCAGGGCTCTCTGCAGGGTCTAGGGAGAGGGCCCTATGCCCGCGGTCAAGACGGCACCCCACTTCTTGATTCAATTTGCTGTGCACACCGGGAATACTTCGCACTCCCATATCAGTCTCTGCAACCCAAACGGCCACTCCCTTCCGGTTTCCCAGAGCATACTTTAAAACCTCATCAGCTATTGGGGCACCTGGGTGGCTCAGTGGATTAAGCCGCTGCCTTCGGCTCAGGTCATGATCTCAGGGTCCTGGGATCCAGCCCCGCATCAGGCTCTCTGCTCCGCAGGGAGCCTGCTTCCTCCTCTCTCTCTGCCTGCCTCTCTGCCTACTTGTGATCTCTCTCTGTCAAATAAATAAATAAAATCTTTAAAACCTCATCAGCTATGTTATTTTTAAACTCCAGGGGAAAAAAAAAGGGAACTCGGTAGATATTCTTTAAGAACATCTTTCTGGCGTTTCTTCAAGAACATCTACTCAACAGTTTTTCTAAAAAAACCGCACTTCATTCAATGTATCGGTTTCTTCATCTGGACATCCAATAATCAACCCACTCATCCATTCTTCTCTGTGTGTGTGTGTGTGTGTGAGAGAGAGAGAGAGAGAGAGAGAGAAATACATGCATTAGAGATGTTGAGAGGTCTGGAATTACGTTCACCTACTGTTAACAAGAATTAACTCTCGGTGGTGGGATTTGGAGTAATTTTTTTACTTTCTTCTTGGCTCTCATCCGGATTATTTGAATTCTTTACTTTGGATACATGTTCCTTTTAGGAAAAAAGTTAAGGCATAAAGTCATTATTCTAAAAGAAATATAATTAAAAAAGGCTTTAAGTGGAAATAATCAGAAAGAAAGAAGGAGAGGAAAGAGAAGGGGAGGGGCAGAGAGGGGAGAAGAGGGAAGAGAAGGAAAGCAAAGGTGCAGAGACGGAAAACTACGTACGTGCTGGGTAGAAGGGGTGAAGCCACCCACCCTAGGAACTCCAGGCCCTCCCGTCCCATTCACACACGTGAACCCCGGGAGGAAAGCTTATGGAAGAGTCTACAGAGGTTTCCGTGGTTGGCATTTTAGACTCTTTGATTCAAGCCTCCCTGAGTCTCAGGTTCCTCATCCGTGAACCGGGGACAGGTGACTCACTCCAACAAGGTGCTGAGCCCAAATATGCAAGCAACAGGCAGACACCACTACCCTTCCTCAGCGAGCACACAGCCCAGAGACCCACAATGCAAAGCGTTCAGCACAGTTCCACTGAGCCCGAGCTGAGCTCCGAAGCTGTCACGGAACCCAGAAATTCAGTTGTATTTCTTCATAATTAAGACCTACTGAGCAATAATGTCTTTTACATATATTTGTCATTTCATCTTTGTAACGTTCCTAGGAGGTGGATACTTGAATTATTCCCATTTTATAAATTAGGAAGTCGAGGCACGGGAGGTGAGGAACCTGCCTTGAGTCACAAAGCTTCTAAAAGGCAGCACGATGATTTTCATTCAGTCAATCCATCCCCTAAACACTACACCTTATGCCTACTCTAATTCATAGCATGTGGCTTTCATTTTTAAGGAGGTTACATTTTTAGAGAGGGGCAGAGCATGGGAAAATAGATAAAAACATGTGTCAGTTTAGTGAGACAGGCATGCAAAGTACAGAGGTGACCAGGAGCAAATAGTTATTTGCTTTCCTGATCCAGGAGAGTCAGGAAAGGATTCCTAAGAGGGATTAAACCCAACCTTGGTTTTGACGGATGAGTGGGAGTTTTTCTGGATTAAAAAATACATCAACGGGAAGCCCAGACAGAAGCAATAGTTTGGGTTGGCAGAGGCATAAAAAGAAAAGAAAAAAAAAAAAAAAAAAAAAGCAAGAGACAGCATAGAACATGGGAGATGTTTCATGAAGACCAAATAGTAAGAATGGTAAGATGGCGGACAGAGAGGCGCACAGAACACAGAAGGTATGATCCCTGAGGGCTGGAAACACGGCTGACCAGAAGACCCAGGACAGGGTCCGGATAGGACGGCCCGAGAACAGATGAGCCACAGAGAGGGCCAGTGGCTACAGCAAGACACGGCTGTAGGAATAAGAACAGCGGCCCTGAGGACAGATGGCCTTTTACTGAGAGCCCAGAACTCTGACCTGGGTTTCCAGACACATTGCCAGGCCCCCTCTGGTGGGTTGAGCTGGAGGATCTCTTCCATTTTGTCCCCCTGCCCCTGCCCCTTACTGCCCACCAAATGTCTGTCACCTCAAGAGGCTGCTTAGCCTATTCCTTCTAATAACCCCAGCTCTCAGAGACGGATTAACCAAACCCAAACAACAGAACATGCCCGAAAACTAAAAGCAAAACCCCAGGCCTGCCTCGCTGCACACACGTGCCTTTGTTAACTCCTCAGTCAGCTGCCTCCTGGCGTGCCTGCCTTTCTCAAAAGACACCATAAAAGGAGAAATCAGAGCCGAAGGAACCTTGCTGTGGTGCAGATCAGCATATTAATTCATAATAGTTCGCATACTCTCCGCATGACCTCACAGCCCCATTCTAGGTTCCACACGTGAGTATTAACCGGGACAACGTGCAACTCCTGATATCTGAGGCCAGTTCAGACACGGCTCCAAGGAACACTGCTATATGTAAGGAGACTCTGCTTTTGGGTTCTCCTGTTCTGTAGGGAGCCCAGAAGGAAGGTCAGTGCATCTGGCCATGATCACCTGAGGAGACCTCCCATGGCCAGGCAGACCAGCAGGACTGGCTCTATGTCACTCAGCGAGGGAGGGAAATTCTAGGAGTCAAAGCTCACACTTCTGATTGTTCAATGCTGAAAACCACATTGTGAACCCAGTTCTTAGGGAAACAAGATGGCGGAACTTGAGGGCGGGGTGTGAGGGAGGTTAACAACTGCACTAGGAAGGGAAATGGGAGCACCGGCCTTGGTGAAGGACCAATGGGTGTGTGACACACAAAATTCAATGAGTCTTCAGAGTCCTTCAAGGAAGATATTATCAGTACCACTGATTTATCGATACAGGGAGGAAGCTGAGCTTGAGAAAGGTGTAGACACTCAGCCGCAGTACATCAGAGACTGACAAGTCAGAATAGAGCTCAGTCTGACCTCTGGATGGGTCATTCTGCCTGCATGACACCGCCTTCACGGGTCCCTTCAGTAACCCTTGAGCCTTCCAGGGACGCCTTCCTCCTGGGTGTCTCGGCCCTCTCATGGGCTCACCTGGGGCACCCGAAAGCATCTGCATACGCAAGCAGGGCCTTCCCATCCAGCCTGGCTGGTGTCTCTATCACCGAGGACAAGAGCTTCTGTGGCCTTCCGGGGGTTGAAGAAAGACTAGCCAGGTGGATCACCTGCCCCGGCAGAATGTCAGAGGCCTCCCTCTCTCACCCCAACCTGGCTGGGAAGCCTTTTAGTTCCGCATCAGGCCTGACCAGTTTCTCCAGTTCCCATTGAGGACAACGTTCTACGTGCTAACTAGTTGATTCTTGTAAGGGTTTAGCTCACGAGGCAAGTATTTGTGGTTTCTCTCCTGGGGCAACACACTGAACAAATAGGGCCAAGCCTTCCAGCGGCAGGTTTCCGCCCAGGTAGTCACTGTGAGTCCGCCAAGGGCCCGGTGACCCAGCTCGGTTCAGGTCTACCTGGTTCTGACGCGGCTGCTGGTTCTCCTGGACTCTCTGCTGGGGCCGCTGCTGGGTCCACCTCTGCTCTTTCGAGCAGTGCTTAGGGGTGCGGCTAGAGAAGCAATCCAGTGCCGTACCCAGTCAAATCCTCATCCATTATCCACAGACGTCCTCTGACCAGTCCAGGGCCAGGGCGGAGATGACAGCCCTTCTTCCTCTCCTCTTCTTCCCCAAACCAAAGCAGACACGACATCTGTGCGGCCCCCACGCTCATCTGTCCTAAGGTCTGGAAGGGTCGGGCACATCACAAAAGGTCCCCAAGCAAAACGATGCCCATGCACATGGTACCCTCTGAGGTCCTGGCATATGGGCTGCCCTGGGACCTAATCCACCTCCAGCTGACCTTGATAAACAACATTATTCCCCGACGAACGTATGAAAGTCTCGCCTGTTTTGACAGGTTTGTGTGTCAGTCTCCGAATTTCACCTAAGTCCTGCAGAGAAATGAGATCGGAGTCGAAAGTGTTTGTTGCCTCAGAAACTGCATCCGAATGACCAAATCCGAGGAAATAAGTTATGAATTAAAAAAGATGTTTTGAGGTACAGAAATGATGAATTGTAGCCTGGGGGTTTTGAAAGCATGTGTTACAAAAATGTAATATTTGGATGCCTTTTTAAAATGTCTAATTCCATGAGAGCTATTGTTTCTTTGCAAATGTGGAACTTCGAGACACACAGAGATGTGGTTAAATATGGAATATAATTAATGGCCAGCGGTAACAACAACTGTTCCAAATACCGATCTTCAACTTTAAGAAAAACAATCACACCCACATAACTGCCTTACTTTTTTCCCTTAAATGTTGAAAGGACAGAATATAAAATTCAGTGCTTTAATTGCTAGTCAGAAATTTTAACTTTTCGGTGACTTTAAATTTCTTTTATGTTTAAATGGAAACTGTATTTCAGGTTTAACAAAATCAAGAGCATTAATATATTTATTGGATACTACTTCCTTCCATGCATCATTAGGCCCTCATCACTACGACCAAGGCTGTAATTTTATTTTTATATCAAAAGTTGAAAAGCAATTGCCCTAAATCGCTTAACTGACTACGTAAGTTCTACAAGCTTGTGCATTTGTGGGAGAGGGAGAGAGTGTGCATATGCGTGTCTCACATGTGTTGGGAATACAGCAACAACAGCTTTATTTCTCCAGCCTCACAGATCGCAATGGGAAGGCCATCCACCAAAGCGATTTCACCGCAATTGGAGAATGCTTTTAATTTTTTTTTTCTCTTTATTGGTTGTGCTTTGTTACAGTTTCATTCTTTAGTTCGGCTTTGTACACCATTCCTCTACAACCCACCCCCCATGCCTTCGAGAAGAAGGATGACCTGAAGTGGGAAACAATCCCCAGCATCTGCTTAGGGCTTTGATTTCGTGGGTTTATTTTACACATCCTAATTCTGCAGGAAACTCCCTGCAGATGTGGTGGAGCCCTCGATCGCTGACCTCTTGTTAAAAGACAAACAGCCAGAAACCAGAAACATGACCGGGAAGATAAACAGCCGTGCAGGTCTCTGCGGCTTGCCAGAATGGCAGCATCTTCTGCAATGAGCCTCATGCTCATTTTCACCAAGGCTGGGCCTTAACTTTTCTTTGTTTAGTCAGAGATGGCAAAAGCAGGGCATCCACTCCTTCCCTTTCCCACACCCGTGACAGACATCACT
Organism: Meles meles; assembly: GCF_922984935.1. Classification (NCBI taxonomy): domain Eukaryota; kingdom Metazoa; phylum Chordata; class Mammalia; order Carnivora; family Mustelidae; genus Meles; species Meles meles. Next base: position 38,127,129 of record NC_060071.1, on the reverse strand, counting down.
AATCAATTACTCTATCCTTTTCCTCTGAGCCTGGAGTCCAGAATTCTTCTTAAAAAGGAGTCCACATAGCCCCAGATGAAATCTACTTGCCTCATGGGAGTCTAGATGTTAAAAGATGAGGATTATACAAAAATCTTCATGGGGTGCGGGGAAGGGGATACTCCACTCAAATCCTAAACAGACTAGGAAGTTCTGTTTCATTGAAGTATCCTATCTGAGCCCAAGGACCTGACTTCAGCAAAGAACCATCAATTAAAAGAAGATGCCGGTGCTGTTGATGATTTGCATCAAGTGAATGTGAGCTGTGTGCCAGGCACTGCTCTAAGCACCTCACACGTATTGTCTCATTGAATTAATCAAAGATGACTCTGATGTTAACATGACCCAGGATCCAAGACTCATTTCTTAGATCCAACATGTTTCACAGATGAATGTATCAAGAGTCACAAGACAGCTGCACGCCAAGAGTGTGCTCAGCCTCCCAGGACCTGAGCTCCATTAATTCTGTTCAAGAAGGAGGGCCTTTCTCAAACCCAGGGCAGCCCAGGCCCATCTGCCACAGTCTGTCACTTAGCCACATTCGATTCCTGAATGTGCAGCTTCAAAAAGCAGCAGACTTTGTTTCATATTCTGCCTTTGCCCCAGATGGACAGCACAGCTTCTAAGAAGAACAGACACGTCCCTTCTTATCCATCTACCCCGTCTGCTGACACTTCTGAGAGCCACGAGGGCCACAAATCTATCTAGCAACAAATCCAGATGATGCCAAGGGCTTAATTTCAGGGAACGGGAGAGAGGAAAGCTATTGTGTTTCTTCTCCCAGGTCTGGGCCAGACCCTGGCCTGCTGAATCATTCACCCCCAGGGGCCAGCATTTGGCCATAGACTTGCCCAGTGCCAATGCCAGCCCTCGGGGATTCTCTGTGGATCCGGGGTAACAGCCTTACACCAGCTGCCCCCAGAGCTGGGGAGTGAGAAAATAACAAGAATGACGATGAAAATAATAAAAATGAGAGTTACCAATTTTACTGGGTGCTTAGTGCCCAGGAAATGTGCCAAATGCCTCACATGCACTCTCACGCTTAATCCCCAAACTTTTCGAGGACTGTTAATTCAGAAAGGCTGCTGCAGACTCTCTTGGAAAAAGGTTCTAGAGAGATACTGTGTTAGTTTTGAAGCTAGGATCCTGAAGACATCTTTTAACTCCATTTCCCCATGTGTAAGGAGCAAATTCCCCTTGTCTGTCACATGTCCTACGTCATGAAGAGAAATGACCCACGTGAACATGCTCTGGACCATTCTGTGGAAAAGAGAGAGCTCAGTTCTCACTCTATCACTGTTCCAGTTGTTGCCATACTACTCTGGCTTCCTGTTTACTGGATGTGTCTTACAACGCTTTCTTCCACACTGTGAATTCTAAAGCTGAGAAAAGACTGCCTTTCTTTAAGTACTTTCCTCAGCTGAATTCGTAACTGAAACAGCAGGCTGGGAGGCTGCGAGCTTCTTGAGGGCAGAGGTTGCGTCTTCCTCATCGCTGAGCTCCACATACTTGGCATAAAAGAGGAGAGAAAGTTAGTTGAGGATAAAGGACAAAGGGTGGGAGGGGAAGGAAGGCAGAAGCCACGACGTTCCGCAGCGGTATCTTGTCAGCTCAAGTCCACACTTTCTCAACAAGAATCGACTAAACCCTGCAAAGAAGGAGAGTCTGTGTCTCTCTGGTGCCCTCTTAAACAGAGGGCGTTTGATGCCAATGTGACTTACCTCTATGGAGAGGGAAAGAGCGCTAAGTCCAGCTTGAACCGAGACTTACTGTGCATCCTCAATGAGAGCCGCGGGGCCTAGCGCCCTCCGTCTGGCTGATTCTTGGGAAAATAGAAATGCCCACACTGATGCCATGGGAATGTCCCCTCATACCACTGCCCTTCTGCAGCGCACCACTTGCCAGCCACTCAAACCCACGCTTTTCCTGTCCAAAATTGTAGATGCCAGAATGACAAGGCGCAGGGCCAAGAAAAAAAACAAGGGCTCAGTCTCATGACAGCGTGTCGAGGGTGAGAAACTCAATTCGGAGAGGCCCACACACCAGAAACGGGAAGTGAACACAGGCAGCTGTTTGGAATCTTGGTGGTTCCCTTCCCACTCCCACAACACATTCGTGGCCGCAAGCACAGTCACGGGGGGCATTAGGTTGGCTGGGACCATACCTGATCTGGAAGCTGAGCTTCGGTACACTCCTCCTGATGCTTTTTAAGCCTGGAGCCCCCGGAGGAAGGAAGCTCGGGTCTTCGGCCTGACCCACTAAAGCTTGCACCATGCCCTGCTTCTTGAAGCAGAAAGCACAAGGCCAGGCAGCAGCTCTCTCCTCCGCGACCTTCCTGTCCCTCTCACCTAAGTGAGAGGGAGGCCTAATGGGGTGGCGGTGGGGGGACTCAAATGCGGGGGGGGGGGGATCTGGGAGAGCCAGACTGGGCCCAAGCTAATAGTTTTAGTCAACGGATTCATCCCTCCAGCATTTACCGAGAGCCTTCTGTGTACCAGGCAAGTTGTAGGTATTGGTTACACAGCACAGACACAACAGACAAAAATCCCAGCTGCCATCAGGGATAATGATCCCCTACCTTAGCTGTGTGACAGCCACTGGGTCTAAAACGTCAATGTCACGAGACTGAAATGAGTTTCAAATCCCAAGCCCGATACATTCTGACTTTGTCACCTCAGGTGCCCAATGTCCCCAGGTTTGTGGAGAGAATTAAATTAAGAAGTAATGGGAAGGACCCTGAGCAGGTTCCTTCCCTCCTCCCGGGCCCCCTGCTTCCAAGCCTGGTGTTCTTCCCGCTACCTCCTATGAGCCACAAGTTTCCATCCATGCATGTACCCATGCCCATGCAGCCACCCTTAAAATAAGACCTGACAGGGGCGCCTGGGTGGCTCAATGGGTTAAGCCACTACCTTCGGCTCAGGTCATGATCTCAGAGTCCTGGGATCGAGCCCCACATCAGGCTCTCTGCTCAGCAGGGAGCCTGCATCCCCCTCTCTCTCTCTGCCTGCCTCTCTGCTTACTTGTGATCTCTCTGTCAAATAAATAAAATAAAATCTTTAAAAAAAAAATAAGACCTGACATTCTCCACATCTTTGATCTTGGGCCCTCGTACCACCCTACAGCGTGGCCATTCGTGGCTCCTGTAAGAATGAATGTCCTGTGCAGACCTCCAACTGTGGGGGGGCATAACTGACAAAATGACCCAGCTGCTGGGTTCTGAAATCCATCACGGAAGCAAGCACTGGCACTCGGCTGAGCTTCTCAGGGGCCAAGGGCAAACCCAGCAGGGCTGAGCTTCCCAGGGGCTGAACCCAGCAGGGATACCAAGACAGATCCCTTGGGGAAGATATGGATGTCTCTGATAGCCAACTCTGACTCCAGGGCTCCCCCAGACAGGGCTCTCCCAGGGCTAAACCCTCCTTGTAAATCTAGGACTCTTCCTCCCAACCTTCCCTCCCGCTCTCCTTCGGTCAAGGACATACCTGCTTTGCTCTGTGACCATTCTCCTAGCCTACCCGTTTCCCCTAATAAAATTCCTTGCACATTTAATCCTGTCTTGGTGTCTGCTTCTTGCAAGAGCCTGACCAACAGGATCTTATTATCTCTGTATTACAGATGGGGAGGCTGAAGTTCAAGGGACAAGTACTAGCCCAGTGTCACACAGGGGCTGAGGAAAGAGAAATGATTCGGTATCGGCTCTTTGCGCAAACCTAAATGGCAGAGATGGGACTCCGTGAAGGCCTCCACCTCTCCCCAAGTCCCACAACTGATTAGCAGTGGGCCAAGACCAAAGCCTAGGTTTTCAGCGTCTGAGGCTGGGATTCCCCCTCCCACTGCCCCAACGCTCGGAGCCAGAGCGCATCAGAGCCATCCCTGCTAGCGCGGGCCTCTCTGATTCAGCCTGCGCCCCCCACTCCCAGGGCCTCCAGAGCCACAGCAGGTTTTTGCATTTAGTAAGTGTGTTCAGAGACAATCATTTCATAAAAGCTAATCCACGCTGAGTGGGAGCCAGCTGAGGCTGATTAACTCCAAGTTTCCCCAAATGCAGAGTTCAGAGGCAAAGCCACATTTCTTCCCAGCGATCTGGCCGCCTGAGACCCAAATGTCTTCAGATGAAACCAAAGGTTCGTGGGTGCGCATCCAAATTTTCTTGGCCTGGCCCAGTCGGAGATTTCAGAGCTGCTTCCCCAGTGCCAGGAGCAGCCTGACAAAGGGCAGCCATCCCTCCGTCACCATCACCAGCCAAACACCTAGGTGGCTGGGGGAGACGCCCAAACACCACCGCAGGAAAACCAATCAACACGGTCTAAATGATTGTAGCAGAGGGATGGAAGGGGAGACAAACAGCTTTGCCGGCCAGAGGCCTCTGAGAGGAGTGCAGGGAGTCAAGTTCAGTTCTCTGACTCAACCCCAGGAGACACACAGGTGGGAGAGCAAATGAGCACGGCCAGGGCCAGACCACAGGGATGCCCACTACGCTGGCTAGTTAGGGTCTGTGCCATTCCAACCTCTAAAGTGTCAACAGCTGTCTGTTTTATTTTAAGTTACTCACTGAACTAGCCTCCCTCTCCCTCTTGGCAGCCAACGGAGCAATGGCCCAGTGACAGCTGCAGCAGAGGCAGAGAGAAAGTGAGAGAGAGAGAGAGAGGCTTTGTAAAACGGTATTTGAGGTCTGAAGGAATGTAGTGCAGGCACACTGTCTTTAACGGGGTCCCAGAAGAACGGAGAAGGCAGGAGGGAAAGAGCTGACATGTAGTGAGGGCTTTACTGCACACCAGGCACTGGGCTGACTGATTTACCTGAGGTATGTCATCGGACTCTCACAGCGACTCTAGATGGCTGGTACTATGATCATTTCCATTTTATAGAAGAAGAAACTGACGTTCAGAGTGGTGAAGCAATTCTCCCAAAGCCTCCCAACGAAAAACTGTTCAGCCTGGATTTTAACAAGTCAGTCTAACTTTAGAGCTCACTCTATCAGCCATAACAATGAACCATTCCCTGTGTTTAGAATGCCTGCTGTGCAGGCTGAGCTCATGTACTTCTTACAATAACCTTACAAAAACTGTGTTGTGCCCATTTCTGAGACATGAAAACCAGAACTCAGAAAAATGAGTTTGGTCAAGGTCATATAGTGAGCAAGTGGGGATACAGTTGAAACCAAGACTGAGTGACTCCATAAACCAAGAGTCTTCCTCATGGGTGCACCTGGGGGCAGCTGCAGGCACACCCCATGTGGCTCAGGAGGGCATAAAACTACTAGCAATGATACTGAGCATTTAAAATGTCCTCAGTATAAAACCCAGCCCTTTGTACACATCATCTCATGAAATCATCGCCATGGCCCTGTCAGGTAATGTCACAATCTGAGGCTCAGAAAGGCAGAGCTGCACATGCCATTTGAGCAGAACTGGAGTCTACCTCAGAACCGCCATATTGCTTGCCAAGATGGCATGTTTCAGGACATGACATCACTCTAATTTTCACCTTTCTGCTTAACTGAAATATGTCTTTAGGCTGAAAAATCCCTTTTAAGGCAAGTGATTAAGGAGGCAGCAAAGGAAGTGCCTGGGTTTCATTCTGAACAGGAGTCCTTAAAAGAATCTTCTAGAAGCTCTGGGCAGTGTGGGTCACCCAGAGGCCCTGCCACCATTCACTCTAACTTGAACTTTCCTCAGGCCAAAGCCTCCCACGGTCTGCCTTGTATTTCCCAGGATGTGGCTCTGGCCTTTCAAATCAGTAAGATTCTAGCCGCGGCCTGAACTCACACTCGGCCTGGCCCACTCCCTGTCGCCAGGCAGCCAGTTCCTTATTTTTCCTCCCATGATGATGAATACAACCTGTCAGGAAAACCAGAACTATTTTTAGCTCCTAACTGATTTTTATCTAAATTTAACTTTGGGCCCCAGCATCAGCAGTTACGTCCAAAGGGCAGCCAGCGTTTTCATGGTGACACATCATAACGGAGGCTTGGTGTCTTGTCAGATGCCCTGGCTGTGCCTTCAGCTAAAATAAGGCAGAGCACTCTTCAGGAAAAGGATCTTGATCTTGCAGGACTAGCAGGCATCAGACTGGAGAGCTGGAGAGAACCATTATTGTCCCACCTTCCCCACCCATTTTACAGATGAAGAAGCCAAGGCCCGGGGAGCAGAAGTGACTGGAACCACAAGCTGGCTTTTTCTTTTCTTTTTTTTTTTTTTAACCACGACACCACATGGCCTCTGGGAAACACAGTGAACAAATCAGATGGGACATCTGCGGAGGACCATCGTTTTTAATTTTGTTTTGCTTTGTTTTATAAATCATAAAATCAAAAGCTCTGGGTCACAGAGCTAAAGTCTGCTGAACCGTGATCTCCAGTAAGCAGCAGCAACTGTCTGGTTCAGCATATTTAATAAGCCCATGGAAAGTGGACTTTTTCCAAGGTTCAGAGTTTAAAAAAAGTTCCAACTGAAAAAAGCCAGCATGGTATGTTGTCCTCTCTCCCCTGCTAGAATGTTGGCTCCTGGGGAGGAGGGCATTATCGCTTCTACTCACTGTTCTAGTTCCAGAGCCCAGAATAGCACCTGGCTCAGAGTCGACAACATGATAAATATTTATTAAATGGCAGACTGGCCGAATAAACGAACAAAGGAGTCAAGAGGAGAAAGATAAGTTTTAGGCTGGAACGGACTATTGGTAGGTAGGGGAGAACAAAGCCAGGAGCGAAAGAAAGAGAGATCAACCTTTTCCCTTCTTCCCAACCAAGGTGTGTGGCCAAGGATGTCTTCTAGGAGAATCAGATAAAGGGGTTTTGCCTCGGCTGCCATAAAAGGCAGTCCGAAATGAGCCAATGGCCACTATCATTCACACAGATGGCTAGACTGTAGGATTGAAAACTAAATTAAAAAGAAAAAGCAATAGGCAGGGGGAGGCATAAACCCGGAAGAGCACAGAAATACACTGCAGAGCCTGCTGGTAGCAGAGGGGTCGCAGGGGATCCCGCCACCAAAGGCAACCCTGGAACCGGGGACCCTCCCCTGGGCCGGAGCTCTCAATGCTTTCAGAGTCAGATCATACCGGGGTTTGGAGAGGAGGACGCACGGCCAGTCGGCAAGGCGGTTAAGCGAGTAGCCTTACTTTTTTGGTCCCATTCCTCATTTTAGTAACTACAGGCTGTACTTGCTACAGTATGTTTGTTGAAATTGGGAAATCACCACATTCTCTCATAGACACGGCTGAATTAATTAATATATTCTGAGGCTCCAACGGTATCAAGTGTCGCAGGCCCTACATTGTAACACATTTATTTTCACAAGCAGGTCACTAAATATATAAACACAAAAGGTTGTCTTTGTGTATATTTTAAGGCACATGATATGGGGAGTGAGGTGAAGAAAAGGCAGCAAGACAAAAAGGATCTATAAAAAAGGAATCCAAATGTGGCTTTCTTTATTGAATGCCCATTTTTAAAAAGAGTTTATTTATTTATCTGACACAGAGAGAGACAGCGAGAGAGGGAACATAAGCAGGGGGAGTGGGAGAGGGAGAAGCAGGCTTCCCGCTGAGCAGGCAGCCTGATGTGGGGCTCCATCCCAGGACCCTGAGATCATGACCTGGGCTAAAGACAGACGCTTAACAAATGAACAATCCGGGCAACCCTGAATGCCCATCATACATTCAGCACTACACTATAAAGGATCGCGGGGGGATGCTGGGATTTGGGGTAAGAGACAGCAGATGAGATTCAAAAAATAAATATAACAGAACTCTTGACTTCATAGAGCTCTAATTTATTAGGGAGAAAAAACAAACCTGTATAAAATAAATACGCATACTTAGCTTAGTAAAGCATCAGTGAATTGATTTACAAGTTGTGTGATTTATAAAGTCCGAAGAAAGCGAGCTCTGGGTGAGTCAGGTCAGTCAGAGAGAGCTTCCTGAGGGAGGTGACCAGAATCTGGTGGAGGAAGGCTAAGATCTGAACTGGCAGGAGCTGCTTGAAACAATGGTGGATGGCTGGACACTCTGAGCCCCTCCACAGGCATGGGAATTCACGCATTTCTCAGGAGGAATAAAAGGCCACCAAAAACAATTAAAGGGAGGAAATGGAATAAAAAGAGTGGTTCCTGGGAGTGTTCAAGTTGTTAAGTGAATATCTCATTCATGAACACAGCTAATGTCTACTGGGCCCACCTACCACCAGCTGCTTTCACACATACTAGTTCCTTAACCATCACTGCAGTCTGAAGGAAGGTCCTGTTCTCAGACCACAGAGGACAACTGAGGATCACAGAGACGTCACACCACAGAGCCAATAAGGGTCAGGGGTAAAATGCAGCTCTTGGTCTGTCCACCTCCCACCTCTCTCCTCCCTCTATGCTTTCCAATTGCTGAAGGAGTTTCATGCTGTCCAGAAAGAATTCTTTTTATTTTTCCCTTCCTTGTATCTCAGTTATAGCAGAAACACCAGAAAACACTCCTGATTCGTACTGGCAATATAGTTTTTACGTTTCCACCACGACCATCACCACCGCCACCACCATCATCACCGCCACCACCATCATCATCACCACCACCACAGCCGCCACCACCACCATCACCATCACCACCATCACCACCACACCAGCATCACCACCACCACCAGGATCATCATCACCACCACCATCACCACCACCACCATAATCACCACCACCATCATCAACACCATCATCATCATCACCAACACCATCATCATCATCATCACCACCACCATCATCAACACCACCGCCACCACCACCATCATCACCACTGCCACCACCATCATCATCACCACCATCATCATCATCACCACCACCATCATCATCATCACCACCACCATCACCATCATCATCAACACCACCATCATCATCAACACCACCATCATCATCATCACCACCACCATCATCATCATCACCACCACCATCACCATCATCATCAACACCACCATCATCATCAACACCATCATCATCAACACCACCACCACCACCACCATCACCACTGCCACCACCATCATCATCACCACCACCATCATCATCACCATCATCACAACCACCACCATTATCACCACCACCATCAGCAGCATCATCACCACCACCACCACCATCACCACTACCACCACCATCAACATCACTCCCACTATCATCATCATCTACAATTTTTTGACTGTTTGCTCTGGACCAGATATTGGTTCTGGAGCAGTTATTAACATTAAACCCTTGACATGCATTGACTCACTGAATCCTCAGAACAACCCTGTATGGCATATGAATATCATCTTTACCTCCACTTTGTGGATATGGAAACTGAGGCTTAGAAAAGTTAAACCACTTTCCCAGGTCACAATAGTAGCTGAATCTGTGTCCTTCCTCTCCCACGCTATCTGCTTCATGCTACACCCAACTGACCAAATTCTACCCCTGGCAGCTCTGCAGAGCAGTTACATGAAATTATTAAGCAGATGTTCCTGCTCTACTAGAATGCAACATTTATTACTGAGGCTGAAATTGTTAGAGGATTTGCCATAATGTATTTTACATGTATATCATTAGAATTACTCAGGGGTGAGAGGGGAAACAGTTCCCAGTGAAAATCTTTATTTCCTTCTGGCTGTGATGTCATCATAAACTCACAATGTCCCTCTAGACAAACTACCCAGGGTTTCTAGAGAGTTTTTTGTTAAATTAATGTCACACTCAGGAGTCAAATGGGTTCCACCTTGCATTTCCTCTGACTTCCCTCTGCTCTGGGTTTGTCATTTCAGCAGCTGAGTCCCAAGGGCAGAAGCTTTTAAAAAAAAATCGCTGTGCAGTCAGTACTGCTAGCCCATTTGACTGATGTGGAAATTGAGGCTTGCAACAATCACAAATCATGTTCCATGAACCTGAGTTCCAAGGAAGACCGGGGCTATGACAAAGCCCATGGCTGAACCTCTTAAGGTCCAGAGAGGACTTCTCTGGGCATCCAAGTTCCCTGCCTCTTTTCCTCCTCATATTTGCTTGCTTCCTTTCAGTGGGCATGGGCTTATAAAATTGGCCTCTCACTCATCTCTCTATTACCAGTGCCAGCCTCAGGACTGGGTGGCACCAGGTAGGCACACTCATGTACTACTGAACTGAAGAATGAAGAGAAAACTCACAGTGTTGAAATCAAAAGGAAAGGGGGAGATCACACTGGAGGTTATGGATAAAAGTGATATTCCTCTGCATGAGAGAAATGATACCTGAAAGTGTGTGAGGAGTTTGTTGCAATTTTGTATAGAACAAGTAAAACATTTTCAGTATTGGGGGATGTTAAATAAATCATTATACGCTCATATAATGAAACACCATAAAGATATAGACAGTGTTGTATAGGGCATGCAGCGGCACAAGGGGGCAAATATTTGTTCTGTGGAGGAAGAAAAAAAAAACAAAACCCTTAGATGTTATAATTATTTGTTCCTTCCAAAGGACAACAATATATGAACAGATATACAGTGTGTCTGCGGTACTGAAATTTCATGGTGGTTGGGAAACACTTCTACAGTAAAAGCACGCACGACAAGGATCCACGTTAAACACGAGAAACCATGATACGTTAAACGTATTACATGAGAAAAGCAGGCTGCAGAGGCATACAATACTACTTTGGTAAAAACACAAACACACAAAACCAACACACACACACATACACACACACACGGACGGCGAGATACATACAGTCACTGGGAAAAACAGAAACCATCGTTTTCTTTGAGTGGTGGGATTACAGATTATTTCGATCTTCTTATATACCTACATTTTTTTTAAAGTTCCTATCAAAAATATATTCCTTATGAGAAAAAGGGCTCTGCATGTGTTTCGGGGAATTAGATTATTGATCGTCTTGGGCTAAAACCAGAGGGAGCGGCAGAGCTCTTGATATTTGCTGCTTTGTTTCGATCTTTCTTCCCACCAACAAGCTTTCCTCTTGCCAGCCAGGGACACTCACTCAACTTCACTGCAAGGAACCACTAGGGCATCTAAAGCCCAAAGCTTTCAGCACAAGATGACCTTTCTGGGGCCCAAAGCAGCCCAAAGCCCTGCAGCCGGGTTTCAGGGAATCTGAGAGACCTCAACAGACTGTTGGAACTGCCTCACCTCCCACCCCTCTACTGCTATGCTCCCCCTCAACTCCTCGCTGGCTGTCTGAACAAACCCGTCTCCTTTCCAGCTGGCCTCACTGGGATTTAGCGGTTTCTTTCCCCTTTCCCAAGCTGCCGCCATTTGTCTTACTCACAGGCCTCTGTCCTTTGCGGGGCTGGAATGAGCAAACATGGGGTTTCTCTGCTCTCTTTGTGACCTTTAATTCTTCATCATGGTACACAGCCTCTCCGGTGGCCTCCATGACCAGTGCTTCTTTCTGTTTGCACCTCTGCACAGTCTCCTCACACACTGAATCAGGACTCGTCTGTGTAAAGGGAACAGTTTACGCCTTCCCAGACCAGGGGATTATGGGTGTTGCACCTGCCGTGTTGCCTCTTTCACTGCCTGCTCCGAGGAAAGCCAGCATCCACGTGAGCAAAATACTCAGCAGCCCAGTGGAGAGCCCTCACCCCCACAACCCCCCGGGCTGAGGGACTGACAACAGCCAGCACCGAACTGCCAGCCCCGAGAGTGAGCAACTTTGGATGTTTAATCCCCCCGCCCAGTCAAGCCTTCAGATGACAGCAGCCCCGGCCAACTTTGAACTCAGCCACCGCCTGGGCGACACCAACCAGAACCAGTTGGCTGATCATTGGTTAAATTCTGGTCCCACAGAAATTTTGTCAGAAGCCACTAAACTTGGGGATAATTTGTTATGCATCGGTAGATAACTAATACATTTCTGTTTTTTAGAATTCTTCTACCCAGTACTACCTGAAACAGGGTTGCAAATTTTAAAACAAGAGGAAATCACAATGATTCATCAGTCTTAATAAGTTATTCTGATCTGTTCCCTGGACTAAACTTCACTTTTTCTTGACTTTTTTTTTTTTCGTGGTGGTTCTGATGACCAAATATTCTCCAGCAGACCCTGAGTTTGTCAGCCTATTTACAATCTCAGCCTCCCGATCTCTTTACCTCATGGAAACCCTCTCAGCCAGCAAGTGAGTCAACAGGTAGAAATCAGGCAGACTAGGGGTACAACCTCTCCAAGGTCCTTAAAGTCACCCATGCCTTCCAGGCAGAATTCCACAACACTGTCTGACCTGATTCGAAGTGGATTTTTAAAAACCATTAGTAGGTGCATTTTAATAAACTCCAAGCCTGATTTCAACTTAATCTGACCCATGTTAAAAGCCAAAAAAGAAATCTATGGTATCACTTTACTCAGTTCTAAGTTTGCTCTTTCGTTCTAACTGGCTTTGATTGTTACTCACATTTGCAATTGTTGACTCTGGCTTGTATTTGTTTTAGCTACTTTTCAGGGTTTTAAGAAAGTAATTTTTTTTTGCCCATATTAAATTGACTATAATATTTTAAGATTCTTTTCAACTTTGCTCATATTCGCCCATTTGTTGATTTAACAGGTCTTAAGTTGTTTCAGCTGTTTTTCAGTTAAATATTTTCATTTAAAAATTATCATCTGATGTTAAGGCATTTTAAGAATACAATTACAGGGGCGCCTGGGTGGCTCAGTGGGTTAAGCCGCTGCCTTCGGCTCAGGTCATGATCTCGGGGTCCTGGGATCGAGTCCCGCATCGGGCTCTCTGCTCAGCAGGGAGCCTGCTTCCCTCTCTCTCTCTGCCTGCCTCTCTGCCTACTTGTGATCTGTGTCTGTCAAATAAATAAATAAAATCTTTAAAAAAAAAAAAAGAATACAATTACATTTATTTCAGTGCTTTCACATTTATAGCTGTTTTTAATATTTTACTTAATTCTAACCTATTCTTGGAATATGATTACAAAATGCTGTGGGGGGAGAAAAAACTATTGTAAGAAACTACTTTAAGCTTCTGTTGTAGTACAAAGGGCCAATATAGAAGATTTAATGAGGATTCACGGCGATTCAGAAGATCTTGGTCCGAGGTCAGGCCATCTTAGCCAAACAAGTGAATCAAAGCCATTTCATGGCTCCAAGTCTGTTTACTCATCTGCAACATGACGTGCCCCGTATTTGGGGCCAAATTCAGAAGGTGACATGGCAAACATTATGACAGCAACTCCATTTTCTGCCATCACACGGACTTCTGTATGTTCAAAATTTAAAAAAAAAATTAATTTTCAAGAGAAATTCTATCTTGCCATGGTAGAGGGAAAACCTATGTCACTTTCCATCAAGAAGAGGTCACAGTAAAATAAACACAAAAGAAAACCAACAGAGTTATTAAATTCTAGCGAGGCACTCCCAAAGGCTGGCCCAGGTTGAGAACTGTTAAAAACGTAACTTGTACCCAACTGAGGCATTTTTCTTGATGTTAAAAAAAGATGGTGCATGGGGTTGAAAGAGAACTGGAAAGCATGACTTTCTCACTCTATGATTCAGTGTCATGTAATAAGGTTTCTGGTTTCATCGAAAGTCAAGGGTGAGCTACTGCCAGCAGTGAGTAGTCTCATACTTTCTGAAAACCCAGTGTAAGGTATGTTGTGGAACAAAACGTTTCATGATATTCCAGGAACAAGTTTCCTGGCTCTTCAGATCTTCTCTTTTATGTGCCGTCTGTCTCTTTACCAATCCAAGATGGAAGGTATTCTGTTAGAAGGCCAGAAATGCGAGCTGGTCTATTTTTTTTTTTTTTTTAAGATTTTATTTATTTATTTATTTATTTGAGAGAGAGAGAAGGACAGAGAGAGGGGCAAAAGAAGAGGGAGAAGCAGGCTCCCCACTGAGCAGGGAGCCCGAAGTGGGACTCGATCCCAGGACCCCAGGATCATGACCTGAGCCGAAGGCAGACACTCAACCAACTGTGCTACCCATGCCGCCCAGGCGCCCCTATTTTAAAGCTTATTATATCGGGGACCTTTGGGGAGGGGAGAAATTGGGGCTGGAAAGGAGAGTGCCCTCTGCTAGAAGGTGCCCCTCCCAACCCCCCATGGAAAGAGGAAAAGGGAAGAGCTTGGGAGAAGGAGATCTGCCGCAATACAGAGACACTCAAAAATAATTTAGAGGTTGTTCCAGTCTGGAATAACTGATGGTCTTTAGTACATTCCAAATATACTAAAGTGTTTTATGAACTCAAATCTTATACCAAATGGAAGGCATTATGGAATTATCCCGTTAGACTGTGATGTGGTTATTATGAGTGTCAAAGGCCAACTTCGAGAAACTGGGAGTTCATCTAGGGGGTGACCCAGCCCACTTTGAGCTCAGCAAACATGAAGCCCTGAGTCAGCATTACCCAAAGCACTTTCTCAAGAATGTCAGCACCAGTAGAATGCTGTGAAAAACCCTCCAAATCTGAAAAAGGTTCTGTAACCCTTTTGGTAAAGTCTACTTAGCATACTATCCTCTTAAAAATCTGTTATTTACATTAGGACAGTAAAAGCTCTGAGAAGTCCTGTAATAAAGAATGTGCTCACCTTTGTTTGATCATGTTTGTCATCTGCAGACAAAATAAGCTTTCATTAATAACCGAGCAAAACTCATAATCAGGGGGTGCCTGGGTGGCTCAGTGGGTTAAGCCTCTGCCTTCAGCTCATGGTCATGATCCCAGGATCCTGGGATTGAGCCCCACATTGGGCTCTCTGCTCGGCGGGAAGCCTGCTTCCCACCCACCCCCGCCCCCCCCCCACCCTCTGCCTCTCTGCCTACTTGTGATCTCTCTCTGTCAAATAAATAAATAAATAAAAATCTTAAAAAAAAAAAAACAACTCATATTCAGGGCCACCGTAACTGACTTCTAATGGGGTACCATCACCAATTGGGCACTCTGGAACCAGGACAAAGTTAAATACTAAGGAAGAAACAATGTTCTCTTTTCTTAAATGATTTAAGAAAGATTAGTTTTACTCTGGAATTAACGTCAAAGTATTTCCTGGAAATTTCAGGAAGGGCTTTGGGACATATCAGACATTTTGGCCTTCAAGCACTTGAGGTGGCCTATCTCATTTAACACCGTAAGAACCCTATGAAGGCAGGCACGACGGTTTCTCCCATGTGTCCAGAAGAGGAAAAGGAAAGGAAAAGAAAGCTCCGAGAGGCTGAGCAATTTTTCGAACATCAGTGCTAAGGGATGGGCCCAGGACTTGAAACCAGACCATCCCCAATCCTCAACTAGTCGGCTGCCCCCTTTCGCAGGCAACCTCTCCTTTGGAAACTTCAGGAAAAGCAATTTCCCAGTGGGCACATTTTATCACCTTCCTCAAACTTCCATTGTATGTACACAGAAATGGGCTCCTTCCAGAGCTCCACCTCATTCCTTACTCTCTGGTTACAAGTCTGCTTCAGAGCTGAAGAGGTCAGAGAGCTCATCACATCCAGACCAGCTGCTCTAGATACTCATACCCAGCCCTGAGAACTACCCTTGTGCAGTTTGTTCAGACCATTCTTATACAGAGCAAACACTTAGGTAATCTAATCTGTCCAAACATTTACATCCCACCCAATCTTTTAAAAACCTTGGGTTCTGCCAGCATTTTCGAAGGGGCCTTGGAAGGCAGTTCCCATGGCTCCATGTGGGTTGCATGAAAATATAAATGTCAGATTGGCAATGGTTTATTAGGTCCCACTGATAACTACAAAGTACAATACTATGGGTATTTTTCCAACATGGGCTCTCCCAGAAGACGCAGAAAAAAAGGTTTTATCTGAGAGGCCTCAGATTCTGGCCCTATCATCCATTACACTGTCTTCTCAGAACTCCACTGAGAGGCTTGGAACAGAAGACTTCCAGCCCGTTCCTGTGGCTCACTGGGGACCCAGGAGATGCTCTAGGCCCAGGGAGCCCCACTCTGCTTGGTGGCTGGAACTGAAGATCCTCCTCCAGTCAATCCTTTAGCCCCTGGGAACCAAACCTAGAAGCAGGGTGGGTCCCCAGCCTTACCTGTAATGGGCTTACATTGGGGCATATTGCATTTAAAGAGCCAAATGATATCCAGGCCCTGAAGGGTCACAATTCTCTACCACTTGCCCTCGTAAAGGTAGACCTGTGTTTGACTGACAGATTCCACAAAAGTCTGGAACAATCACCTCAGTAACCTATTGGGCTTCCCTATTCATTCATTCATTTGTTCACTCTCCTGTCAATCTATCTTCCCTGACTCCTCCTACCCTCCCCTATGCTTGCTTGCTTCCTTCCTTTCTCCTCCTTAAACCCTTACCATTGGCCAGGCACTGTTTCTGTTGCTAGAGAGATGGGGGGGGGGGTACAATAAATATGGTCTTGCTCTTACTATGAACCATATCTAGGTCTGAATGAAGGGGTACCTGTATTCACCTATTGTTCACCTGACCCATTTCCTCTTCTAACTGGACTAAATTTCCCAGGATCTCTCATCATTGGGTGCAGCCCCATGAGTTGACTGAGTTCTGGTCAGTGGAATGCAGGAAGAAGCCATGTACAATACCTCTGGACCTTGCAGGTGAAATCTCTCACCAAACCCCATATTCTTTCTCTCTTCCATCATGAACAGTCCTATGGCAGAGGGCCCACTGGAGGTCTCCAAGGCACTAAGTGACAGTGAATCCCTAACACGGAAGGAGCTTAAGTCCTTCAATGACTTTGTGGAACTAAGCAATCCCACCTACCCACCACCTACTCACCCTGTTCTGTGATGTGAGTCAGAAATACAGCCTGATTGGGGTAAGCCACTGAGATCTGGGTGTTGTTTATGATAGCATTCAGTTATGAGATTAAGTCACTAATTATACCTTGTTTCTCGGGCAAGGATCTTAAGGAAATATTTCTCAACGGTATTATTTAAATTTTGCCCAATCAAGAGGTCTCCAACTGGGCTTAATTCTTCATGTAAACAGCAACCAGTAAGTAGCAGCTTTGTGTTGTTTCCACAGAACTTAACAAGAGTTATAGCTGAACAAATGGATATGGGCAGAGTCAGTTTGACAAATCAGTGACGAAACATGGACCCTTCAATCAGTGGCTTGGACAAGTGACCCAGAAGAAGAAATGAAAAAATGGATTCATAGTTCACATTGTGCAAAAATGCATTCCAGGCTGACTGAAAACTTAAATTGTAGAAAGTAAAACTTGAAAGCTTTTAGAGGTATAAATAAGACAAAATCTTTAATATGAGCAGTAGGGAAGACTATCTTGAAAGGACACAAAAACACAACCAAACAGGAAAAGACCGGAAGAAAAGTGATTACATTCAAATAAAGAGTTCAGTATAACAAAAAGGCTTCATAAACATAAAGAACAAAAAGTCTTCATAAACAAAAAGATAAGTGATAAGCTAGAGCAGGGACCAGCCGACTGTAGCCCCTGGGCCATAATCTGGCCCTCGATCTGTTTTTTGTGAATTTAGGCTTACTGGAAATCAGCCATGCTTATTTGTCTGTTTGCTGGGGAGAACATGTCCCAAGCAAATCTGATGAACATCTATTTTTTGGAGACAGGCTTTCTGATCATGAAACAAGAAACATCAGACTCCAAAACATTAAGCCCTCTTAGGGTGCGTCTGCTCAAATTCAATGGTCAAGTGACCTTTAAATAAAAGTACTGTAATATCAGTAACTAGCCTGGTGCTTGACATTTACATATTTATAGATTTACATATTACATTTACATATTATGTCATGTAATCCTCAGTACAATTCAGTAGAAGGAACGACTGCCACCCTATTTTATAAAGAGGAAAACTGAGGTTCTGTGAATTTAATAAGATTACACAAAGCTGCACACTGTAAATGTTAAGGCTGAGTTGCCAACTTCTGTTAAGTTATCCTTGTCCAGCAAAACAGCTCATGTTCATTACGTCATATTAGGATAACTGCTCTTCAACCAGAATAATAACTGGCTTCCCCTACACGCACTCCTCCAGGGAGAAGAACGTGGGGACTAACTACCCTGAGTCTTCAGGTCACCTGGCAGTTGCATTTAATTATTCTTAATAATTTAGAGCTCATGTAATCCAAGTCACTAACATCTAATATCTGTTTCCACAGGGGAGAATCAGACTCTGCAATGTTGGGTTCACACAAGCATCCCCTTTTTAGGGGTGCTGTCATGGAGTGTCCACTCAGTGTCCCTCTCTCCTATTCTGGCATTGCTGTTTTTTCTGACACTGCATATTGTTCAAGGTTAGCACACTTATGCAATTAGGGCAACTGCAAAGAAAGAAGATGGTCCACACAGAAGCCGAGCTCACAAGGGAGTGTGAGTGACCATTACACAGTACCATCACTTAGCCCAGCAAAGCCTATGACCCTTTTAGGTTACATTTGCAAACCTGGCAGAAACCTGACTCAACAAACCAAAAAGATGCTAGTACACATTAGTTGACACAGATATCAACAAGCATGTCTTATTTCTCCTTCAACAGGTGCATGGGATCAACACAGCTAAAGTAGACAGGCAACTTCTGTTAGCCAACGTGTTAAACAAGGGCTTGCTCATGGCCTTAATTGTATTTATTCTTCACCCCAGTACCATCAAAAAGATAATGTAGCCCAGAAATTTTCAGCAGGCTTTCAAAATATCTCTCCTTCCTATGCATATGGTCCTTCACTCAAAAAAAAAAAAAAAAACCTATCAAAAAGCTATAACACAAATTCTGGGGTTATTAAGAAAAAGAACTTTTAAACAGTAATTGTTTAAACAGCAAAGTGAAGATGTATTGCAAGATACCCCATGAGCTTTGATGTAACTAAATATCAGCCAATCGATCAGAGCCAACCATGTAAATATTTAATCACGTACTTCAATACAATCCTTTCTTGCAAAGCTTATTCAGGGATAACAAGATGATCACCAAAAATATGGCACCATCTTGAAAGTGTGCAATATAATGGATTGGTATCACATTATTCATTCCTGCCCCAAATATTTTTCATAAGGATGCAGTAGCCTAAATTTCCCAGAAAACAGAAATGTGGTGTTGGAAAAGTACAAAGTTATCCAACTTAGAAATGAAACATAGAAGTGAAATTTCAAAATAAAAGCTGTTTTGAACATATCCCACAATGTTTCAGTATCTCTTACTTGTATAGATGCTAGAGTGTCATCAAATAGTTGTGACTAAAGTAGTGTTAACATAATTCAAATAAGGGAACGGTAACTTTCATGTTGATTCATGTTATTCTTTTTCTGTAGACCCAAAGGCCATTTTCAAGAAGGGACTGGTCTGGAAATAGTGATAAAACTCTCTGGGGACAAACCAATAGTTTTCCATGCTAGGCAGAAATCATCCTTAGTGGTACAGAACAAATATAACAAAGGTAGGCATTTATTGGTAAATCCTACTACCGGTATGTCTCTAAAATTCTCAGGTCTGACATTCAGCCTGTATGGGAATCTGGTTCCAAGACAGGCTCTTGGTTAGGACTGAAGCCACACACCACCTGATTCTGCTAATGCAGTAACTTATCCCTGTTGCCATTCCTGGCCTCTACCCTGCTTTTCATTCTCACATTTCCAACTTCTGCTCAATAGCTCTTCTTTAATATCCCAAGTTTCCTTCCAAATAAGTACATCTAAAACTAAATCCTCCTGTTCAAAACAAACATACTTACAAACAATAAACAAGGCCTCCCTGCTCCCAACCCAAAGGGAATCATTCAACCTTTCTCAATAAATCATGACTGTTTCCAAACCTTTAGAAAGAGCTATGGTCACAGGACTAAAGCGATCCTTTCTAACTCATCCAAACATTCGTAGGGTCGATAGTGTCTAAAGACTGGGTAAAACATGGGACTTTCAGCAAGTTTGTATTCAAAGCCCCTCAAGATGAAAGAATCCCCCAGTAAAAGCCTCTATATGCCTCGTCACCTGTATTAGGACATTTAAAGCTAATTTATTTTCTTAAGTTTCTATTTTAATTCCCATTAACATGCAGCATTATATATAGCTTCAGGTGTACAATACAGTGATTCAACACTTCCATCAAAGCTCATTTAAATGATAGATTTCATTTGCTTTTGTTAGTAGAAGCCTCTGCTATGTTTTTTCTCACTACCTGAGTCCTTGTTCTAACAGAGAAATTTCAGCTAAAGAGATGGTCATGTAGAAAAATGGTACTAGTAATGGCATCAAAGCCTCAGAGAGCTGGTGTCAGTATGAATCTGCTGAGATGGAGGAGAGTGTATACACGACAGCCAAGAGGTCATTTGCCTGGGAGCAAGGGTAAGTATGACAAATCGGAAGTCAAAAATGACATGATTCTCCTAAGAGACTACTGCCAAAGGCGGACTTGTTCCTCCCCTCTCAAAGCAGTATTTTTAAAACTTTTAAATTATTCATATATTCAAACTAATGTTTTCATACATCTACTCATTCATTCCAATGAATATTGACCAAGCCCCATTATGGGCCCCATTATGGGCATTGTTCTAGCTGGTGGAGATACGGCCGTGAACAAGGGAGAGGAAGTGCCTGCTCTTGTGGGGCTTTCATCCCAGCAAATAAGCAAACCAACTCTATAAATTTCAGATAGTTGCAAGTACTCTGAAGAAATAAGCAGGGTGATGTGTTAAGAGAGTGGTGGGGTATGATCACGAAGGCCATTGAAAGGAGGTGACTTTGAAGTGAGACCTAAATGACACGGAGGGAACTGTAAGAAGATTTGGAGGTCAGAAGATTTCAAGGAGTATAAGCAGCATGTGCAAAGGTCCTGCCAGGCGAATGCAGAAAGACACTAGTGTAGCTGGAGTAGAGTACAAGAGGGAGAAGGGGTATGAAGCCAGAAGCATTGATCACGTGTGCACATGATGTAATATTAGTATGCGGGGCTTACCATAGAAACACCACAGACTGGGGAGCTGAAACAACAGAATTTTTTTTCTCATGGTTCTGGAGCCTGGAAGTCCAAGATCAAGATACTGGCAGGGCTGGTTTCCCTTGGAGGCTTCTTTCCTTGGCCTGCAAATGGCTTCCCTGTAGATGCCACTTCACCGGACTGTCCCTCTGTGCATACTCATCCCCTTGAATCTCTCTCCACATGTCCTAATCTCTTATCAGGACACCACTCAGACTGGATTGGGGCCCATCCCTGAAGGCCTCATCTTAATTTCACCTCTTGAAACGTCCTACCTCCAAATAACAGTCTTATTCTGAGCCACTGAGAGTTAGGGCTTCAACATATGAATTTCAGGGAGAAACAATTCTGCCCACAGTGGAGGTCACAGAGACAAAAAGAATTCTGAATTTTCTCCTAAGCACACAGGAAGGCCATGGAGGGTCTGAAGCAGGGCTGCCTAATACACAGTAACTGCCTGCCGTGCTGTGGGGAGCAGGTGGTGGAGGTGAAAGAAAGAAGGCCATTTTGGAGGGGATTTGCAGCAGCCCTGACAAGAACTGGTGGTGGTGTGCCCAAAAGGGAGGCACAGAGGTAGAGAGAAAAGGCCAGATACAGGATGTATGTGGGAGGTAGGAAAGACAGGACTTGTGAATGGATTGAATAGGATGAATGAGAGGAAGACAGGCCTTAAGACTCCCAAGTGTTGACTCCCAAGAGTTTGGCTTGAGCAACTGGGTAGGCAGTAATGCCATTTACTGAGATGGAAACAGATTCTCTTTTATTACACACATGCGTAAAAGAGAAACATGACTTCAATACATGATGCTAGGTTCATCATTAGAAGTCTTGGAAACTGATGTGTAAAGATAGAAAGAAGGGCCAAGTGGCCAGTTAGAAAGCAAATCAGGAAATCCCTGGATCAGCCTAAGAAGGGTGAGAGCACAGTACTTTTCTAATCAGTTCAAACAATTTCTGGGAAGAGGTTGGATTCTAGGAGTTATTCAAATCATGGGTGTGCCAGAGAATGTTGGATGTCTTCCAAAACCCATGATCATCCATGATAACAGAATTTCTAGATGAGCTTATGGCTACCCCCTCCCAAGACTACATTTCTGGGTCTTCCTTGCAGCTAGGTGTGGCCACAAGATGCCTTTCCGGCCAATGGAATTTAAGCGGAGGTGTCATATGGCAACTTCCTGGTAATTTGCACGTAAAAAGGCAGGTCTATCCACTTTGCTCATTGCTCGCCTGTCTTCTTCAATATCCTGCTGCCTGGAAATGAAATATGATGGCTGGAACTCTAATTGCCTCTTGGAATCTAAGAATTAGGACCAAATTTTAGGGATGGAACAGTGATGAGGTGGAAGGTTCCAGAGCCTCCTGGAGACTTTGTGGAGCTGAGCCATCATGCCAGTATCAGATTATCTTCCTCTAGACTTTTAAGTAAGACAGAAATCAATTTCCATCTTGTTTAAGCCACTTTGTTTCAGTCTCTGCTTCTTAACACTAAACTAAATCTCAGCCCATATAATTTGAGAGGGATAGTCTTTGGAACACTATGGTGGAGGCAACTACACACTGTTCTAGGCATCCTTTCAATTTAGTAATAACTGGTTTCTAAAGAATCTGTCCCAATCTCATGGTAGATGAGAGTGTTGGGTTCCTATGATAAAATCATGCTAGATAAACAGGTAGGTAAAATTTTAAGAGCAGAGCTATTTGGATTAAAAGGGGCAGAGCTCTAAGGACCACTGTTTGAAAACCACTGCCTACATGACAGTGATGTTAGAGTTATTGAACTGCTTTCTTTCTACGATCTACAGCTAATGTTCTCAAGGCTGACAGCAGTTATATTTCAGGAGTTATACGAATAGTAAATATTTTCAGGATGAAGACAAGCTACACAGGGGAGGAGCCATCAATAGCTGTAGGTCTGTCTGAGTGTGCCTGCAGCAGAGAGCAAAGCGGGAGATCGGTATATGGACTGATCTGGGTATCCTGTATTGTCAGTGTAGCAAGGCCTGCATGCTATCCATTTGTCTGTCAAGCAAACCTTTTTGTAAGAAGAAAGGAGAGGGAAAAAAGGAGAAATCAACCCATATGTCTATGGTCAAATGATTTTCAACAAAGGCACCAAATCATTCAATGGGAGAATAATAATCTCTTCGTCTCTTCAACAAACAGTGCTGTGACAACTGGATATTCACATGCAAAAGAATCAAGTTTGACCCCTTCTTCACACCATTTACAAATATTAACTCAAAATGGATCAAAGAGCTAAATGTAAAAATTTAAACCCTAAAAATCTTAGAGGCAAACAAATTTTCATGACCATGGATTAAACAATGGACTTAAAATATGGTACCCAATGCACATGCAACAAAAGAAAAAAAAATACATATTGGACTTCATCAAAATAAAAAATTTCTGGGGCACCTGAATGGCTCAGTGGATTAAAGCCTCTGCCTTCGGCTCAGGTCATGATCCCAGGGTCCTGGGAGCCTGCTTCCTCCTCTCTCTCTGCCTGCCTCTCTGCCTACTTGTGATCTCTGTTTGTCAAATAAATGAATAAAATTTAAAAAATAAATAAATAAATAAAAAATTAAAAATTTCTGTGTTTCAGAAGACATTATAAAGAAAGTGAAAAGATAACCCACAAAATAGGAGAAAATATTTACAAAGCATATAACTGATAAATATCTAGATTATATAAAGAATTCTTACAGCTTAACAATAAAAACACAATATAATTTTTAAATGGGCAAAGGATTTGAATACATATTTCTTTAAAAAAAAAGACATACCGATGTTAAGTAGGTAGATGAAAAGATATTCAACATCATTAGCTGTTAAGGAAAAGCAAAATGAAATCACAAAGAGATAACACTTCACCCCCTACCAGGATGGCTGAAATGAAAAAGATTGATAATAACAAATGTTGGCAGGGATGTGGAGAAATCAGAACCCCTACATGTGCTGGTAAGAATGTAAAATGGTGCAGCTGCTATGGAAAACAGCTGGAAGTTCCTCAAAAAGGTAATGATAGAGTTAACATATGACTTAGCAATTTCACTCCTAGATACATACCCAAGAGAATTGAAAACATATGTTCACATAAAAAATTTGTACATGGATGTTCACAGCAGTATTTTTTATGTTCTCAAAAAGGTGGAATCAATCCAAATGTCCATTGATAGATGCATGGATGAAAATGTGGCATATCCACACAGTGGAATGTTATTTGTCAATAAAAAGAAATAAATAACTGAGACATGCTACAATATGGAAGACCTTGAAAACAGTTTGCTAAGTGAAAGAAGCCAGTCACAAAACACCACATATTGTAGGATTACATTTATGTGAAGTGTCTAGAGAAAGAAGGTAGATTCATATCCACAAGGGATAGGAGAAGGGGGTAAATGGGAGACAAGAGGTTTCTTTTGGGGATGACAGAAACATTGTGGAATTAGGTAGTGATGATAATTATACAATGCTGTGAGTATGCTAAAAATCACTGAATTGTATACTGTAAAATTGTTGAAGGGGTGAATTTTACATTTTGTGGATCTTATCTGTAAAAATAAATAAAATAAAGAGAAGAAAAGGGGACAGGGCTCTCCTAAGCATCAAACCATGGCCCAAAAATATCTCTGCCATGTTTCAATAAGTTTGAAGGCTGCAAAAAAAAAAAAAAAAAAAAAACAAAAAAAAACAGTATAAAGTACTTGTCATTTTACTTGAGTTTAATCATTCTGCAAAAGTAGCAACATAGAGGAGTAATTTAAACCTTAGTAGGGAAGAAAGGGTTAAGAAAGGGCTAACTCGGGAGGGCTGTGATGTCCAAACCCTGTATATTTCAGAGAAAGGCCTATCTTAAGGACTGGCCCTTGGCCAGGTTCCTTGAAAGATAAGCCCCGAGACCTTGGAATATTGTCCAATGAGAGTGTTCACATATGCCCAAGGCTTTGTACATACTGTACAGTGTGACCACACAAGTCGATCCTAGCAATGCAGTTTAATGATGAACAACTGTTTTTGCTTGGGGAGTGGGAAGGTGCCAGAGTCTGAACAGCTGAGGTCAGTCATGCAGGTGCTGTATGCCCCCATGACTGACCTCAATAAAAACACTGGACACCAAGGCCTGAGTGCACTGCCCAGGTTGGCAAAACTTCTCATGAGCTACCACATTCTTGCCAGGAGAAGTAGGTGTACCCCTGCATAACTCTACTGGAATCCTGCACCTGGTTTCCCCTGGACTTCATCCCAGGCACCTTTTCCCTCCACTGATTTTAATGTGTAAGTTCTCACTGTAATAAACCATCACTGTGAGTCCAACACCTTTCTTGAGTCCGGTGATTCCATCCATCCAATCATCAAGCCTGAAGGTGGTCTTGGCAATCCCTAACACACTGAGTTTTGAAGGTGCTGGCTTACCCAGTGTACTTAACATGCAAGCAAATCACAGAGGTGTAGCAGCTGAGTATAATATTCAGTAACATGAGGGAAAGATGGAACCTGACCACAGGCCACAGCTGTAACTGGACCAAGATGGCAACCTAGGGACTGAGTGGAGGACTTGAACACATTTACTCAGCAAACCTTAATAATCAGCTAGTGGAAAAGGGGTCCCAGTCAAGAAAAGCAACATTCACAGACAAGAACTCCAGAGAATCTTCAAGAAACAAAGGGGGCAAAGTTATCCCAAAACCTACAAGAAATGTGTTTTCTTCAAGAGTAGGACTGGAAGGATGGCCACAGAGCAAGACCAGGAGAGAGTACGGGGAGAAAATTCTGGCGTAGAGCCTAAATATCCTTCCAGACTTGAGAAAAGTGCCAACTTAGAAATCTACAAAATTTATGCTTGTACTTCAGACCATTATTTCCACAGAATGATCTGTGAAGGAGAAGTGCAACAGGGTATTAGTATGTGTTTCATAGAGATCTACAATATGTTTGGAAGACCCTGGGTTAAACAATTTTAACTAATTTTTTGTTGTTTTTAACCACAGGACTTTCTCAGAGCTTTTAATAAGCTAATCTGCATGATGAATTGTCAAGATAGGAATATAACACGCAGCATTCCCAACTGTATTTGACCACAGAATTCCCTTCCAAGCAGGACATCAGAGATCCACCTGATCCAACACCAGACTGAGAAAGATTGTTCATCCAGGAAAATGGAAACCCATACTCAGCAAAACAAAAGCATGTTGTTTCAAAACTCTTTCTCCTGTGAACCCTTGTGCCTGTGTGATGCTTTGCTTACCTTAGTTTCTTAGTAAAAGGACCTGAGAAGCAAGAAGGGATGTTGGAATGAGTGCAGGCTTTTAAGGAAGATAAACCTGAGCATGGCCTCAGTTTCCCCAGATGTAGTGGTCACACTCCTCAGGGCTGTTAAGAGGATAACAAAGAGATAAAATATCTGAATTACCTAGCGAGCGGCTAGGGAAGGTAACAATAAATACATAACGCCCTCCATCTCCCTCCTTATCTTTGAGCCTTCAAGCTCCTCAAGCTCTGTTTCAGGGGCAAAGTAGGCATCTTCATACTTCCTCCAGTGTTCACGGGAAGGTAGGCACGTTGGCCATCATGGCAGTGTTGGCAACCGATCCAACTCCAGGACCCAGAGAACCAGGGACCCTGGGGATGATGGTGAGTGGCAACTGGGGATGACGGTGAGTGGCAACTCCAGGACAGATCTGGAACTGGCCATAAGGGGAGGCCTTTCTCAGCAGAGGAGGCCCTGTGGTTAGTGGCACGTGTAAGCATCACTCTGCTATTAGGATAAATAGTCTTCACTCACAAACTTCTCCTGGACAGCCTCGTTCGGCATCAGTGGTAATCTTGTAAATGGGGTAATAACAGCTACACCTTGTAGGTGCATCCTAGGCGCTGGGCAGGGTGTAATAATAACCTCATTAATTCTCCCAGCAACTCAGAGTTAACAAGTAAAGAACATGGACTCAGAAAGGTAGAGTATCTTTGAAAGACACAAGATTGGAAAGACACAAGATGTGTCTGGTTAACCCACTGCCCTCGGCTCACAATGAGCTCCAGCTTTTCTCACAGAGTTGGGGGGGTCCCTCGGCTTTGCAGTCCTGCAGCCAACTCCTGGGGGTGGTCTTGGGAAGAAAGTTCACCCACATCAAGAACCTGGTGTTGGATGATAATTGAAAACGTCTCCATCTTTCTATCATTCTGTCCTTACGTGGCAGATTACAGGGGTCCTCGGAGACTCAAGCAAGTCCTCTGGGGACTGGTAATGTCTTCAGTTGGAATTTGTACTTTGATGTTTTAGGAAAGAAGATTGATGAAGAAAAACTTCTTGGTTCCAGGTTGGTAGGTGATTGGCCATGTAATTTTCATTCCCCTATCATCCATCAGCTCTGGGTCATGGGGGAAAGTCTTTTAACTCCTTAGGGTTTTCCCCAGAATCTGTATCAGAAAACACTTAGCCACCTTTCACCAGCAACTGTGAGGCTGGGGTAAGAGGTTCAAAAAATATGTGTGGGACCACTGGTGATGGATGGAAGAAAGGTGTTACAAACAAGCCCGGTGTGTTGATTGCCCGAGCCAAGGAGAGAAAACAGTCTTCGTTGGACACACGTATCTGATAGCATCTGGATCCATTTAGTAAGCATATTTATTTCATAACAACATGAGATCATGATGCCAGGATGATTAATGATCTTTTATATTCTACCACTCTTTTTGCATAAATCCACACGTCTGTTAGGGAGATTAATTATCTGAGATGGGGCAAATATGCATTTTGGTTCCTTCCAAATTAGCAGCACCTGAGTTCTTGGAAAATCATTTCAAGGTTCTTAGGTAATGTGCTTATGTTTTCCCAAGGGGAAATATTGATATAATCCTCAAACTGAGTGAGAAACCCAAATAAAAAAAAAAAAGGTGAAAAGAGAATCTGGGCTGAAATTATAGTGATAAGACTAAAAAATTTACTGCCAAACATATTTTTCAATATGCAGTATAATAGCACACATTATATCTGCACTGGAGATAGAAGGTCTTGGAATACATTGTTAGAGAAATGCTGTTCTCTATATGGCCAACTTCAAGATAAGTGATGTCCCCCTTGCACACCCTCCAGGAGGATTTACAGTGTGAAGTAACAATTGTCAAGGCACCGGCCAACCTCCGAAAGGAGCACAAGGCTTTCTCCTTTCCTTTCAGGCCTCACCTGGGAGGGGCAGCGCAGACAGTCCCCACTGGAGGGTCTGGTTGCAGCCCCATGTGGCAGGCTTTTCATGTCTCACAAAGCATGAGAGGTCCCCGCCTTTACATGCTAGTCCTTTTGGACGGTCTTCTAAAGCAAGTCCCCCTCCCTGCCCTACCCCTGCATGGTTTCTGCAATGAGCTGCCACCATGGGAGGCATCCCACCCACAGAGGGAGTAAATGGAATGGCAGCTAGGGCCAGCTCTGCTCTGCAGTCCCTGGCGTTCTTCCTCGGAGACTTGACCTTCTCGATTCTTGTTATCTGGTCCTGGAGGCCCATGCAAACCAACCAGGCAAAGGGAACAGAGGAACCTGGCTCCTGGTCCAAGCCAAGGGGTCCTTGTGAAGCAAGGTGGTGAAGCCCAGAGTTTCTGATGTAGGGTCTGGAGGCATAAGAGCCAGTGAGTACAAGAAACTGTCCTGCAGCTGCCCGGGGCTGTTCTCTAGGTCAACGTTCCTGCAGTAACCACACCGCAACGTCAGGCTCAGACTAACCTAAACACCAGTGAAATAGCCTCCCTGAGGTCCCCAGGCGCCAGCACTGCAGCCAGTGGTGAGGCAGTGTCTCCCGGACGAATGGCACTAAACCTAAGACTCCAGGGAAGGAGCATCAATGTGAACATGGAAAAACCTGACAGGGAAGGTTCTGGAAGAGGCAACACAGTCAAGACCCAATACCAATTGCTCTCAAGCCCACAGCCCTGGTCCTTCCTGCAAAAACCAAAAACACACCAGCAGGAACTCATCTAAAATGTCTTGCTTTATCCCCAGCACTGGCTCGTAGGAATGCCACATTCATGAGCTAGTGCATATTGCATTGTTCATGACAACTTGAGAGGCCATTTATCAATTGCCTCCCCATTCCCTCTTTAGCCAAAGCAGACAAGACTGTCGGCCAGAGCTCTGTACAAACAGCCCATGCTGACTGCCCACTTCCTGCCCTCTCGCTCTCTCATCTGAGGCTCTGTGGGCCTTGCCAGGAGCTCCAGCCACTGTCCCAGCTGATGGGATGTACCGGTGCCCCGAACTGGTAACACTCACATGTGCTGACCGCCAGAGTCACTTGGGGAGCCTTTATCCACAGAGATCCCTCTGTTTCTCCCAGACCTGGCAGCTCAGAGTGTCCTCCCAGATGAGGGAGTTCAGGAATCGGAATAGTGAAAGGTGTAAGAGGGACGCATGCAGACCTCCTGTTGGGGATCAGCAGACCTAGAGCTGCAGGTAACATTCTCCAGATGCAGACTGTCATTTCCAGGGACCGAACTGAGGCCTCGCAGGGAAGGGTGGCCTCCTGAGCCCCTTGTACAATGCAGGGTAGTAGAGGAAGGAGGACCAAACAAGGAGCCAGAAGGTCCCCGTGACTCAGGAGCCACGGTGTTGTAACAAGGGGAACATGAGTACAATCTCGATAAGATGAGGGGAAGTGACTGCCAGATCATTCCGTACCACCCTCGTCCAGCCAAGATTTCAGCAGGCCCAATGAGGGGATGCGCTACTGGACTTGGCACGGGTAGGACTGTGTTTGGAGACAGTAGTCCCACATCTTCATTGCCTCTAGCTTTACCTCATCCCCCCTGGGCATCCCCAGGCCATCCCACTGGGGTCTTGGACATTAGCAGGCCTTTTGTGGGTGGTGTGCACCAAGGCAGAGATGGGCCTGCTCTGAGCAGCCGCCCAGCACCTGCCCCATGGAGAGGACTGCTGGTCTTGCTCTTCCCACCTCCCTGACTGTGGCCTTTCCAGCTCTGTTCTGGCTTCCCTGACTGTCTCTCTGGACCCCTTGGTGCTGGTGACTCACTGGCCTTCCCTCCTGGAGTCATCCAAGTTTGCCTTCCCTATTTGCGTCTCAGCTCCGCTCTGCCTACCCCCACCTTCCGCCACTTCTGGTGTGCCCTCCAACCTGGGGAAGACAATGTCTGTGTGGTCTCAGGCCCATGGAATTCCACCCAAAACAGGGACCGAAAATCTTGCCAGGGAAGGGGGACTCAGACAGTGATACCTGAAAGTTCATGTCTTGTGTGCGGAAGGGATTTCTGGATATGAACATACTACTACTACTACTACTTTGAACTTCAGTCTTCAGTTCCCAAATAAGCCAGTTCTGACCTTGCTCCCACAGATACACCGTCTAGGTCTTGCCTGACCATATAAAATCAGAGCACCCTGGAACTTTGTGGCAGACCAGTATGGACATCAGGCAGCAGATGTCAGCTGCCAACAAGCCCCACTCCCCCAAAGGAGGAATCAAAAGGCACCCCACATCTCTGATGCCACGTATTGCAAACAGCGAGTGGTGTCCCCTCTGCTCTTGACAAGTTCTACTGGCCGGAAGAGTGGACACTTACCGGGTAGGTGTCCAGGCAGAATACAGTTCGGCTACAGGGAAACACACCTTCCAATCGGGAACCCTGAGTTGTAAATTGAGTCTCCTCAAATCGCTGGAGGAGATCTCCAGGTAGCCCCAAGAAAAAGTGTTATAAAAGAGATATTAAATTACTTCTCAAAGGAAAGCACAAGAATCACTCTAATGTTAATCTGGAAAAAGGACAGCCCAGAACAGCAAGGAGAATCTTGGAAAAGGCAGAGTAACAAAGGGAAATCTGCTGTTTAAGATATTAACACACAGAACAAAGGAACTGTAATGGAATCATATTAGTAGGGTGCAATAGACAGTTTATTATATATACATATTTTTTTTAGAGAGGGAGAGCATCTCAAGCAGCCTCCACACCCAACATGAAGCCGGACGTGGGGCTCAATCTCACAACCCTGAGATCACGACCTGAACCCAAATCAAGAGTTGGGCGCTTAACTGACTGAGACACCCAGGCACTCCATTTTTTAAAAAAATTGTTTGTTTATTTATTTATGACAAGAGACAGTTTAAAAATACAACTCATAAAATATAAATGTGAAAAAATTAAAAAATACATATCTTTATATATATATATAAATTTTAAGTAAGTTATTGTCAACAAACTAAAAATGGTATTGTGTAGGCCTTAAATGATGGGTAATGAACAAAAGAGGCAGTTTGGAAAATGGCATACGATGTAAGATGAAATCTTTAGAAAGGAAGAATAGAAGATGCACAGACCTGGAGTAAACCCAGGACAAAATATAAACGGAACCAACTGGAAAAATACACATATTTACGGAAGCACCCGTGATGGGTGATGCCCCCAGAGTGGTGGTCCATCTCATCCCCACCAAATCAATGTCTGGGAGTGGGAGATGGGCGGCAGCTGTCTGCACAATTCCCCAGGAAACCGATTTCGATGTTCTGTCATGCAAAGAAACCACTGGGCTAGAGTTCAGAGCCAGGCAGAGGAGTCCAGAGAGAGCCAGGCTTCCTCTCCCACCCCAATAAATGAGAGCAAATGAAATTGTTATAGAAAACTAAAGAGAAGTTGTCATTATCAAAAACCATGAACCAACACCTCATCAAAGTAGAGTATAAATGACCAGAAGATCTGGGAAGGTGCTCAAAAAGAAACTAAGAAATACCATGTTTTTAGAACAGTGAAGATGGAAAAGAATGATTGTCCCCAATGCACAAAAGTATATGTTCAAAGAGGTTTATTGAAGCATTGTTTTAAAGAGCGAAAATCCTACAGACAACCCAGATGGCCATCAGCAGGTGATTAATAAAATATGTGATGATCTATCCATTAAATAGGGTATTTGGAGCAACTAAAAATCATGATCTTAGTCTCTCTCTGTTGACCTAGCAATACAGGCTAAGCAACGTTATAAATAATATGATCTCAGTTTTTGTTTAAAAAATTAAATCATCTATAAAATCAAATAATCATGGCAGTTATTTCTGAGTGATGGAATCAGGGCTGATAGTTTCTCTTTTACATCCAGCCCCTGTTTTTCTGTTTAAAAACATACAAAAAATAATAAAACCCCCCAACCTTTAATGAAAGACAAGTTTTAGGTATTTAGGGGCAAATGACCACAGGGCAGAGAAGTTTTCTTTGTCTTACAGCAAAGGCACAGATTATTTTAAATAAAATAAGTTCTGTCCAGACTTCACCTTCTCCTTTAGAAAATGTTATGTCCTGTGCTCGCTTCGGCAGCACATATATTAGAAAATGTTATGTCCTGGGGAGCCTGGGTGGCCAGATCATCAAACATCCAATTCTTGATTTCGGCTCAGGTCAGGATCTCAGCATTGTGAGATCAAGTCCCACTCTGGTCTCCATGCTTGGCATGGAGTTTGCTTACGATTCTCTTCCTCTCTCTCTGCCACTGCCCCCCCCATCCCTCCCTCAGAAGGAAGGAGAGAAAGAAAGGAAGGAAGGAAGGAAGGAAGGGAGAAAGAACGAACGAACGAACTTCTTATGATCTAAAAGGGGTTATCCAATTAAACAGATACTATTTCACACAATGGTAAAATTTCAGAGCAAAGAATTTCCCTGGCTGTGATTCAGAAGGTGAGAGATGATTCTCTGGGAAGAAGATGTTTATCAAGGCACTTTGTTGCTTTCTTAAAGTTTGCCAGCATGACCCATTTATTTTATTATCTGATTTATGATTTCTTAATTTGGAACTTAATTGAGTTCTCATATACTCTCCCTACTGCCAGACATTACACACAGTGCTGAAAGCTGAAAAGGCAATCAAAAAGAGCACATTATACTCTCTAGGTTTTTACCATTACCTCTTACGCTTATACTTTTATCTTCATGGATAATTTTGGGGGATTGATAAGTGCTAGGGCTATAAAAAGCTGAACGCTGCCTAGGACAGGCACTAAGTGATTTAGGGGATGAAGTGATGAGAAACTTGTATGAACACAGCACCTGGTCCAGAAATAACAACTAAGCCAAACCCTAACAATCAGCATTAGTTAATCCATCCCTAGTTCCCAGCCATCCTGTGCAGCTGAGAGCCCCTTCTAGACAGAAGATCCTCGTCCTGGAGAGATAGTCCTCTGATTGCCATTAAAGGTGCTGTTTCTGTTCCTCTGTTAACCTGGGACACACACACACACACACACACACACATGAGTGGTATATCCTTGAGGACTGAGTGAAAAGGTTCTATTAAGTATTTGGAAGAAACCATTTATGGATAGAAAACCTTTCTTTATAGGAAAGCTTGCCCTTCACTTTAAACAGGGGTGAGAATTTATCAGTATGTTCCAGACTGCTCCAATGTAAGAATATATCCCAAAGAGATTTAAAAGATTAAAAAAACTATCAAAAGGCACATACATGAAGATTCCATTTCTTGTCCCCTGGGAGTGTGAGAGTTAACCTCCATTAGTCTGGGGCTTTCTGGATCCAGAGAGCAAGTACGCTCAGCAATTTTCTCTTACAGAGTCTCCTACCCACACCTTGGGCCTCTGGCTACAATGCTCTTCAGAACCTGCGTTCTAAAAAGGTCAAGGTCTCTTCGGGTGCCAGATTAAGGGACAGGCCAGACAGGAAGCCGCCAGGATGCCAAAATATAAGGAAAAGCTAACTGGAAAGGGACAGAGAGACAGGGGTCGGGGGAGAAGAATATTTGCCAGAACTTCTTTCAAAGAGGATCTGAAAATGGTTGAAAGTTTCTGAGGAGGGGTCCAGTGGTGGTGATGACAACAGTAAGAGGTACACTTAGGTGACAGTAGCTGGTCACCAACACGCTGCCTGTTAAAGGCACCATTTTTATTTTGCTCAGTGTGGCACTCAAGTTTGAGGCCAGAAGTG
Organism: Meles meles; assembly: GCF_922984935.1. NCBI lineage: Eukaryota > Metazoa > Chordata > Mammalia > Carnivora > Mustelidae > Meles > Meles meles. The sequence continues at coordinate 38,093,299 of NC_060071.1, read as the reverse complement.
AAATGGACGGAACGACAAAACAGCTGCTGTCTCTGGTGGTCCTCCTCTCCACCCTCCCCCATCACTCGGATCAGCTTCTCCTCTAAATCATGTGGAACAAATATTTGAAGAATATCAAAACATCCACAGTGCTTAGTTTGTCCCCATCAAGAAAACGAACTTTGAAAATAAGAACTATAACAGGACCTACATTTTAAAAACATTCAAAATACAGGAAAATATTTAAAATAGTTCCATAAAAGTCACCCAACTGTCTCACGTTGAGGTCTTTTATCCTTTTTGAGTTTATCTTTGTGTATGGTGTAAGAGAATGGTTGAGTTTCATTCTTCTACATATCGCTGTCCAATTTTCCCAGCACCATTTATTGAAGAGACTGTTTTTTTTCCACTGTATATTTTTTCCTGCTTTGTCGAAGATTATTTCACCATGGAGTTGAGGGTCCATATCTGGGCTCTCTACTCTGTTCCACTGGTCTTTTGTGTCTGTTTTTATGCCAGTACCATGCTGTCTTGGTGATCACAGCTTTGTAGTAAAGCTTGAAATCAGGTAACGCGATGCCGCCAGTTTTGTTTTTGTTTTTCAACATTTTCTTGGCAATTCGGGGTCTCTTCCGATTCCATACAAATTTTAGGATTATTTGCTCCAGCTCTTTGAAAAATACCGGTGGAATTTTGATTGGAATGGCATTAAAAGTATAGATTGCTCTAGGCAGTATAGACATTTTAACAATGTTTATTCTTCCAATCCAAGAGCATGGAATGGTCTTCCATCTTTTTGTGTCTTCTTCAATTTCTTTCATGAGTGTTCTGTAGTTCCTCGAGTACAGATCCTTTACCTCTTTGGTTAGGTTTATTCCCAGGTATCTTATGGTTCTTGGTGCTATAGTAAATGGAATCGATTCTCTAATTTCCCTTTCTGTATTTTCATTGTTAGTGTATAAGAAAGCAACTGATTTCTGTACATTGACTTTGTATCCTGCCACATTACTGAATTGCTATCTGAGTTCTAGTAGTTTGGGGGTGGAATCTTTTGGGTTTTCCATATAAAGTATCATGTCATCTGTGAAGAGAGAGAGTTTGACTTCTTCATTGCCAATTTGGATACCTTTTATTTCTCTTTGTTGTCTGATTGCTGTTGCTAGGACTTCTAATACTATGTTGCCCTTCAACAGACGAACGGATAAGGAAGATGTGGTCCATATACACTATGGAGTATCATGCCTCCATCAGAAAGGATGAATACCCAACTTTTGTAGCAACATGGATGGGACTGGAAGAGATTATGCTGAGTGAAATAAGTCAAGCAGAGAGAGTCAATTACCATATGGTTTCACTTATTTGTGAAGCATAACAAATAACATGGAGAACATAGGGAGATGGAGAGGAGAAGGGAGTTGAGGGAAATTGGAAGGGGAGATGAACCATGAGAGACTATGGACTCTGAAAAACAACCAGAGGGTTTTGAAGGGGCGGGGGGGTGGGAGGTTGAGAAACCAGGTGGTGGGTAATAGGGAGGGCACGTACTGCATGGAGCACTGGGTGTGGTGCATAAACAATGAATACTGTTACGCTGAAAAGAAATTAAAATAAAAATAATAATAAAAAATTAAAAAAACCTCCCCCAAAAAGTCACCCAACTCCATCCCCGCTCTTTTCATTATCGTTCTGTTTGTGTTTCTCATACCCAGTGCCCAGCTCAGCAGGATGAAGCATAAGTCAGATCAGAGACTCACAGAAGGCTAAGGCAGAATCTGAGAGCACCAGGCTTGTGCAGGGGGAAGGGACGATGGAGACTTCTGGCACCAAACGGGGTGGTATGCAGGTTGAAGGCCATCTGTGAAGGAATGTGGTACTCCGTGGGGATGCGCTAATTCCACACAATGGGAAACATCATTGTCAAGGAGGTTGGAGGCCTTTAAAGACATCCAGCACCTGTGTCAAGTATTGTATTAGGTAGTTCTCATTCCTTATTTCATTTGATCTGGGCTTTAAACCCACAAAGTCAGCCCTTCTATCCCCATTTTACAGATGAAGAACCAGAGGCTCCCAGGGTTTAAGAAATGGCCCCAAGTTTGGGCCGTTAGCAAGGGCCTTGGCTAGAATCAAACCTACATTTGTCTGAATTCAGTGTTCATGCTCTTCTCAAGAGACAGACAGAAACACAGCCGTCAAGGAACAAGGCAGAGTCACGACACTTGACATCAGTGTTCTAATGTGGGTTTCAACTGTTCCTAATTGGGAAAGTCACCTGACTTCTCTGGGGGAGACAGTATGTATGTGGATGAATTGGGAAGGTACCAGGGCAGTGACAGTAAAAATGACAACTCCGACTATAATAAAACCCAAGAGGCTTACTGAGATCTGATGCAGGGGTGCCCAGTCTGTGGGAGGAGCACCAATAACAGGGCAAGTGAGGAAGGTAGAAGCTGCTGAATGGAGTCTTGGACACCTTGAGAAGGCTCCTGAGATGAGGGTCCCTAACCAGGCTGGATGGCCGCAAGGGGAAAACTAAGGTCTGAAGCCAAAGTTATCCTCAGAACCCAACAACAGAGTCTCTGCTTCCCCAACCATGGAGGGGATCAAAATAAAAAGGTCAGCAGGGGCTTAAAGAGTAATTAGGTATAAAACTCCAGACTGAGGAGAGAGGTGGACTCCGTCATTTTGAAGGAGGATGTGAAACCTCATCAGGTGAAAAGAAAATAGTGAGATCACACATGTGTAGCTGATTTTATAGTACACATTGCTGATATACTGGTCCAGGAGCAAAATAATGAATGTGTTGCATTTATTTAAATGTGCTTTTGAGAGGGTACTGCTGAAGACTGGAATGGTAATCCCATTTGCTCCAAAAAAATACTCTCAAAACCTAGAATAAACTTAACAAGGGAAGGTGAAGTACATGTACACCGGAAAGTACAAAACACTGATGAAACAAATTAAGGAAGACACAAACAAATGGTCAGACATTCTGTGATCTGGGTTGGAGGGCTCAATATTGTTCAGATGTCCACACGACTTTGAGAAACCTCCAGATTCAATGCAATCCCTATCCAAATCCCAATTTTTTACAGTACTAAAATTCACGTGGAACCACAAGAGACCCCCAAATAGCTGAAACAGTTTTGCAAAAGAATAAAGCTGGAGGCATCACACTTCCTGATTTCAAGTATATTGCAAAGCTACTGTAATTAAAATAGTAAGGTGGGGTGCCTGGGTGGCTCAGTCAGTTAAGCGTTTGACTCTTGATTTCAGCTCAGGTCATGATCTCAGGGTTGTGGAATTGAGCCCCATGTTGGGTTCCATGCTTAGTAGAGAGTCTGGTTGTCCCTCTCTTTCTCTGATCCATCCCCTGCTCACTCTCACTCTATCGCTCAAATAAATAAATAAGTAAAATCTTTTTTAAAAAAAATTGTAAGGTATTGGCATAATATAGACCAATAGAACAAAAGAAGGAGGCCCAAAATCAAACCACATGCATACAGTCCCCTGATCCTCCACAAGAGTGCCAAGAATACGTACCAGTGAAAGAACAGTCTCTTTAATACAGTGTTAGGAAAACTGGATATTTACATGCAAAAGAATGAAACTGGATCTTTACCTTACACCATACGCAAAAATCAACTCAAAATGAATTAAAGACTTAAATGTAAGAAGTGAAACTACAAAACTCTTGGAAGTAAACAGTAAAGCTCTATGATGTTGGTCTTGCCAGTGATTTCATGGACATGACACCAAAACTACAGACAACAAAAGCAGAAATAGACAGTGAGAGTACATCGAACTGAAAAGCTTCTACTCCACAAAGCAAAGAACAAAGTGAAAAGGCAACCTATACACTGGGAGAAAATATATTAGATATGGAGTTCATTCCCAAAATATATAAGGAACTCTTACAACTCATTAGCAAAAAAAAACTAATAACCCAATGAAAAATTGGGGCTGAAGAATTGAATAAACATTGTTCAAAGAAGACACACACAAGCTAGGTGCATGCAAGATGCTGGACATCACTAATCATCAGAGAAAGATAAATCAAAAGTACAATGAGATATCCCTCCACAACCGTTAGGATGACTATTAAAAAAAAAAAAAAGACAAAAAATAGAGGCAAAGGTATGGAGAAATCGGAACTCCAGCACCCTGTTGGTGCGAGTGCCAAATGGTACACTGCTGGGGAAAAAAGTACAGAGAACTCTCAAAAAATTAAAAATAGGTCTACCATATGATCCAGCAATAGTACTTCTGGGTACGTGTCTAAAAGAAATGCAATCAGGATCTCAAAGAGATGCTAGTGCTTTCCTGTTCTTGCAGCACTATTCACCAATAGCCAAAATACAGAAACAATCTAAAGGCCCATTGATGGATGAATGGGTAAAGAAAATGTGGTCTATAAATAAGATGGAGTATTACTCAGTCTTAGAAAAAGAAGGCAATTTTGTAATGGGTGGTAACGTAAGTGAACTTGGAGGACGTCATGCTAATTGAAATAAGCCAGTCACAAAAGAACAAACAGGGCATGCTTGTGCTGATAGGAGTTATCTGAAATACTCAAACTCACTGAATCAGAAAGTAGAACAGTGGTTTCCAGAGGCCTGGAAGAGGGAGAAATACAGAATTGCTAAGCCATGGCATAAAGTCTCCATTATGTAAGACAAAAAAGTACACTGTGTCTGTAAAGAAAATTACTATACCTCCCACTTAAAAATTAAGAGGGTAGATCTCATGTTATGTGTTTTTGCTACAACGAAATAAAATTTTAAAAAATAATGGAAGAGGGCACCGGCATCCTAGTACTCGAAAGAAGGAGGGAGGAAAGAGCACTAAGGCCCATCTTTGTTACATTTCAAATATTATCTCATTAAAGCCTCACAAGAGACCCCATGATGTCGATATCATTAACCCCATTTTGCAGATGAGGAAACAGAGGCCCTGAGCCATTACGAAACTAGTCGCAGCTAATAAATGGCAAGGCTGGGATAGGGCTGCTCAGTAAGTTACCAAAATGGCAGCGCCAAGAGCATGACTTAAAGGAACAGGATGCTTTGTGACACACTGAAAATTGGACCCTTGGTTTTATGGCAGTTTTACAGTGTGATAACCCATAAAAACCTGTGATAAAATTTTATGCCTCTGAAGCCATGGACACAAAGCCTTGGCCCATGTTAGGGATAATGGAGGACAGGTGCTGCACAGACTTACTCATGGTACTTGAACTTGGCCAACTCCCTCAACCCCGTGCTGCATCACTGCTTCCCTGATCCAAGGACAAACACCAAGAAAGACTCGGCAGGAATATGCATCTTCCCCCAGCAGAGACCACTGGCCTCAGGGAGGCTTCGGAGACTACCTGGTCTTCGTGGGTCTGAGCACACGTCCACCCACCAGATGTACCTGCCATCACCTCGGAAGCTTAAAAAACCCAAATTCCTGGGCCTCGCTCCAGACCTCTGGGGAGTAAGGCCCCAAAATAAGAATTTTTAAAAAGCTCCCTGGGGGAACCCTGACACATTGGTTGTGGGAATATAAAATGGAACAGTCGCTTTGGAAAACAGGTTGGCGGTTTCCTAAAAAGTTCAACACAGAATGACCACAGGACCCAGCAGTTCCACTTCTAGGTATATGCTCAAGGAAAATGAACACATACACCCCCACAAAAACCTGTGCATGAATGTTCTCGGCAGCATTGCTTGCTGTCTGCCGAGTCCTCCAGCTGGACCCAGTGTCCACGAACTGGCAAACGGACAGGCCAAATGCAGTGTTATCAGTATAGCAAATAGTAATGAACAATAAAAAGGGAAAAACCGCTGATGCATACAGCAACACCCATGAACCTTACAGACTTCACGTTAAGTAAAAAAGCCAGGTGCAAGAGACTGTATATTGTATGGTTCTATTTCTATGAAAAGTCCAGAAAAGATCAGTCTGTAGAGACAGGGGCTGGGGATGAGAACAGGATTCACACGGGCACGAGGGACAGTACTGGAGTGATGAAAATGTTCTAAAGCCGACTGATGGTGGTAGCTGTACAAGCTGGAAATTTATTAAAAACAATGGAATCGAACAATGTGAACGGGTAAATTTTATAACATGTAAACTACACCTCAACAGAGCTGTTTCTTTACCAGCAAATTAGAGAGCCACTGAATTCCAATATGCTTATCTTACAAAGAGGAAACTAAAATGCACGAAGGGAAATGATTCACCCAGGGTCACAAAGTGAGTTTACACAGAGCCAAAAGACCTCTGATCTGTATCTCTGCAAAAGGAAATGGAGGGCTGGGGGGTGACCTGGTAAAATGACTCAGAGGGGACAGCCAACCTCAATAAGTGAGTCCCCACTAAACCTTTTTCCCCCCCAAATATCAGGAAGCCAGCTTGTTTTGCTTGAACGATCCAGGAAAGGGGCTCAGGAAGCAGCTGGAGGCAGTGGAAGGACCAGGGACCTGGAGTCAAGAGGTCCGAGTTCCAATCCTGGCCCCCAAAGTTTATGGTGACCCCTGCAGGCCATTCCGCCTTCCTCGGTCTCATCTTGTTCCTCCATTTGTAAACGGAGCCGATAACATCACCATCCAGGATCACCATGACACTGGTAAGGAAGATGTTGAGTAATCCGGGCAAGAGATGATTCCAGATGATTTCCTCCGTGCCTAACTGAAACCGCAGATGTCCGGCCCAATCTGCTTATCTAGACACCACGATCGGAGCATCCCTTCCAGCCTTTGGGCACCCGCGGGCCCTTCCAAGGTTCCCTGACGCAGGCACCCTCTGATCTTGGTCCCAGCCCTAGCGTGATCCAAGTTCCCAGGTGTCATAAAACTCTGGAAAGGGGAGACAGGATTGTATTTCCTCACAGACACGACAGCCCCAGACTGAGAACAATATATGTTTAAAAAATAACAACTTTCCAAGCGGCCACCAATGCATCGAATACTAGATTGGGCGTGGTGTTATTACAAGACCAAGAGAATGTAAAACATCCTGTAATATATCTCAGCAGAAAATCTTTGCCAAGGGAAAGAAATCTGTATTCTATCTAAGAGGAATGTTTGGTAATTGTTTGGGCCTTGGATAAACTCAGGCCCTAAGTTTTGGGCCAGGCGTTTACATTATGGACTAATCAGAGAGCCCCGATGCAAATACAGGCTTTACAGAGCAAGAATCCTGAGTTACCAGGATGGGGCCCGGCAGCTTCAGTGCTCACAGAGAGACGTGCAGCCCGTGTCAGGGTGGGGAACACTTAGGCTGGGATGCTCTACGAGAAGAAAGAATGGAAAAGCTTGCATTGCCTGCACTGAATCCATCTCAGGGGATCCTGAACTCTCGGCCTCTAGGACCGGCCAGGAATGTCAGTGTGGCAGAAGGTGAAGGGATGAAGGGATCCGTCCAACTCTGCTTACTTAAGCTGCACTGAGTTTGCACTGGGTTTCCAGGGGAAATGTGACTTCTTGGAGGAACTGTTTGTGTCAGTGAGCAGTTAGCACCTGGTAACTGAACCAGACAGTGACTCACAGGCATTCTTTAACAAAAGGTCATTTGGGACAGGCAAGGAGACAAAGGAAACAGAAGCACATGGCTCACGACAGTAAGCCCGCTTAGAGGCTGGCAGAGAGGTGTGAAACACTTGCTGAAAATGTAATTTTAAGCAGCAGCAGGAGGATAAATGTGAACAGAAGGAATTAGAAGGGAGAAAGGAGAAATTGAAGAATATGAAGAAAAGCAAAGGATAGGAGGACAAACATCTAAAACAGGAATGTAAATATTTAGCAAGTGAGCTGCATTAGCAAGGGATATTTAGTATCCCACCCAGGATTCATGGTGGCCTCAGAGTCCTGCAAGCAGCGTCCCCAGCAGACATAAGCAGTGTGTTCTTCGTGAACCTCTCAGGCCTAAAGGGAAAGCCTAGAATTTTCCTTCCAAATAAACACAAAGGAGTACCCATCGGCCTTTACCTCCTCTCCCTCCCCAAACCATACTAAAATGTCAATAAAACAATTATAAATCTTTTAAAGTACAAGGGTAAAGACAACAGAAGGAGACATCAGCAAAGATAAGGTTTCAGCAAGCTTGGAGAGAAGTGGATGAAACAGTTGTAAGGGAGGAAGTCACAAACTCAGTGTCTGTGATGAAGGGTCCTGCTGGGGCCAGCCACTCAGCCCTTGGAGGCATGGTTTCCCGAAAGATAGGGCCCAGGTACAGAGCAGAACACAGGGACAGAGCACGCTGGACATGGCAGACCATCTTGAATCCCCCACCCTCCTCTCCAAGCAGGCAAGAGGTGTCTCCTCTGGACAAATGGAGGAGGGGCTGTAGACTCAGCAAGGAGACTTGGTAGAGGACAGTGGTGAGGGGCAAGGGGCTCCCCCAACAGAGCCATATGTCCATCTCTTTTAGTAGGAGATGAAACGATTCTTCTCTGGAGAAAAAGAACAGCCTCGGAGGAAAGAGAGCCAGATGCTGACATCTGTGTGTGAGGTTTCTAAAACAAAGGTCAGCTCAAATTCTGTTCTCCCCAAGGAAGGCTCATCAGCCAACTACCCCAACCCAGGCACACAGAAATTTCTACCTGGATCTTAGTGCCTTACTGTCAAATGTGAATACTTATTACGGGTCGACAGACATTCATGGAAAGCCTGTGACATGAAAGGAACAGTCAAAACAAACAGAAAAATAACCTGGAAGTGGAGGAAATACAGGGAAAATAAAACAAACTTTTTAAAATCCTATTATTTTCTTAGAGGGTGAATACATGAAGATAACGCATCCATGAAACAAGAACAGGATACAATGTTAAAGAGAGAATCAGAAAACAGGAAGGAGCTCTTGGAAATTACATGATCATAAAAATTAAAAAGTTCAACTGAGAATCTAAATGATAGCCAAGCACACTCCTGAGAAAATAGACCTAAAAATCACAACAATGGAAAATAGGAAAATTTGAGACACTAACCAAAAAGGAGACCGAGAAATAAAATAATAATAAATAAATACAGGGAAGAAACTCATCAAAGAAATATTAAAATAAACTACCCAGGAATGAATTTCTAGGTTGAAAGGCCCATCAGGACATGTGTATAGATCACAAGGGGCATTCTCAAAGACAAACGATTTTCAACACTGATTTCTAAAACTAGTTTAATTATAAGCCAACTATGGGGGTGGAGTGTACAGTGTTTAGATATGCAAAAACCAAAACATTTCCCTTGCACCCTTCCTTAGAAAGCTGCTAAAGGATGTATTTCAGCCAAGCAAGAGAGTAAATCAAGAAAGCAGAAGACACGGGCACCTGGGTGGCTCAGTGGATTAAAGCGCTGCCTTTGGCTCAGGTCATGATCTCAGGATCCTGGGATCAAGCCCCGCATGGGGCTCTCTGCTCCACGGGGAGCCTGCTTCCTCCTCTCTCTCTGCCTGCCTCTCTGCCTAGTTGTGATTTCTCTCTGTCAAATAAATAAAATGTTTAAAAAAAAAAATCTTTAAAAAAAAAAAAAGAAAGAAAGCAGAAGACATGGGATATGGTAGACAGGGGCTATCACAACAGAGGATGTTAGTGATGCCCCCAGCCCTGAACATAATCAGTACACATTAGAGCAGGAGGTAGAGGAGGAGGACTCAGTGGGATAAGGTCTCCAAGAGAAAGTGGAAGGTAAATGAGCACTTGGAAAAATGGACAGATATCAGAAAAATATCACTAGAGTTCATTTTCTTTGTCACCTCATTTGGGCCACGGGTTGCCCAGATATTTGGTCAAACGTTATTCTGGGTGCATTTGTGAAGGTGTTTCTAGACAAGATAAACATTTGAATCAGCAGACTGAACAGAACAGATTGCCTTCCCTTCCCTACTGTGGGTGGGCCACATCCAAATAGGCGAAGGCCCAAATAGAACATAATGCCTGACCCCTCCCTCCCATGGTAAAAAGGAACCCTTCCTGTCTGACTGCCTTGAGCTTGGACACCAGGTTTTTCCTACCTTTGGAACCAAACGGAAATATCAGCTCTTCTTGGGTCTTGAGCCGGTTGGCTTTCAGACTGGAACTACACCATCAGCTTACCTAGGTCTCCAGTTGGCCAAACATTCATCTTGGGGTTTTCCGGTCTCCATAACTGTGTGAGCCAATTACACACACACACACACACACACACACACACACGCACATAAATATATATACATCTTATTGGTTTTGTCTCTCTGGAGAATCCTGACTAGTACAGATATATTATTTAGAAAGTAATATGGAAACATATCAAAGAAATACAGTGAACAGTAATTCCATAGTCATAATCATATATATAATGACTACTTAAAAGTTCACTTGTGACTACATGGAGCAGGTTAGGGAAGGGAAGGGAAGCTTGGGGTGGCTGGTATAAGATTGTTAAATCCGGGGGTGCCTGGGTGGCTCAGTGGGTTAAAGCCTCTGCCTTCAGCTCAGGTCATGATCCCAGGGTCCTGGGATCGAGCCCCGCATGGGGCTCTCTGCTCAGCAGGGAGCCTGCTTCCCTTCCTCTCTCTCTGTCTGCCTCTCTGCCTACCTGTGATCTCTGTCTGTCAAATAAATAAATAAAATCTTAAAAAAAAAAAAAAAAAGATTGTTAAATCCGGTTCCCTTACAAGAAGTCAAGAAGGAATATCCAAAATGGATAACTCACATTGCCTAGAAATATGGAGTTCGATGCCAAAAGAAACAGCTCAAGAAATTGAAGAGAGCTGCCTCTTAGGAGTGGCTAGGATTTGAGGGGAATACTGTTTTTCATTATAAGCCTTCTAGGACTATTTGAGCTTTAAATTATATGCATGTGTTCATAAATAAAAGTTAAAGAAAGGAAAAAAAAAAGAAACCAGATTTTCAAGACAGATCAATTAGGATGTGATTATACATGTTAAAAATAACTCGATTGGAATTGGCAGCAGAAACAAACCTTCCTGCCACCTTTAACACGTGATGACAAGCTTACTTATTTGCAGCCAACAGCTTTTTTATACAGTCAAGTGTTTTACTGGCTTTAAACAAAATACAAAGGCAACTAATTTCTATATTATGACTAAAAGAGGTATTTATATAATACAAACATTTTTGAAATTAAAGCACTAATGAATGATGTAGCTTTGCTCTTCTTGGTATTCAAAGCCTGAAATAAATCTAATTACCACACACTTGGCTTTCTTGGAATTCAGTTCTTAGAGGCAAAGAACTTTTGCAAGTGTTGGATCTCACTGTAAACAAGATCATTCTTAAAAGCAGCCCAGTAAGTTGATTGGCAAGGAGGTCCTCAAAAGACATTATAGGACAGACGGAGAAAGAGCTACATGATGTCTAAGTGAAAGCCTGGGATTTCGATTAAAACCTCCAAGGGCAGCATCCTTCGTGGATTTTTGTTTTGTTTTGTTTTGTTCATCTTTCGTGGATTTTGAAAGTGTTCTACTGCGCTCTTGGGAACACAGAACCCAACCTCGCTGGTTGAAGCGGAAAATGTATTTAGAAGACATTAGGCTTCCTAATCCCCAGGAGAGCCAGTTCGGAAGCCTCTTAGCCAGAAACCGAGGACACCCCGTCTCAGCACCTGCCACTGGGAAGCCGACCGCCCCGCACCCCTCCAGGACTATTACAGGGCATGTGTGGTCCAAGGGACTGAGGCAGTGCGATCCAGAGCAGAACGTAGGTCCTTCTCCCCACTCCATCTATCGCTAGAAAGAAAGAACTAGTAAATATTTTGGAGGGCTCTGATGCATATCAGCTTTGGGGAAAGGTGGGCAAGGAGGTGCTCAGCCTGTGTGTGGGTGCTCCCCCAGTGTGCGGACACCAGCCCCTTTCTCTGGATTATCTGGCAGGGAGGGATCATGCAGCTAGAAAAATGGGAAAAGGAATTCCCGTCATTTGTACCCCTGTCAGGAGGAAGCAAGGTACACGTCTTGCGATGAAAAAAAAAAAAAAAAAGAAAGGAAAAAAAAAGATGAGCCCCAAACAAGGGCTAAGAAGCAGTCAGACTGAGGCAGTGCCACGTGGCTTAGAACCCTACTCTCTACCATTCTTTGCTCTTAAGATAGACGATTGTTGTTCTGTTCTCCAAGTCACAGCGACATCCGACTACTTGTAATACTTGGGTCTCTGACTGATCCTTTTAAAGTCCTCCATACTCATATAACAGTCATTTAATTAGTTCCTTTGAAACCTGGACCTCAGAAGGGGACCCACAAAGGTAAGGCCTTGGTATCCAGCCTGGCCTGGGTTACCCAAAGCAGACCTACTTACTTTATTCAGAATGGAGGGATATGGGGAGTGAGGTAGGGAAGGAGAGAAAGAAAATGAGATGGGGTGTCTTTCCAAGCTGACCTCCGCCTGCTGTCGAGGACAACTCACCCTGGGACCAGGCAGGACCGGATGCCCATAGGGAGCAATCAGGGGGAGCCTGAATACATGAATTCTACCACATGCTGTCAGCAGACTGTGTCCACAATGCTTTTCACACATACGCAAAGGCACTATTTCATAAGCATGCAGATGCTGTTTTGATTAATTAAATACTGAAATCTACTCAGTGAGCTGACTCCCCATTCATAAGAGTCTTTTCATGAAGGATGTCATAGATGGGCTGATCATTCATTCTCTGTCTGCCTTCCCAGACCCATTCTTGGCCTTTCCTCCTCTTGCTCTGTGTCTCAGGAGAGAGCCCTTGCCCTCTGACTTCTGGCTGGACTTGACCAACAGGAGATGGGGATGGTGAGAGAAGTCAAGCTATTTGTTCTGACTCTCCACCCATACCCGCACCTGCCCTCTGACCTTGGCTGGTCCTGAGATCCCCTCCGGACTCCAATTTCCCTGTCTGTACAATGGGGGGGTTAAGATAATCTTTGGGGTGCTTTTCAGTTGCTGTTTTTACTTCTTAGATCCTGGGAAAGAACCTGCCAAACCCAACAGGGATGAATTCCAAGCTGACCTTCCCTCGTTGCTGTCAGGATGCCTCTTCAAAAACAGATCGAAATGACAAGACAAAAATAGTTTCCGATGTGTCTTTATCTCCTTCCACATGAGGTGTTCACTAGGGATTGGTTCCTTTTTGTCACTGAAACCCGGAGCTGCATTTAGTAAATACCAAGCAAAGAGTCAGGCGGGACCGTCAGGATCCCGTTTTTCCTAAACATCGGGTATGTCTCACCGGGCATAAACGTGGGCATCTGCAGCAGGAAACATCACCTCGCACACTTCGCAGGGGACCCCCCTGTATTCATGGGGCATGCCCCAAATACTGTATAAAATTGCCCAAAGGTATAAGGGAGTCAATTTCTTCTCAAAACATTTTCCGGAGTGGATTGTATCAGCCCTTGGCCACAGAAGTCATTCATCCTTAAACACAGAAGGGTTAAAAATTCCTTCTTGAACTCAACCTCTCCTAACAAAGTTTATCAATCTAAGGGCTGCACCCAACTCCAGCAGCTCAGAACATCAAACACAAAATATGAAGCATCTGAAATATGCAAGTTCATCCTCTTGGCATCTGACCCCTCAGTGGTCCTCGCCTCCTATGTGGCTGGAGGCTCGTCCTAATTTCAAAAGCGTGCGAGACGATTTTCCACAAGTTATGCTTGCCGCGCTCAAAGCTGTTTTTATAGTCTCTATCTATCGGTTTCCCAGGGACGTGTTCCTATTTCTCTTCCCCACATGAAGCTTGATTGTTTTTTCGGGTCCTGTCTGGAACTGCTTTGGATATAAAACATCTAAATTTAAAAATATCCTCATGCATATCAAAGAAGAATGCAAGGACATTAGTATTATCCTATAATGCTTATTACAGATAGCACAATGGGTAAAATTCTAGGCCTGCAGGATTATACAAAAACACTATGGGATAATAAGCATATGACTTTCAGTTTTTCTTGGATACTATCGTGATTTCCTAAATATTAAATATTAACACAGTATTCTCTAAGATGCTGAGCTTTCTTCTATTTCCTCCTGTAAACATAAATATCCAACACTGCTGTATTCAACCACCCAAAAAGGGTACTTTTCCTTTGCTTCCTAAGTATTTCCTTTTCTCTGGGATATTTATCAGGCAGTCACAATCTTTAGTATTAATTTAATTGTGAGTATGACTTCAATGTCATGCTTCTCAAATGAGCGTGCACATAGCCCTAGAAATGGCAATCATTTGCTAAAAACTAGAGGTTTGGAGTGCCTGGGTGGCTCAGTGAGTTGAGCACCTAACTCTTGTTTTTGGCTCAGGTCATGATCTCTGAGTCATGGGACCAAGGCCCACATCGGGCTCTGTGTTCAGTGCAGAGTCTGTGTCCCTCTCCAGCCCCTTCTGCCCCTCCCCTCGCTTATGCTTTCTCTCTCTCTCTCTCTCTCTCTCAAATAAAGAAATAAATAAATCTTAAAATTAAAAAACCTGGAAGTTTTTCAGATCAAAAATGATTTGAAATCAACACAAGTTGAGATTTTCTCACTGTAAAATCGACAAGAAATAGTAATAACAATAACAAAACAACAACAAAAGTAGTAGGATGCTCCCAAACCCAACTTAGAGTGAACAGGTCACAATCACTCTAAAATGCAAAGGATGCCTTGATATGTATATGTCAGATTTAACAATGCGCCCCGTGTATTTGTCAAATGAAAGGTTATTGTTGCAGAGATACAAACGTTTAGGCCTAAACATGACTTTCTTTTTTATTGTGGTAGGAAAAAATCTGACTTTCAGCTGCATGAAAATAATTTCTTGCAATGATATTTCTTTTAAAAACTACTTAAGTTTGGGGTGCCTGGGTGGCTCAGTGGGTTAAAGCCTCTGTCTTTGGCTCAGGTCATGATCTCAGGGTCCTGGGATTGAGCCCCACATGGGGCTTCCTGCTCAGTGGGGAGCCTGTTTCCTCCTCTCTGCCTACTTGTGATCTCTCTCTGTCAAATGAATAAATAAAATCTTCCCAAAAAAAAAAAAAAAAAAACTACTTAAGGTTTTGAAGAAAAATCACTGAATCTTAAAAAATATTTTATTTATTTCCTTGAGAGAGAGAGCAAATGCGCCTGCTCCTGAAGGTGGAGGGGCAGAGGGGGAGGGGGAGAGAGGACTCTGAAGCACACTCCTTGCTGAGAGCAGAGCCTGTTGCCGGGCTCCATCCAGGACTGTAAGACCATGACCTGAGCTAAAACCAAGAGTCGGATGCTCAACCAACTGAGCCACCCAGGCACCCCGGATTTTTTTTCAATTTAACAGAGAAGCTGGGATTTGGAATAGTCCATTGGAAAACGTAAAGCACTAAGTTGCTTGACGTTTCCTGCGGGGTCAGTTTCAGAAACACGTTAGGAGGCGAACAAAGCTCTGTGAATGGGCACATTGGTGACACCTTCGTCATGTACAAATAAACTTTTCTTGCTTGGATCAAAAAGAGATTGCCAGGCTAAAACCCACAAGTATTACCAAACAGCACATCTCAGACACAAGCGAAGGAGCAGGGAAGGGACTCTCCAGCCAGCTGAGAAGTTTGGCATGAACGATTAGTGCATTTAATGGTCTTTGCTGCTTCTGTTAATAATGTTGGTTGGCTTGTTCATGTGCAAGATGCTTAGCTGTGGGATATCTGAAAAGTAATTTTTAATAGGGTAAGACTGTTTCATCCCAATCCATTTTGTTCCATCCCATTCACAGTAAGGATAGTGCTCACGTCTCTGAAAACGTAGAGACTGTGCCTAACATTGAGAATGGAGGCCAGTGTGGGGGCTGGTGAATGTGCCCCAAACTGCTGGGGCATCCACAGAGAACAACACACTCTTAAAAGGAGAGAAATGCACTCAGTGGCTGCCTATTCAACTTTTCTAGACACACTATAATAAAAAATACACCAAGCATATAACATTGTGTATAATGCAAAACCCACATGCATTTATAAGATCATATAGACATTTCTAGCCTTTCTTTGTGTTACTTGGGGCCACACATCCAGGGTTCTCCTTCATCTACTCTGGGATTAAGCACACTTGAGAGATAAGGTATCAGAGCCCTGCACCTCCAGTTTAAGTAGAAAATGATGGTACGGACATAATTCGATCCAGCCAAAAAGTGAAACTATGCTAGGTATCAGTGGGCTGTTTTTTAATTTAATTTAATTTTATTTTATTTTATTCTATTCTTTTCTATTTTTTTGGTTTTAAGATAAAGGATCCAAATGGGACAGAAACCAAGATCTTCACCCAAATTCTTCATTTACCATTCCTGGGGCACTCTGCTTTCAACAGAGCACCCACCCCAGAGCAATGATTTAGCTCACTGTCAATGCTGCTGCTGAATTTTAAGCTATAGACAAGTCTGAATTTTAAAAATAAAATGCACCAGGGGCGCCTGTGTGGCTCAGTTGGTTGAGCGGTCGACTCTTGATTTCAGCTCAGGTCATGATCTCAGCGTCGTGAGATCAAGCCCCGAGACAGACCCCATGCTCAGCGGGGAGTCTGCGTGAGAGTCTCTCTCCCTCTGCCCCTCCCCACCGCTTGCTCTCTCCCCCTCCTTCAATAAATGGATAAATAAACAAATAAGAGTTTTACAGACTAGTTAAGGAGATGATATTAACAAACAAGAAATGAGTGCCGTAAAACCACGTCTGGGAAATAAGCTGATAGATGAGGTGAGTTCAAGCATCTCACTGGCTGTCTGGGTTTGGCCAAGTGGCCGAAAATATCTGACTTGCCTACCTCACCAGGTTGGTAGCAAGAACAAAGAAATAATGCCAATGAAAAGGAGGGCTAGAGAATTTGATGTGGGTGTCTGAAATTATTGCTATGATTTCCAATAATTACAACAGCGTATTCTGTTAGGGGGCCCAGGCTGACAAAGAAACATAAGCTGGATCGGGAAGAAATGAGCAAGGAATACGGCACTCAGGGAAGGTTTGACGGATCGGGTAAGGTGTGCGTGGGTCCTGAAGACCAGATGGAATCTGAAGAAGTGAACGTGAACTGGAGAAAACCCTAGACAGGGTCCATACGTGAGCAAGTTCATGGCGATCACCTGGTTAGAGTGGGAATGGGAGGAGAGCAAGTGCGGGTTAGCTGTGAGTGTTAGATTATACAGACCTTCAAAGCCAAGGAGCAGAGCTCGACTGGACATGTCAGAGCCAAGGCTCCACTGCACCAGCAAGGGGCTACTTCTGGAAATAAAACAGTGACAAACACCAGGAGCAACCTAACACTTACCTAAAAGTAACTCATAGTCCTCTCTTCTTTCCCCTTCTCCCCCTTTTCCTTCTTTCTCAGGCTATGGTACGGTTGCATAGGGATACCAAAATCAGTGAAACTTCAAAACACTTTAAGCACCCGATAATGCAGGGTCTCCCGCTACTGCTAGCCACCCGTGATTTCAGTGAGATGCCTCAAATTTCCTCATTTGGGGAAATGTGCAATAATTGAAATACAGAACAGAAGTTGGGTAAAAAAACACTCATTTGGAGATAAAAAGCTGCTCAGCTTGAGTTCACTGATCACATCTCTGGGACTGGAAAAAATAAAAGTAATACTAAAATAGCTAATATTCACTGAATACCTACTGGGTGCAAGACTCATGAATTAGTTCACTTCATCTTTTAAAGACCTTCGAGGGGATATTAATATTAGCCCCATTTTTAAAAAAAAAATTTTATTTATTTATTTGACACAGAGAGATCACAAGTAGCCAGAGCAGGAGGCAGGGGGGAGGGAAGCAGGCTCCCTGCCTAGCAGAGAGCCCGATGCAGGGCTCCATCCCAGGACCCTGACTGAGACCATGACCTTAGCTGAAGGCAGAGGCTTTAACCCACTGAGCGACCCAGGCACCCAGCTCCTATTCTCTATTTTCTTGATAGAGAATCCGAAACCTTTGGTCCCAGAGCAGGTAACCATCAGAGTCAGGGTTTTAAATGTTTTAAAGGCTATTCTAGGTTCTAAATCAAGAGACAGTTAATATGGAAATGAGTGTGCATCACAAAAAAGAACCTTTGTTATTAACAGCTTTAAAAAGTAGAATCATCAATGCAAAATTCTTTGTCCTAAAGAACAAAGGGGTGATTACAAAACAAATCCCTTTCATATATGCAAATTAATTTTTCAAGTGGAGAAATGAGTATCTTAAAATTTCATAATTTTGAATTAGGAAATGAAAACAAGATTCCACTTAAGCCAATACGTATACCCAGACACAGCTGCATACACTGAATTTCTGTAAATCAAATACTAACTGTATTTACTCAAAGGCTTCTCCAAAGTAAACAAGCAATAAATAGTTAATAAAATGAAAGATCGTTTTGTAATCTGAATAGTCACTCAATAATTTATCTGTTTTGTGAGTTTGGATTTACAGCAGACTCCTGACATTCCTGAGGCATACAACCGGAACCTTCTTGAATTCCCAGATTCACAAATACAAAAATGTTTATAGAGGCTCCTAGCTTTCTTGCAAATCA
Source organism: Meles meles (assembly GCF_922984935.1). Taxonomy (NCBI): domain Eukaryota; kingdom Metazoa; phylum Chordata; class Mammalia; order Carnivora; family Mustelidae; genus Meles; species Meles meles. The sequence goes on along the minus strand of NC_060071.1, from coordinate 38,074,879 downwards.
CATGTCCATGGAGAGTCATGTAAATTTCCTGTTCTCAGGAAATTTATATGCCACACACTACAAATGAATCACACTTGCACATTTCACTTGAGGTGTATCTCTCACTCAGCTGTCATTTCTTACCAAAAAAAAAAAAAAATTTCTAATTAATTAATGAGCATTATTGCCAGTGCACAAGTAATAAGCAGGGAATAGCAAAGCTAAATGATCCTTCTCCATACATGTATCTTGCAAGATAGACTTTTCAGAGCCGTATCTCAGTCAGACTCATGCTAAGGACCCTCAGGGGAACCCACAGAGAGTCACACACCTGCAAGTGAAATCTGCGAACACTGAGGATCTACACATTCGTGAAGTTTGCATGGGCAGCGGCAGGGGCCAGACCTACAGAGTCCACAGAAATCTCGCTGTTCTTGCTAACCCAAGAGTTTCAGAACTCTGCTGAGCTTTTTGGTGATGAGTCCAGAAAATGTGATTATAGAAACCTTGGCCCCAGGAATGACAGGAATTTGCCTACTCATTTAAAATACCTATACTTCGTGTGGTTGGGGTTGGTGAAAATCACAGTCGGATGGTTTCTCTGCCTTCAAAATGGAACCCAGTCATAGTCGGTACACTGCGCACAGAGTCCAGCAGCTGGACGCTCTCGAAACACTGTCCTGGGACTCTCAGCCTCTGACTGGAGTCGAAACCACCCCCCCACCCCACCCACCGGCCACCCCAAATGCCGCTAACCACCAAAAACAGACAGGACAAAGAGAAAGCATGAGCAAATGAGACAGAAAGAGAAATGAAAGAAAGAAAAGAGAGATCATGAAAAAAAAATTGGCTGCCGTGCGGGGGAAGAAAAAAAGAACAAGAAAGACATTATCATTTCAAAATATACAGCTTATCCGTTTCAGAACATATTTGAAAACACTCCTGCCAGATTTTCAAATTATTTATTTATTTATACCCCTTTCTTGTTCCAGCATTTTGCTGCCAGATTAATTCTCCTTCAGTTCAACTCTGATCAAGTTACTTCCCTGCTTCAAAACCCCAATAGCTCCTCACCGCTTGGAAAATCAAGTTCAATTTCCTTAGCCTCCCATTTCAGGCCCTCCATAATCTGGCCCCAAACTTCTAGCCTAACCTTACCCTGCACTTCTTCCCTTTCACATCCTTCGTTCCAGCCAAAATATACTCCCTGATGTCCCCCCGCACCCATTCTGTGTTTTCTGGCCTTACACCGTTGCTTGCCCTGGTCCCTCTGCCTGGAATGTCTTTCCTGATATCTGCGTACGTCCATACGTCTGACCTCTCCAGACTCTGCCTGGAGGTCGCCAGGCTCGAAGCAGGCACGAGGTTATCAGCAGCGGACCCTGCAACCTTTATCCCTGTGCTTTATACACATCATGTCACTGGACCCTCACAGGAGGAGGAAGTAACTTCTTACTGCGGTCCTGGGGACCCGGGGCTGTGTCCTCTGCCTGCTGCTCTTCCTGCTGCCCCCAGGCTACCTCTCACACAGAACAGAAGGTGGCTCATAAATGCCAACGCATTGCAGCAAAAATTGCTTTTAAAGGAGAAAAGGTGCACCTTCCTATTCTGCGTGAACTTGACTTCGCTTGTCCAGTCCCAACGCACAGTTTCACTGGAGAGCCCCTTGCCTGGCGCCGTGAGGCCGGACACCACACCAGCTGATTCCAAAGGCAGAGGCCCCAGAGGCCAGGGGGCCAGGGTGAACAGCTGATACCCTAGACGCCCCACCTGGAGACGTCATGAGCACAGACACAGAAGGAGAACGATCACCATCATAAATGTCAGTGGCTCAAGTCCTCCTCGGAATCCCAAGCACAGCCGAAGGGCTTTCTAAAGGTAGCGTTTCTCACCAAGGGTTTGAGAGCAGGTTTATCCCACTCTCCATACAACCTCTAGAGCCAGCTTTTACAAACACGGCAACTGCGTGGGGGACAAGGCATCACAACAGATGGACGGGGCCCTGCTGGGTACGCCAAAACGCCCACAGCCACACGCTCTACCAGACAAGGGCCAAAGCTCTTACATGATGAGTATTGGTGTAACCTTGAGGACAAGTGGAATGGGGGCTGTACACATTGATATGCTTCCCTTTCTAACCCTCAGCATCAAGAGGTGACCCATATTGACTGGAAGGGAAGAGCCCGCCCCTCTGTTTTCTCCCCTTCCTGGTGACAGGCAGGTCTCATGATCACAGCAGACATCTCATCCCAGTTCCTGTAAGTTTCCCTCCAAACCAAAAGCCCTACTATCCTGTATCAATCTGACTTATTTTTATTGGGCAGCTCAATTTAAAAAAACAAAAACAAAAAAACCCAACATCATTTGTTAGAGCATGACTTTAGATGAAAACCGTTTCAGGAATTAATCCAAACTTCACATCCCTCCCCCGGGACAAAACTCGACTCAGTCCAATAAATGATGACTCCCTCCATAGAATTTTAAAACAAAAGTGAATTCAGTAACCACGTGAAATCTATGGTGGTTGTGGAATCTATAATGGTGGTGGAATCTAGGGCCCTGCCAGTCTCTCACTCTGTCTGCTGCTGACTTCTGGCCTCCTGCAACTCAGGACACGGCTCTTCTGCCCGGCACCTCCGACCCCTGCCCGAGCTGGCTCTCTCCACCCCTACCTTACTGCCATTCAGCCTCCTCCTCCACAGCCTGGCATCCCCTCACCCTTCTCCTTGTCTCCACACTGAAATGCTGTCCATAGCAAGATTTAAGAGAAAAAAAAAAAAACTGAGCACAACTAGAACTCTGTTTCCCTACACCTTTCTTATTAATTACTAAGTAGCACTCTCGAGTTGGAAATTCTGTTGGCGGGCTCCAAAGCTGCTGTCAGTTCTTAATCACTTCCACTTACAAAACTGCTACCTGCCTTTTGCCGTCTTCGGTTCCAACCTGGAATTCATATGGGGGCTTTCCCTTGTTTGACTTCTGAGCCATTTAAACATCCAAACACAAGCTTGTAAACAAGGGGTGACATGGTTTCTTTATAGGGGTTGTTGGGAGTGGAGGGGGTGTGTGTATCCGGACACCTCAAAGCAAAGGATGAAAAATTTCACCTTTAAAAAAACGAAGCATGTGGGGCGCCTGGATGGCTCAAAGGGTTAAAGCCTCTGCCTTCGGCTCAGGTCATGATCTCAGGGTCCTGGGATCAAGCCCTGCATCAGGCTCTCTGCCTCAGCAGGGACCCTGCTTCCCTCTCTCTCTCTCTCTGCCTGCCTCTCTGTCTACTTGTGATCTCTCTCTCTGTGAAATAAATAAAATCTTAAAAACAAACAAACAAACAATGAAGCATGGCTCATGGACAGGTGAACTGAACAGGGGGAATGTGATACCACGAGTAGTGATGACCCCTTGGGCTGTGCCCTGGGTAAGCGACAGAACATGCACCAGCTCCATCCCAGCACAACGGGCCCAGAAACGTGTGTCTTCCCCAGGGGGCTGCCATCAGGGGCGAGAATGAAGAAGTGACAGTCCCAGAACAGAAAAGAGAGGGACAAGTAAGAAATCTAGACATTTCTCCCAAAGTGAACAGACATGGCTGCGAGCGAACAAATGCCTTATATTTTGGGGTAATAATATATACCACAATTAGTATCTTAAAGAGGAATATACCCCAGGACAGACTCAGTGGGACAACATTCGGATTGAAAAGACCTCAAATAGCGAGCTGTTGGTGCAGCCTGGGTTTGCAAGGAAGAGGTGTGATGATGACGCATGAGATCTCCGGATCCAATGACAAGTGCTCTCCACAGTCCAGGCTGAAGAGAGCTGGGTTTGGAAGCAGGATAATCCGGATACAAATAATTGCCTCGATGACAATTTTGTTTTGCTGGAGGAGACATAGCCTCAGATGCAGACAGGAAGTACAAGTCCAAGAGCAGAATGAAAACTGTTTAATACATAGATACCAGGAAATCCCGTTTTTAGAAATTATTCTGACTTAAATTCCTCCACCTCTAGATACCCTGCACTCCTGAAGGAATCCCCAATTTAAAGGATCATTCTGGGTGGTTCAGTTAGTTAAGCATCTGCCTTCAGCTCAGGTCATAAGCTCAGGGTCATGGGATCGAGTCCCCACATGGGCCTCCCTGCTCAGCGGGGCGTCTGCTTCTCCTTCTGCCCACCCTCCTCTGCTCACGATCTCTCTCCCTCTCTCTCTCTCTCGAATGAATAAATGAAATCTTTAAAAAACAATAAAAAAAAAATAAAGGATCATTTTGGAAATCGGGCCTGTCCCCAACTACTGCAGCTATCCTAAAGCCTTCTCTTGGGAATTTATAACCAGTTACCTATTGCTTGGTTTTTATTTACTTATTAAATGTGAACATATTTTAGAGAGAGCATACAATGACAGGCGTCCATCAGATTTATTTGCATCATTTCCCTGATTACAGAAGCTTTATACAGGCATTTGTAGCGACCCTTATGCAATGCTTGGTAACTTTATGAAGGCTTCAAGGATCTCATCTCTGTTCAGTAAAGAACAGGGACTCATCCTGAATTTTCAAGCAATGAAAAGGGTTATGTCACTGCAGTCTGAAAGACTGAAAAATGGTGCAGACAGCAAAAAAGCAGTCTGCGTGTGGCCATCTCCCCTCCCGTCCCCGTGCAACACCTCACTAATCACTCCTCTGACACCCCTCGTTCCTGAGTCGGGCACAGCACAGCTACACTCAGCCAGGGCTGGCGCAGGCTAGGAGGCCACGTGCTATCTTCCAAAGAGAACCACACTGATAAACAAACAGCATGCCCCAATCCAGAGGCCATCCATGGGAGTAAAGAAGAATTCACTGGGCTGGTCAAACAAGGTCCCAGGGGCCAAGATGGCTGCTTTCAAATATCCGAAGGGGGAAACTGGGCCTTTCATCCAGTGTGGTTCTAAAGGGTAGCCAGGCAATAACAGCACCCCATGGTAAACAGTGGTGGCATCACAAGAGTGTGTTGCAGGGTAGGAGGGTGAGGAGGCGGGTAAGGCAGTCAGGGTGAAAGGATGCTGTTGCGCGCTCTCTCCCTTCTTCCGCTCAACCTCAGAGACACAACAGATTTCTCCTTGAATCCTCTGTAAATGAGGCCCACTGATCCATGGAATGTTCCCACTAGGATTTCGAAGAGAGACAGACAGGTACAGCTGCTGTTTTGTTTTTTTTTTTAAAGATTTTATTTATTTATTTATTTATTTCACAGAGATCACAAGTAGGCAGAGAGGCAGGCAGAGAGAGAGGAGGAAGCAGGCTCCCGCTGAGCAGACAACAGGATGCAGGGCTCAATCCCAGGACTCTAGGATCATGACCTGAGCTGAAGGCAGAGGCCTTAACCCACTGAGCCACCCAGGCACCCCTGGTACAGCTGCTGTTTAATAGCTGTGGGGGTAGAGGCTATGCAGATAAAGGGAGAATTTCCTGGATAAATACAGAAAGGACAGGCTGAATTTGCAATTCAAGTATAAATTGCATACTCCCTGATTACTTTTTAGCTCTAAACGCTCTTATTCTGAATACCTCTCGATGTCTGCCCAGGACTAATTTCTCCATGTCCGCGCAAGGTGCCACGAAGTGTCCCGATGGCTCTTTCAGGACATGTCCCCACTGATCTGTAGTAACAGCCCTTCGCTCAGGGGGCACAGGGATGAAGACACAGTCCCAGGATTTCCTGGAGAAGTCTTCGTGGTCTTGACGTAAAAACACATTGGTTTGTTTGTAGAGGAAACAAATCTGTCCAGGCTTGGTGACACAGAGCCGAGCGAAAATTTATCCAGAGCCCCTGAAGCAAAGCCCTGCTCCCCGCTCAGCAGGCTGCGGTTATGTAAGTTCTCATTTAATCTGATCCTTCCATTTGATTCTGTGCCCTGCGCCGACCATCCACCCCCTTGGACTCAGTTCCTGCATCTGTAGAATAGGAACACTGTGGGGACACCCAACCGCGCCCACCCGGGCCAGCCACACTATGTGATGGAGGCAGTCCCCTGGGAAACTGAGCTTTGGGGAAGAGAGAAGTAACAGGACTGAGTCTCCTTATTTAATATTTTGCAATGGGGTTAAGTTCCACACTAGGTTGCAAATCCTTAAAGAGATGAATCTGTTCACTAGATGTTGAAATATATCCTGAGGCTCTTCTTTACTAATTACTTAGAATGACACCAGTTCAAGTGCCAGGAAAGAAACTGCTTTTACAGGAATCATTTACACTTTCCGGAATACCCTCCAGCAGGGACGATGTTCTCCCTCAAACAATCTTTCCTTTTCAAAATCTTTAACTCCCCAGGGAAAGACAACCAGAGAGGTGTGATTCCTATGTGCGCCCTTCCTACATTCTCCTTACTCTTCAGAGACAGAGAGAGAGACAGAGAGAGAGAAACACAGCGTGGACGCAAGGAACAGCCACGTTCCACACACACACAATCCTAGCCCAGTGACCCAGACTGTGGAGGCTGGGGGTGGTGGGAAGAGACATTGCTAACCCTTCACTTCTCCCTGAGACCATTCCCGACACTGGACACAGTGAGGTGGGAAGGGCACCACGGAACCCCAGCCTCTCTCCCATGCCCCTGTGTAAATGCTCCCCGGTCAACTTGAATCATGCTGGCAGAAGGTTCAGGAGTAAGGGGGACCCACACAGTTATAGGTCATGCATACATAAGGGGGCTACCTGCAGAAATCTCTAGAAACATGACCACCACAAGAAGAATGAAAGAGTGATACCCACATGTTGTATTCCAATTCCAATAATCCCTCAAAGGTATTAAGAAGCCCTGTGAGTCTATGGACGAAATGAGAGTTGGCAGCCTGGTGGGTACCCTGACTTGTCATGAGTTACTCTTAGGGACCTTGGCTGGGGCCATTCAGGATCCACTCCCTCCCCCATTCTTACAGTTCAGCATCTGGATTTCCTTTTTGGGAATTAATTCCCCTCCCCCCACCCGTATAGTCTTGGTGGGAATGCCAATCAGGGGACCCACCCCCTCACCCCTCAGGCCAAGAGGACGACGGCATGTGGCTTACACCAAGCCAACTGAGCTCTTACTTGTTTCCAGGGCTTTGCATCTTGGGTGGACAAACCTGTTGGAACTTATCTATTGCAGCAGTAGCACGCAAGGAAGACCATCAATTCTGTTCACCTGGACTCCCAGAACTTCCTCAATTTCTGTCCCTCGCCAAGCCTGGTTCTGCACACTTCCTGCTGATTTCTCTGACTTCCTGGATATTCTTCCAATAAAATCCTTTTGTTTTGACTTAACCAGAATCAGTGCCTGTTGCTTGCAAAAGAAGAAGAGTAACTAATACAGATGCCTAGCTTCTGGACCTATCTGAGGATTTCTGGGCCCAACAAATTTTAGATGATTCTAAAAATGTCCATTCTCCCTAAAACTGTCTTGTGCCTCCACAGTCAGGTAGAAAGAGTAAGAAAAACAAAATAGAGAGGGAGGGAGAGAGAAAGGAACATCACCTGATTCTAGAAAGCTCCATCATGTCCCGTTCCAGCTGACCCCTCCTCACTCCCATAGGCAAACACTGTTCTGATTTCCATCACCCCAGCCTGATTCTTCCTGTTCTAGAACATCATATAAATGTAATCAGACAGAATGTACTCTTGCATCTGGCTTATTTTGGTCAACTTAATGTTTCTGAGTTTCATCCAGGTTTTTATCCATTTCAATAGGGTGTTCTTTTTTTCCTGCTGAGTAATACTCCATTGTATGAATGTACTTCAGTTTGTTTACTCAGTGTCCCGTTGATGGATATCTGGGTCGTTTCCAGCTTTGGGGCTATTAGGAAAACAGCTATTATAAACATTCTTAAACAAGTCTTTTTTATGGACATATGACTGCTTTCATTCTCTTGAATAAATGAATTTTTATTAAATGCTGAAGAAGCTTTCTTATTATAATACCTTGCAGAGAAACAATAATATACTTTCGGCAGAGGAAAAGGAAAATGCCTATTTTTCTTTTAGGACAGGGGGGTTCATAGATACCATTCTATTAAATCCCAACTTCCTCTCCAATAGCTTCATTCTTTCCATCTGCACATACCCTTGCTTCTCGACCTTTCTAAACAAACCTTCATTCTCCCCTTAAACTAGCAAACACTCTCAATATGACTTTTTCATGGTAATTTTTAAAAAATTCCTAGTTGTGTTCCCAATAGTCCATCGTGGTTTTATTTTCTCACTTTTTATTCTCTCTTTGACCTCTTGCAGTGTTCAGTTGTGTTGACTGGCGCTCTCGCACTCCTATCTTGCTTTTTAAGAAAAGCTAAACTTCAATTACTCAGTTGATTTTTACCATGACAACAGGTACCGAAAGACTGGTCTTAAATGCTTACCGCTGTGCAAATCCTTCTCTTGGATTCCATCCACACTGATAGGAGAGATTCCATAGCCAGACTCTGGGGTTTGAACCTGGCTCTCTCCTCTGCTGCTAGCTGGGTGACTCTGGCAAGTTATTTAACCTCTTTATGACTGTTTCTTCTGTGGCTGACAACAGGATCCACCTCACAGGGTTATTGTGAGCATTAAATGAGCTAGCACTTACAACTGTGCCTGGTATATAGTAAGTGCTCAGTAAAGACAAGCAGTTTCTACTTCTTCATTTGCTCCTCGTTGTGGTATATGCAATCAGAGAAACTTACGAAGCATGGCAGACTTCCTTAACAGAGGAGATGAAACCAGAGCATATGATGCCTTCCCTTCACAACTCTAATGGTTGAGCTTCTTACCCGTGCTTCCTTAAGGTGGACATACTGCCAAGCTGCCTCCTTGATGTCATTGTCCTTATGATTCTACACTCTCTTGAAGGTCTCATGCATTGCGGTGGCCTTAATGATCACACCAAGGCCAATGACTTCAAATATAGGTCGACGACCATTAAGTATCCCCAACTCTCTGCTCAGCATCTGCTACCATTCATTCAAACTCAACACGTACAAAACTGAAATCCTTGTTTTTTTGTTTTTGTTTTTGTTTTCATAAGGAGGTTGCCCTCGGGATTTCTCTTTGTCCTCAGTGTATATGCATACACCAAATATACATGGCCCCATCTTGCCAGTTCCCCCTAGGGTATATAAGAGAGCCCGAGAATGGATCTTGTTAAGGCATCACTGCAACACTCCTCTTGTTTCCCGAAGGCCTGTCCTGTCCACTTGGGAAGGTTCATAGTGACGACAGACCCTGCAGGAGGGCTAGGCTGTCGGGGTGAGCATGCCGAGTGCCTGGGGTGAAGCTGCTTCATTAAAACATGAGCATCCTCACCCCAGGTCCAGAAGGACTTTGTCTCAAGCCTTCCCATCTCATGCTCCACAGTTGTGATGACACTGTGAGTGTTTCTCTCTGGGAGCCCTTGCTCCATGCTGAACATGGTGTCCATGACAGGGCAGCTTATGGGGCCAGTGGAGGAAGCAGGGGCAGAGCTGGGCACCTGGGCATCAACGTTCCATCTCTGCACCTCCAAGCTTTACTCAAGGGGAAGAACTTGAGCTCAATGGCTCAGGGCCCTGTGCCCGTGGGAGGCTGTGTGGCACCTTTAATATTCCCTGGAACAAAATCTCCTAGTCTTGCAAGCAGCCTGATCCAAGTCCCCTGGATGTCTAAAGAAAGCATCTGGGGGATTCCGCCACAGCTTTCTGCCTGTGCTAGTCATGAGGGCGGGTCGCAGAGATTCCATTCCTCCTCCTCCTCTGGGCACACGGTGGGATGGCCCCTCCACCACCCTTGAAGTTCAGTATGACACGTGACTTGCTTTGGCCAATGCGATGGGAGCAGCAACAACAGGGATGGCTTCTGGCGGAAGCCTCGAGAATCCATGCTTGGATTCCCTGTCCCTGCCTCTATGGATCATAAGGGATAGGTAACCTCTGCCAGCCTAGGGTCCCCTGGAGGAGCAGCACACATACCCCATTACACATGTAGCACGAGCAACAGACAAACTTGGCTTTGTGAAGTCGTCAGGACTGGGTTCTTTGTTGCTGCCGCCTAACCCAAGCAATCCGGACAGATACCAAGGCCTGTTCATGACCAGCCAGCAACCTCCAGCTTCTAACTCTGCCTCACCTTGGGCTTTTAGATTTCCCCGCTGTTGAGTTCAGCCCTCAGGGCCACAAAGTGGACTCAAGCTACCCACACACAAAGCTGTCTCCTGATCCACAGAGGAAGACCGACCCCTGCTGCTGGGGAGTCCACAGCGACCCGGCAAACCCTGGCCTCTGGTGCTGCCCAACCCCAGTGCCCTGAGCATGAAAACCAGTACCGTCTTCCCCACAGTCCACATCTAAGCAAGAGTCTTCCTATTAATGTGGCCCATGCTAGCAGGGCTAGCCGTGTAATTTATTGTCCAAAATGGTTTGGAGGGTGAAAGGCGACTGGGCAACAGGCATAAACCTTTGCTGTCCCAGGCACACAGGGGTGCGTGGGCACCCTAACTCTGATGCCACATCTCTACAGTCTTAGGTCTAGGGGTATGAGGAAAACGCCAAGAGGCCTTATCTCGGGAGAGATCGCCATATCCAGGAAATGTGATTAAAGGCCGAAGACGAGGCCTGTGGTAAAATTAATGTGTTTCTCAGAGTGTCCTCTGCTTTTACTATTCTATGTGGCATTGGACTGAGTGAGCACAGCTGTTTCCCGAAGCAGGCACATACGGGTAGCGGTAGACATCCAAACAAAACCAAGAACCCGATGCAAAATCCAGCCGGGAAGTCTGAACCCCCTGCAGAAGCATTAACAACGTCCTCCTCCCGCAGGGCAGCCTGGGAGTCATTTAAGAGGAAGAAGGACGAAATCGAGAAAACAATCTTAGCAGCAGAAAGAACTATGGAAACAAAGTCAAAGTAAATGCAATTATGAGGGACCACGGGCTGCTCCTCTCCCGGGCACCTGAGACATATTAATGTCAGTAAATATTTTCAAGAATGCTGAATCTTCTAGGCAGAGTAACACATTGTAGACCGTAGCTGATTTCTCTAATCTGCTGTTATTTTGCATTTCCTTTACTTTGTAAAACTTTGTAAAACGATTCTTATTGGTTCCCAAAATCTTACAGCTTATATGAAAAAGTGCTCCACATCACCCAGCATAGGGAAATACAAATCAAAACCACAGTGAGATACAACTTCATACCAGTTAGAATGGCTACAATTAACAAGTCAGGAACACACAGGTATTGGTGAGGATGTGGAGAAAGGGGAACATTCCTACACTGTTGGTGGGAATGCAAGCTGGTGCAGCCAGCACTCTATACTGGAAAACAGTATAGAGGTTCCTCAAAAAGTTAAAAATAGAGCTACCCTATGACCCAGCAATCGCACTACTGGGTATTTACCCCCAAAATACAAATGTAGTGATCCGAGGGGGCACGTGCACCCGAATGTTTATAGCAACAATGTCCACAATAGCCAAAGTATGTCCATCTAGGCAAAGAGCCTAGATGTCCATCGACAGGTGAATGGATAAAGAAGATGTGGTGTATATATACAATGGAATACTATGTAGCCATCAAAAACGAAATCTTGCCGTTTGCAACGACGTGGATGGAACTAGAGGATATCATGCTAAGTGAAATAAGTCAATCAGAGAAAGACAAATATCATATGATCTCACTGATATGAGGAATTTGAGCACCAAGACAGAGGATCATAGGGGAAGGGAGGGAAAACATGAAACAAGAGGAAACCAGAGAGGGAGACAAACCATAAGAGACTCTTAATCTTAGGAAACAAACTGAGGGCTGAGGGAGGGGAGAGGGTGGGAGGGATAGGGTGGCTGGGTGATGGACATTGGGGAGGTTATGTGCTATGGTGAGTGCTGTGAATTGTGTGAGACTGATGAATCACAGATCAGTGCCCCTGAAACAAATAATACATCATATGTTACTAAAAAAAAAAAAAAAAATCTTATGGCCTATGATCAAGAAGTATGTAACAATTTTTGAATCTGTTTTTCTGTGTCCCAATCCCCACTTTCCACTGGGTTTCTGTCACTCACAACCAAGACTTCTAATTACTATATCTACCAAGGAACAGTGCCGTATGATGTGAATCCAAATAGTTCCACAAAATCTGGGTCAGGAAGACAGGGTGGGGTATATATAGAAAAGATTGGCCATGAGTGGTAACTGTTGAAATTAAGTGATCAGTAGAAGGAGCTTACTATGATACTATCAACCTATTCTTTCTGTCTACATATGTTAAGGTAAGTGTCAAAAAAAAAAAAAAACCTCACAGGCCCAGATCAGGGCAACCCAAAGAGCAGAAGAAGCAGAACCAAGCGTAAACCAGACAACAGCAGATGTGCACAGAACATAGCTGCAATACATGAATACTTCCACAGAAGAGTTCTTTGCAATACACAGGGCTTTGGAGACGAGACCCAAATCTATGAGGGCCTGATAGGAGCTGGGGGCCTTGGACAGCCATGGCTGGCTGATGACCAGCCCAAACGATGCGGCCATGGTCCGGCCAGGTGCTTCAGCTCCAGGCGAAACAATCGAGTAGACATCCTCCTGCTGGAAGAATTCGCTCTTCCTCCAGGTAATCCCAATAAAGCAGCTATTACCCAAGACCCACAGTAAAACAGGGGGTGGCTCAGACGAAGGCCTGCGTAACTTCATCTCCAAATGTTCGCTGAGGACTTCCGTTGTCGTTCCGACACAATATATCTCGCAGTTTATAAACACCACCACAATTCGGTCTCTTAATTTAGGCTAGAGCCACCATCCTGCCTGATGGGGTCCTGTCTTCCCCTGGGATTAGAGGTTTTTGACCCAGCTACCCATTAGAAATATCTGGGATCTTTAGAAAAATCCTGATGCCCCAGCTGCAACTAGACCCATGAAATCACAATCTCTGGGGCTGGGGCCCAGATGTCGATATTTCTGGAAGGCTCTTTGATGATTCTAATAAGCGGCTAGGGCAGAGAACCACAGACTTGGGTAGACCTGGATCCGTCAGAGGATCACGCACAGTAAACCGTGCCTCACTTCTCCAGCATCCCCTGCTACTGCTCGGACCACTCCCACTTTCTGACCTCAATCAATCCAGAACCTAGTTCTTTCCTCTCTCTAGGAGTTTCTAAGGGCTACATGATAAAACACCACAAATTTGGTGGCTTAAAACAACAGAAATAAACTCTCAGAAATCTAGTTCTAGAGGCTAGAAGTCCAAAGGCAAGGTGTTGGCAGGCCGTGCTCTACACCAGGATCCTTTCTTGCCTCTTCGAACTTCTGGGGGTTGCTGGCAATCCTTGGTGTTACTTCGTTCATGGACCTATTACTCCGATCTCTCCCTTCATTGTCACTTGGCATTCTCCCTTGAAGTCTGTGTCCTTTCTTCTTGTAAGATCACCAGTCATACTCAATTAAGAGCTCACCCTACTCTGGTAGGACCACAACACCTTCCACCTGCAGCAACCCTGTCTCCAGAGAGGGACACATTCTGAGGTTCCAGGAAGCACACTGTTTCAATCCGGGGCACTCCTAGTCACCCGTAGAAAGCAAGTCTTAGACGTTACCTTCATCAGAATGCATATAAGATCAAGCAAACTGGGAACATGATGCCTTTTTAAACATGTTTTTCTTCTGGAGTCATTTTAGACTTCTAGAATGGTTGCAAAGCTAGAACAGAGAGTTCCCCCATGCTCTTCACCCAGCTTCCCCTAACATTAACATCCTGTGAAACTATGGTACCCTTATAAAAACTAAGACATTCACAGCAGTACGATACTGTTGACATGACTATATACTTCGTGCATCTTTCAGCAGGCATCCCATTCATGCCTTTCCCAGCTCCGGGATCCAAATCAGAACACCAGCTTGCATTTAACACAACGCTTTTCAGGACAGAATCAAAGGGCCACCGCCAAGCTCTGATTCACGGTATCAAAACCTCACTCCAGGCATCCTCCCCGAGTTTGCCCTCTAGCCTCCCAGCCAATCTCACATTTGCATCCAACTGACTATGTGCCATCTCTTCTTCCTTCCTGTTCAGATCTGATAACCCTGATTTTTTAGTCAGGTCAGTTCTTCACAGTTTTGAGGTCATGGGACACCTTTGAGAATCTGTGAGAAGGGAACAGAGTCTCCTCTGAAGAAAATGCACAGACAAAAACCATTTTGCAACCAATTTCAGAGCAGATATCAATGCCTCCCTCTTCCCCCAGGGTTCCCACCAACACACGACTTCCCACAGTTTGGCTTCCCTGGGCATTGACTTTGTGATGAAATCACTATGAAGCCCTCTCCCAGGACAATGTCTCCAGCTCGCGGACGTGGCGGCAGGGCTGTGCACTCTGGGTTTTGGACAATACCAGCGGTCCCGGTCACTGCCTTCAGCCGACAATGGACACTGAGGGTGGCTGGACTCTCCCCTTCTGGCCAACTTAGCTGCCAGTATTTAAGCCCACAAGTTTTGGTTGACCCTTCGCCTTTTTGGAGAACACTTTTTCTGTGATGGAAGGAATCTTCCAGAATTTAATACTTCTCAATCCGAAAGGCAGGTTATCACCTCAGTTTCAACTAAGAAAAGTGACTCTGGGATCCAGAGCAGTATTACCGAATTCTGTCAAAATCAGACCTGCCGTCATTTTGAAATGACAGGAACCTTGGTACCAAGGACAATGCCTGTTTATGACATTTCAGCTTTGGAAAGAGCAGTGTGAACCACCACCCCCCATACACACAAACGCCAAACAACTGGCTACAACACTTTACATCCTCTGAAGTCACCGCACAAGCCTAGAGCAGGAACCAGGGAAAAGGGCAACTGCCCCCACTCAATCCTCACAACCTTGGTTTGAACCTCTGGCTCCCCCCAGTTCTTCAAATGCTGTTTGTCCCCACCCCCCACCAATACCCAGTCAGCCTCAGATGCTTCTCTTTTCTATCAATGCCTCATCTCTCTAACAGATGGTCTAAGGGTCCTCTGAGCTAACCTGCCTGGCAGGCTCTCCTGCGTCCTGGGGCCCTCCTTTGCTCTCTATTACCACTCGAATCAGGATCACACCAATTCCTCCAGCATCAGGCAGAAGGGAACAGGGTTGGGGAAGAGATGAAAATAATTCTTCTGGGCAGAGCTGGGTCTAGGCTTACCTTCTGCAAACGGTTCCCATTCATAGAAGCGGCCCATGAAGGGCTTGTTGTTGTAGGACGCGCACTGGACTTCCCGGATGCTTCTACTGCTTTCTGGACACACCTAATAAAACAGATATGAAATGTGCAGTTAGTGTCTGCATCTTCTCAGAGCCCCAGGCCCGTCCCAGAAGACCTCTCCAGCTTTAAATGCCAATCCTCCTCCATCAAGAGCAGCATTTCTGAAACCGTGCAGATCACCTGCATCAAAAATTTAAAATGCAGATCTCAAGGCTTCCTTCCAAGTTTACTACATCAGAATCTTTGGAAGGACACTAAAATTTTAACAAGCTCCCCAGGTTAAGCTTTTGCACCGTAATTTGAAAACCACTAACTGAAACCTTCTGCTCCTGACAAATTGGTCTGCTTGCCTTCCCCACCAAGGTCATCCATTCCCATCTGTTTGACTTTGTTTGTGCTGTTCCTGGACATGGGATCATATTCACAGCAAGCATGTACAGAATCCTTACCATGTGCAGGTACTGCTTTGAACACAGTACACTTACTAATGCATTTAATCCTCAGGGTGACCAATGAGGCCAATCTGAGAGTTTTGCAGATTTTTCACCAATAAGCAAACTAAGGCACAGAGGAACCCACACAGCCAGTGAGGGCAGAAGCTGGAGTTAAGGCTGAGTGATCTGGTGGCCACCACACTGCCCAACTTGTCTAAATTCTCTCCACCATCTAACGCCACAGCTCCCACCTTTAGAATGCAAAATAATCACCCAGAGATCTCACGGGAAATGCAAAGTCTCAGGTTCCTCCCCCAGGGATCGTCAGTCAGTAAGTCTGGGAAGAGGTCCAGGAATCTATATTTTATTAAACTACCCAGGTAATTCTGATATACTAGATTACTTTTAGAAAATATCCAGTTCCCTGTAGTTTCTTTCTTATCTATAAATGATAAATACTAGCAAAGTGTGACATGAAAGAAATAAATATGAAATATAATAATAAGATCAGAATCTCCAATTCAAATCATGGATAAAGCATGATCTACCTTTTTAAATCCTACATATACTCTTACTTAAGTGTGGGGTGTGCGTGCACAGGCATGCACGTGCATGTGTATGTGTGTGTGTTTTAATAACCAGAGGAAAAGGAATCTGGCCCCTTAAATATTAAAAACCCTGTGTATAAGAAGTCTCTGGAATAAACTGCTAATCAAGTCACTCAAAGTCCTGAAGGATTTATAAAGAAATCTACGGTATGCATCAGAAATACCAGGTCTTTTCAAGAGGAGGGAACAAGAGGAGGAATAAAACCAGGTGGAAGGAGGGGCACCTGGGTGGCTCAGTGGGTTAAAGTCTCTGCCTTCAGCTCAGGTCATGATCCCAGGGTCCTGGGATCGAGCTCTGCATTGGGCTCTCTGCTTAACGGGGAGCCTGCTTCCCCCACCGCCTCTCTGCCTGCCTCCCTGCCTCTCTGCCTACTTATGATCTCTGTCTCAGTCAAATAAATAAATAAAATCTTAAAAAAAAAAAAACAGGTGGAAGGAAAAGCGTCTCTTGTTTGATAAAGGTCAGGAAGGCGAGGCTGCTGAGTGGTCATGACTCTGCCACAGCCTGAACCAAACCATATGTAGTAGGAAGCTATGGGAAGGAGAATGTGCTAGAAACTGGTGGGGAAAGAAGGGCCCGGTGGATGGTCAGGGTGCGCTGAGCTCTGACCATCAGTCAGAAGCCAACAGGCTGGGCAAGCTGTCTCCTCTGGAAGCCGGGCTGCTGGCGGCGCCCAAGCCAGAACCATGCAGGCGTCTGGCAACACCAGCTGTCTCCATGAAGGATTTGGCATCGAGATGTTTTTGACAACCCTTAGGTCAGAACCAGAGCTCAACCAGGATGTGATCAGCTGGTGGCTCGGGAGAAGTCACTGTCCCAGCAAAGAGAAAGAATAGCCAAGTGGTTTGTTGAAAATACAGATTCTCTTGGGTGCCTGGGTGGCTCAGTCAGTTAAGCATCTGACTCTTCATTTCAGCTCACGTCATGATCTCGGGGTCGTGAGATCAAGCCCCACGTCGGGCTCCGTGCTGAGAGTGCAGTCTGCTTGAGATTCTCTCCTCCTCCTTCTGCTCCTCTCCCAACTCACTCTTTCTCATCAATCAATCAATCAATCAATCAATCAAATCTTCTAAAATGCAGATTCTCAGGCCTTACCCCAGTGTTAGGGGAGAGAAAGGGCCCAGGAATATATGCTTAAAGAACTCCCTCACTGATTATGGCTCAGCCGGCCTGGCACTGAACCACAGCAGCAACCAAAGGCCACACCTCAGCCTCATTCTTACTCGGAATTAGTTAACATGCAATCACAGTGTTAGAACAGTGACCATCAAATCCAACCCTTTACTCTACAGATGAAGACACAGAGGCCTGGAGAAGTAGCACAGTTCACCAGAGGTCACAGTGACAGAGGGACTGAGCCCAGAGCGCTGACCACCCACTCTGGCCCTAATCAGAAACTAGAGATTAGCTACTCGGTTGCATTTTTTTTCATACGGGAAACAGACCAGAACAAGTGGGCACATGTCCTGTTCCTCAGATAACCACACCTCTGGAAAGCCAAGTTGCTCTGCCTTGAGGCTCCAGCCAGAAGCCACTCTTAATTTGTCTGGGGACAGTTATCAGAATTGGAAGCCACAGACCACAAAAACTCAGCCAGTCTGCTTAACCCCCTCCTCTTCCACCAGCAAAATATGCCAAGAGGTCGGACCATGAACCAATGCATCTGTAGAATCATTTTGAAATGCTCAGTACTTGATGATAGAAATGTATATTTCATGACACAGAAAGTAGTCTACAACCCATTAAGTGAAAAAAAAAAGTGCTAAATGATTGTGTATGTGTGCACGTGCACGCCCATAGAGAAAGAAAGGTTAAAAGCATTATCTCTGGAAGGTGGGTTACAGATTTTTTCTCTTTCCATAAAGAAAAGAAAGCTTTTGGTGTATTGCATTGTCTAATTTTTCTGCAATAAATATGTAATATTTATGTAATAAAAGTGGATCATTACTGAGCCCTTCCAAACACTCTGGCCCTTTGCCAGCTTTGCATGTGCTCATAGTTTATAATCTTAGGGTATATCTTAATGCCCCACTAAGGCTCCCACTCTGACCATACACATCTGTCAAGCCAACCAGTCACCTGTGAGGGATCATACAGGGCACCCTGCCCCAGTCACCAACAAGTTCTTTTTATGTGAGCCTGGCCCAGTTACTTCCTGTGGTGGGGGTTGGGGGGCTTCACATGGCATCAGACCCACAGTGGGGCGTCAGGCACTGAGGCAGCAAATCCACCTCCAGTCACCCAAAGGCAGTTGGGCCCAGCAGGTTGCCTGTGGCACCCAGCACGTGCTGAGCGTGGGCAGATGCCGCTGGAGATGACCGGGAGCCCTGGCCTCGCCCTGTGTGTTCCCCTGCAAGGACTCATGGGATGCCACATGAGGGGCCATTCAGCAGGTAGGAGAGAGCCCGGGCCGGAGAAATGCGAGACTCACAGGGCTCAAATGTGGACGTGGGTTCCTAAGATAAAATTATAGTAAGGGTGATGCAGGCAGAAGCCTGGGCCAGTGAGGATGTTAAGAACAGCTCACTTGTACTGAGCAGTTACTAAATGCCGGGCACTCTACCCCACGAGCCTGTGTATCTTAGCTCATGTCAGCCTCACCACAACTATTATACCCATTTTACAGATGAGGAAGCCAAGGCAGCAGAAAGCTGAAGGAGCTGACCAAAGTCATGGGCTGGTAAATGATGAAGTCAGGATCGGAACCCACACACTTTGGACCCTGAACCCATGCCAGTAACCACCATACCATGGTGCCCCTCGAGAATGGAGGACAACAAAGTGAATCTGGCATAGGTCCTCAGACAAGGGGACCTTAACTCCTTGCCCGAGAGGTCCTAGCGGCCGAGGTCGGTTTCAGCCTCTGAGGCCTGGTGGAGGGGCCTCGGCTGTAAAGATCATGCGGTTGTGGACTGAGGACCAAGCAGGGCCAGGGAAATTCGGCTCCACGTCTTCTGTGGGTTACATCTGTTTGTACTTGTCATACTATTATCAGTATACGATCTCCTCTCGTTTTAACAGACTCTCTGAAGTCCAAACTTCCAGGTTACAGATCATTTTACATTTGTTACATTTTAAGTGGGCTGTTTCCTGATGCCATGGACTGAGTCACCCACATCTTATCGGTGACTGTGTCTAGTTTACACTGTGAGTTGGCTTTGGGCAGATTTCCTGCAGACACTAATCCTTTCCATGGATGTAGATTCCTGTAACCTTCAGGCCAGAAAAGTGGGACAGGGAAAAAGCCGGGCGGATGGAGATCAAGTCCACGCAGAATGGGGCTAGCAAAGACCGGAGCTTCATTGCCTTGTAATGTGTCTGAGAGATAACCTCCCTTCAAATGACTTCCTTTCACCCAAAAGACGCAGCAGTGTTTCCACTGGTCTCTTATGGGAAAAGGAATGAAGACGGACTTTAATATAATGAGCTGAAAATCCTCATAAAACACTTGAGACCCTATCCAAAGTTCCATCTCGACAGTTGTCTCAGGTTGCTATGAGTTACAAAGAGTGTTATGGAAACTCGGACTATGTTCCTAGAGACCCCGGTTGATCTGAGATGACATGGCTCAAGAGGCCACTCTTGGTGATCGCATACCTACCTCTTGATAATTAATACTTTCACTTCCTCAGTGGACTGAAGGGTGTCATTCCCAATGAAGGTGGCACCAAGGAACATGATCTTGAAGTCTGCCTGGGTTAGACAGGCATTGTTTTTATCCTTTGCATTGCTCTGGATTCAATCAAAAGACCAGCGACCAGCCTACAACATGTGATGTAGTTAACATCCCTGTAGGGACAGGGGAAGGTGGCCGGGTGACCTTGGGCAAAGCACTTCACTTCTCTAAACCCAAATTACTGCATGTCAGTAGCAAGCCCTGCGGCACTCCCATCCCGCTGGGATATTTTGTGAAGTTTAACTTAGTAATACATTAAAATTTCTAGCTCATAATAATGCTCAGGATATGTCAGCTGAGCTAGAATCTAAGTGGACATCAAAGATGATTCCGGCAGTTCCAGAAGCTTCAAGTGCCTGACGGATAGATGTTCTGAGGAAACATTCCCCTTTCCCTTCCCCAGCTGGAAAAAGGGGTTTGGGTTTCCAGCTGCAGGATAATACAACTGTGGATCAACATTGCTTAGAAATCATCCAGCACATTTTTCAAATACGTTTCATATCTGCTTTCTCAAGTCACTTGGAACAAATTCAACCTCGCAAAAATCCTTGCCACCTGCTACCGCTCCTAGCGTTCTCTGGACAGTTAGTCAGAGTTGGGTCCAGGTTTTGGATTTAAAACAAAAAACAAGGCAAAAATCCCTCCAAAATCCCGAGGTTTTCTTGTTCTCAAACATCTTTTTTTTCCTTCATCTAAGTTCATAATGTTCTCCTAGAGAAAGGTGTTTCTCTCATTCAATATCTCCATCAAAGACCCAGTGGATATTAAGATGACTAACCCCATCTGTTCACCCAGGAAAACCACGTATTTTTAGGTACTCTGGATAAACATTCATACAAATCTAGGCCTATCCCAGGAGTGCTTATGTCTCCCTCCTATCTATCTCCATGCCTGTAAGAGGACCTGAACAAGAACCTCTGTCTTCTAACTAATCAGAAAGCATACGGCCAAATGTAAACTTTTTAAAACATTTAAGACTTCTCCTCCCCCCCACTCGCTACTTCAGGGATCACATTAGTCAGAGCGGCCTCCTGACCCTTTGCCATCTGCTAGGACGGGAGGAGAAATTCCCTCAAAGGCAAATATTCACTGTGCCCCTATGACTATGCATCAGGTATTAGGACTGACTATGGAGGATACGAAGAATCCCTCATTATAGTCTCTGGCAGGGATTTTAGAGACCGTGTGGAGGAAAATGCATCAGCCAAAACATGTAATGCAATGAGAAGAATTTGGCAAACTGGGCACAACATTTCCAATCTTGCAAAACAAGGAGTCTTCCCGAACGTGGATGAATCCAGAAAATAAAAATTGTTAACACACTATACGTAATTTAAAATAAAATAGAAAATAAAAATGTAGCTAGTAGGGATCCACAGTGTGGGAGGAAATGGGATCATTTCTTCGTATTTTGGAGTAAGGAGCTAACGGAGAAAATTTGAAGTTGATGTATCAAGAAGCAAAGATATTAGTTTGCTATTAGAGTTATGGAGAGAATGACCCTAGGAACTAAAAATTTAAAAATGAGTGATTGCAATTACATCTAGGGAGAGGGGCTGGGATATAGCTCTCTCTGCCACGCTGGTACTTCTTACCATTTGCACTACTTTTTATAATGATCAGAAGTGATGATCGGGAACAACTCATGTATGTATGCGTGCGTGTGACTCCTATGTGTATCTTTCGAATAGATGAACTATGTTTATACGAAACCTGTAAATATTGTACACACAAAGAAATATCTTTACCATTTATACGATCGCATATATTCACATGCCATATTTATAAAAGGTCACTGACAGAATAAGAAAAAGTCAGTAAGAGAACTTTCTATGGGAAATTCCAAGTGGTGCGAGAAGATGGAAAGCAGAAATGGATGCAAAAAAGCACATATTTCCCAGATAAGGAGGCTGGTGATCAACTGACGATAAGAGAAACGTACATCGAGCCCCCCAGTTAGATGGACTGTCCACCCCGTGACAGCCCCACAGTTCTCCGGTAAGTTTCACACCTTCCCGCCTTGTTCTGGATTCTTGACCTGGCCCATTTGCGAAGTTCCTCCTTAAAGAACAGTCAGGAGGTTGTCAACTCATCTTTCGTTCAACAGGAGACTAGAAAGGGGGTCGAAGGAGAACCTGCCTCAAGAGAGCTAAACTGTATTTGAGATTTGTCCAACATCTTCCCTTCATTTTCACTTACGTGGAGATGGAAACCACTCCACACGGAAAAACCCGCTGTCTGAAGCCGGTCCCACTCCAGGGAAATTTACTGGAGAGTCACTAGTACCAGAACTCATCACATCAGTGCTTGCTAAAAGCTGCTTTTAGCCCCAGGGGTTTTCCCCCATCACGTTAAGTGCACTCTGTCTAAACTCGGGATCACGTCTCCTTTGGCAGTGAAGCCCATTATAGTCATAACCCCGTCCCCGCCCTGCACCCGCTGACTCACTCCAGCCCCCCTTCCCCAGAAGGAGTCAGAGTGTCAGTGTCCCCAAGGGAGAAAGCCTGAATTCCAAGTGCTTAAGAGAACAAAGTGGGAGAGAGACACCTCAGCCTCCACGAGTCTTGTATTTAGCAAATAATAACACCAAGCCCCAGAAACAGCGAGTAGAACGATTTTAACTCCATCCCTCCGGCACCGGAGGGACCGCGGTTTGGTTTTCTCCTTCCCCCATGGCACCCTCGTTAAGACTCCAGTTCTGCTGCTTTCAACACTGGGCCTTCCAGGAACTTCCACGAAGAAGAAACCAATTTACTTGGTTCCTCGAGCACTTATTCTCTTTAGCCACAGCTGAGAAGGTGCAGGGCTGGGGACAAACCACAGAGACCTCCCCGCGTACTTGCCGGGGAAGTCTCTGCTTACAGGAAAAACAACTGGATCCACCGAGAGGTCTCCTGAGAGCCCCCTTCTTGTCCCTCAGCCCCTCTGGGAGCCCCTGTCACTCCTGCTCCCTGGGAAACACCCCTGCACTTCTCCAGGAGGCCCAGCCAGGCTCATTTCCAAGGCCGGGGGACTGCAAAGTGCCTCCCAGCATGTCCCGTAGTGCCTGTGTCCTAGGCTTGCTTGTCATGATCTTTTTTGAGCCTCTCCCGCTGGACTGGGAGCCACTGAGGGCCAGAGTGTGTTCTCAGCTAAGTGTCCCTGACCTACAGCCTAACACCTGACCCCGCCACTGATGTCAGCGCTATGTTTATGGACTCCAAGAACCCATACGAGTGACCTGGCGTGTTGTACCAGAAGATGTCAAAGATTGGGGTCTGCTCCAAAAGACCCTAAGAGTCTCTAGTTATACTGGGGCTTGTCACCTTAACTTCTGCACATACAAGGTAAGCAAGGGAAAAAAAAAAAAAGAACAACAACAAAAAACCCTTCCTTATCTTTAAAGTCTATAGGCAGAGATCATCGGGACTGCATTTATTATTTATTTTCTAGTATTTCATAGAGGATATCTTAGGAGTCAAGCAATCCTGAAAACACACCAGATGCTTAAAATTCCCAGATGACATCACAAGGTAGGGCTTCACATGAAACATGCACGTTTGAGGGTGTTAAGCATTTACTGGCAGGAACTTATCTGTAGTTTCACTTTCCATCACTTTACACCTGACTCAACAGGGACTGCACGGAAGCTACATTACACTTGACATGTTGGGGCTCTAAGGAATCATGTTTTGTTATTTTTTTTAGATTTTCTTTATTTATTTGACGGGGTGGGGGCAGGGGGAGCGAGTGCACAGGCAGGGGAGCGGCAGAGGGAGAGGGAGAAGCAGGCTCCCTAAGGAGCAGGAAGTGCAAAGCCAGGACTCCATCCCAGGACCCTGGATCGAGACCCGAGCTGAAGATAGACACTTAACCGACTGAGCCCCCCAGGTGCCCCAGCAGTCATGTTTTATTGCCCGGCGAAGGGAAAGGGTTCTGAACCTCAGCTAATCCACGGGACCGAAGGGGATTCTGAGCAAGTCTGACCACCTCCACCACAGTTTCGTGACTGAGCACTCTGGAAAATGCCATGGCGAGACTCTGCTCCGGCCCAGGCTCCGGAGAGGCAAGCAAGCCGTGCTGACTTCTCCAGGCCCGAACGCCGTTATTTCCCCGCATGTCAGCTCCCCGCGTGCACAGTCAACACCGCAGAACAGGTGGTATTCCCCCGCGTCCCAGATGGGAAGCGCCTTGCCCAAGGAAGCTGGGGCTCCCGGCTAGCACAGCCTGCTCCCAAGCCCACTATTTCAGACGCCCTGCGGCCTAACCTCCAATAACATCAGTTAATGAGCTCGCTTCTGACTCTGCACTGTGTTTCTAAGTTTCTCACGCATCCATCTCATATATGGAAGTCAAGCAAGGCCCCTGTGAAATCTCTGGGTTTTGAGATGTTACAGAACAAGATGCCCACTAAAACTGTGGTTATTTAAAGTAGACAGGAGGAGGCCAGAGGGGGAGAAAGGAGGGACCCTGCGACCTGGCAGGTGTCACGGCATCTTAAGGCTCTGGCACAATCCTACCTCCCTGTCCTTGACTAAGATGTTTCTTTTGCTCCCAAATGCCCTTTTGTCTCTTCCCACCATTCTTAGAAGCCCAGCTCAACTGTTCCCTTTTCAGCACAGTCTTCCCCAACCCAGCGTGGCCTCCTGCTCTGTGCTCCCAGAGTTCCTCCCGCTCCCCAAGTGCTCCAGCGCCAAGGGCAGTGATGTCCAGGCTGCTTGCCCTGGGCACCTTCTCTGCCCCAGGACCACAAGGGTCTTGAGGGAAGGACTGTGAGTAATGACAAGATACTGTTCCCAGATCTGGAAACCTGCCCAACTATTTCCTCTAATTCATGCCATCCCTTCTATGCATTACGGTATATAACAACTGAGACCTCTACTGTGGGGGTAGTCTTAGAAAGTGGGGTGTTCCATAGAGAATTTGGGTGGGATCTACTAGGCACTTAGTTTAAGGGGTGAAGTTCTGAAATCAGGGGATGTTTCCAAGCCGTCCTGGCCTACCTTCCTTTCTTTCTCTTCTCCCAGATAGGAACTGGAGAGATCTCTAAAGGCACATATTCCTTTTTAATCTTTGGAGAGGACATAAGTGATAACCCATACTCCCTTCACCTCTTCCGTCCTGGAGTAGGAAGACTAACACAATTTGGAGATTCATGCTCCCTCTTCCTGTTGCTCACTGGTGCAGGGCGGGGTGGGTACCATACATGTCCACATAAGGTCACCCACGCTAGGGTGCCAGAGCATACAGGTCCACACAGGAGGTGTGAAAGGGAAACTCCACACGGCAGGACTGAATCAGCTCTCTTCAGAAAGGCCTGCTTGCAAGATTGGTCCTTGGCTGGCATCTGGGAACTTGGATTTCAGAAGGGTTTCCATCATTCCCTGAGGGACTAAGAGTGACTCACTATGCCCAAACTATTTGCTTTAGCAATATAGTTTATGCTCAACACCTGCTTTCCTCCTAGGAGTCTGGAATTTTGGTATGTGGCAGGCAGAGGGCGCCTATGTGACCAGCCCCCAATAAAAACCTTGGGCACCGAGTCTCAAAGGAGCTTCCCTCGTAGATGACACTTCACACCCGTTGTCACAACTCCTGTCTGGGGGAATAAGCACACCCTGTGCGACTCCACTAGGAGAAGACAAGAACCATGTGCCTGGTTTCCTCGAGACTTTGCCCCATGCACCTTTCTCTTTGCTGATCTTGCTCTGTGCCCTTTCATTGTTATTACAATTAATCATAGCTATGAGTCCTCCCAGTAAATAATCAAACCTAGGAGAGGTCTTAAGGACCTTAACACAGGCAATTTTAATGGGGGACAGGGGATGGCCCAAGACCCAAGAAGCCTTGGGCTTATAAAAAGAAACAGGCAGTCACGGGACCTCTAAGGAAGGGCATCTCTCCATAAGGGTCAGTAGGATGGGACTCGGGATGATGGGATGCACTGGGGAAGACACCATGTTTAATGTTACACACAAGAAAAGGGAACTGAAGCCCCATAACCCTTTGTCAACATTCACCTCTCTGTCCTGGGTTGAAGGTGTTACTATTGCCAGATATCATAAATTCACAAGAATTTTCTGAGATTATTTGCAAGTCATTGTCCCTAGTAGTAGAGTCATCCCAGCACCCAGAGAAGCCACGATATCTACATGGAGAGAGGTAGCTCTGCTCTTGGCAGCACAGGCCTAGCAAAATGTGCATCCTTGAAAAATGGAAGTGAAGTGACAGAAATACTTAGACATCACATGCATGCCAAGTGCCCTCTCTCTTTTTCTTTCGCTTTATGATTTATGTGGTTTTGAAAATGAAGAAACATAGTAGTCAATGGGAGGAGGTGTTCTGCATTTGAGATGAATTCATCTCATTTACTTTTTTAAAGATTTTAATTTTAAAAATTGCTAAGAGAGAAAGAGAGAGAGAATCCTAAGCAGACTCCAGGTCCAGTGCAGAGCCCATCTCGAAGTCACGGGGCTCGAGACCTCGATCACGACCCAAGCTGAAATCAAGAGTCAGATGCTTAGCCGAATGAGCCCCCCAAGTGCTCCTGAATCTTAAAGATCCTTAAAAGGATAGTAATGGTTTCAAGAACTAGGACCATGTATGATCACAGACACAAGTATTTCTTTCTGATTTATAAAGCCCTTTTTTTTTTTTTAAGATTTTATTTATTTATTAGTCAGAGAAAGAGAGAGAGAGAGTGAGCACAGGCAGACAGAGTAGCAGGCAGAGTCAGAGGGCAAAGCAGGCTCCCTGCCGAGCAAAGAGCCTGATGTGGGACTCGATCCCAGGACGCCGAGATCATGACCTGAGCCGAAGGCAGCCGCTTAACCAACTGAGCCACCCAGGCATCCCTATAAAGCCCCGTCTTAACATCACCTCATTTGATCCTCCTAAGGATTCTACAAGACACATAGTACGACTTCTCTTTCGTCTTCCATGGCACCTTGGGCCGTTACAAGACAAGCAGTGATGCTTAATTAAGACTTAATGGTTGACTGATTTGTAATGGCTTTAGAAAAATTACTGCTTTACAAAAATTAATAATTCCTGAAGTCTGTCAGTGGAAGAACAGGCTAAAAAGCCAGGCATTCAGAGGAATTATTAAAATCACAAATTAAGTCATTTCTATGGACTCTATAGCAGGAAATATATTTTTAATGAGGAAATTGAAGCTAATATGTAACAGCTGTCCTGTTGCCCAGTAACAGAATATTAAAGCAGATTAAATTATTAATGAAAAATGTAGCAACTTGGAAATTTAACCTTTGAACATTCTCTTATTCCTTTCTCCTTGAGATATACTCTTTAAACTGACATTTTTTGAAAAACCACTTTTGGTCATCTTACGTACTTCCCATTTATAATTTGCTTTGCTACTGATCAGCAATGGAATCTTCAGCAAGTTACTCGGTCTCGGACTTTTTCATCATACAATATGCAAAGTCCTCATGCCTGGAATAGCAGGATACTGACCGGAACCTACGGATGCTGCTCAAACCTCTCCCAACTCCCACGTCTTGGGCACCACCACCTTCGGCCATAAAGTAACCAAACTGTATTTGCCCCACTGACCTGTGCACAAATAAATATTGTTGATAGGAAGTCTCTGAGGATGGGAGGTTGTGTGATACACAGCAACAGTGACTGTCAAGAAGTCTGAAGTCACAACCTTATGAAAAGGGGAAGTGTCCATGGAGAACTCATGGAGAACTCATGGAGAGAGGAGAGAGGGAGAGAACATGCAGGGGTGCATTAAAAGGGCCTAAAGGACCGGGCCCTCGCTGTCCTCCACTTGATGGCAAAGCAGAAAGCAGGGCGGAAGCTGGCCTGGCCCAGAGCCGCGGTGCGTACTCACGTTGGTGTTACACAGCTTGTACTGTCGGTAGGCCCCGATGCAGGAGATGGCTGCAGAGCGGCCAGGCTGTGAGGAGCTCTGTGCCCTGGGGGCCCCGGGGTCGTGGCTGCTGCTGCTTTCCAGGCCATGGAAGAGACTGGAAGCCGCGGGGAAGCCTGGGTCATGGGTCAACGGCAGCTGGTAGACGGAGGCCTCGGAGGTCTGCAGTCCAGAACGGGAGCCCCCGTCGCTCTGGTAAAGAGGCCCGTGCTGGGGAGCCCGGCGGGCCGGTGGGCTGTAGCCGTGGCTGGGACCCGATGCTCCCTGCGACCTGGAAGGCCGGGACGGCCTCTGCCTCCGAAGCCTCTGCAGCGAGTGTGCGGAGTCCGTCTGCAGCGGCAGGATGTACGGGGCCTTACCGTAGCCATACTTGCCGGGGCCGATGGGGCCGCGGGTCCTGCTCCTAAAGAAAGACACACAAACAGAGATGAAAGGAGTCACGGGGTGTTCTCCGTCAACCCCGACACTGTGGTCACGACGGAGGGGACTGGGTAGGGATGGAAACTCTGGGAGGGAGCCTGTGGCAGACCAGGGAGGTGGAGGATGGGCCTCCCAGGAGAAGGGGACATCATGGAAGCCGGGGCAGAGAGGCTCCACGGAGGCTGGAAAGTTGAATGACGGTGGGCGATGTGAGTGGTGGAAAACGAGGTTGGAACGGTACGCTGTGGTCAGCATGTGACTGACGGCGGGCCCTCGGGCCTGCTGCAAGCTGTTGGGAGCCACTGAGGTTTTTGAGAAGTATAAGGATGTAATTGTAATTTCGGCCACAGTAACTTCCTGTTCATTTGTTTTCTCTGAAAATAATCTGTGGGGTTTTTTTCCTCACTCAACGGTGCCTGAGACTTCAGGCCGGTTTCCATTACCATTCATGCCCAAATAGCTTTTCCAGGTAGGTGGAATTTAGCTAAGCGACCACACCCGAATGCAGCCCTGAGGCCTGACTTGCACTGGGTCACACTTAATCCCCGAAGAAACTAGAGGAGGTCGAACAGTCGAACAGTCGGCTCTCCATCACTCTTGAGGCAACCCAAGCCGAACCGTGGTGGGGGAACCGCATCTTCGTGTTGGCATCATCTTTGGACTTTGTCAAGACCTATTGGCTTGTGAGGCCTTAGCAAAATCACATAAACTCTTCTGTGCTGGTGAATGTTTAATGACTGGGAGAAAGTCCTGGCTTGTGGCATTTATCTACATCCCGGATATAATCGTTTCCGCCACGGCACGGCGGTTCTCAATCTTGAAGTCTTCAATCATGAAGACGCAGTGAGCTCTGGTGCATGGGACAGAACGGCTGCAGCACACCACACTGCATGTCAATTTATTGGGCGACTACTGTTTACAAAACCCAGAGCTAGGAATGGTCAAGAACATAAAAGTGAGTCAGATATGGTTCCCAAGTCCCCAGCCTTACAACAGAAACCAGCCAGGACATAACTCAAGGTGAGGTAAGGGCCATGAGAGCAGCTACACACAGGAATGTGGGAATTCTGAGGCTAGAGGAGGCATTTCTGTCTGCAGGGATGTGAGAAGGGTTTCACAATCACTGGTCTGAGTTGGTGAACAAGGTTCCAATACTGTGGAAGGACCTGAAGAAATCGTTTCTTATTTCGTTGGAAAATGTCTGAGCTGGATCTAATGACCACGAAGGTCATTCCAGCTCTAAAATTATATGCTTCCATAATAATTAATTCTACATTTATGTAAAATTGGAAATGTGCCCAAGGGTTTTCTACAGGATGGCCCCATTAAAATAAGCACATTGAAACAGCAATCAAGGTGAAACATTAATTTCTGTCCTCATGAGGAAATTCTTTCTTCACCCTATGTAACCACTGAATATAAAATTTAACAGACCACAACTAATTATTAACATCTTTATCACTAATTGCACCTTCATTCTTAGCTGATATGGTTTTGAATGAAACTGTGCTACAATGTTTATTTTGCCTTGAAGCACTTCTCGATTAATCTTGGCAACACTTGGGACTCTGTTAATGAGGGGGGATCCAGTGTGCTGCTTTAAGAGACGCAATTAAGAAGTTAGTCTTAAAAATATATATAACTTGGATGTAATTTGCCTTTTTCTTTCTTGTGGCAGGCCAGGTAAAATGAATGACATCATGTAAAGGCGAGGGAAAGAATTTCAGTACATGTATGTGTGTGTCTTTTCCTTTTAAGATCTGAAGACCTACCAAGAATTCCAGCCTCCAGCTAAGCATGGGGTGGAGATGCCCGCTGAAGGTAAGAGAGAAACGAGGACACGTGCAGCAGCGCTTCTCAAACTTGGATGTGCCCAGCAATCAGCTAGGCATCTTGTTGGAGGCAGATCCTGACTCAGTTGGCCTGGGGTGGGGCCTGAGACTCTGCATTTCCAGCAAGCCCCCAGCTTTTAAGGAACTGAAATTCTAAACCAAAGGGTGAGAACCCAACCATAAAAGTGATTTTTTTTTTAAGGATTTACTGATTAATTTGAGAGAGTGAGAGTGCAAGAGCAGAGGGGAGGGGCAGAGGGAGAGAGAGGGAGAGAGCAACTCAAGCAGACTTCCGGAGAGGGGCTCCATCTCATGACTCTAAGATCATGACCTGCGCTGAAACCAGGTGCCCCAAGAATGATCATGTTTAATGGACAACAGCTATAAAATTTTCTTCTGGCATAACAGAAATCTGCTGGCCCAGGCCAGGACGCATTACTACTCACCTACCGAGAGCTCCTGAACCGGGACTGACTCGATCCTGCTCTTGGGGAACAGAGGCAGCAGAGGGAGAACCTACTGTTGGCTGATGACCTGAGCAAGCCTCTTTCCAAAGACCGCCTGTCTCCCAGAGCAGGTGACCGACGCATGTGCTGATGGACATTTTTGTACCCACGTTGCCTTCCAGGAGCCTCAGCTTAAACTGGAGAACCATGCAAAACCCCCACGAACAGCAGCACCCCTGGAGACACGATGTTTCAGAAACGAACGAGCAGCTAACTGGGATGAGCGGGCTAACAAGAATGAGCAGCCCACCTGGTCCCGTGGGGCCATATCCTACAGCCATATCCTACTGCCCTTTCCAGAGCTTCCAAGACCATGCAGCACACCCACAGATCCAGCTCAGGCTGGTCCTTTCGGTCCCTGGGGAATCCACGTCTTCCGGACTTGGGAACCTGGAATGGGAGGGCTATACCCTACCCCTAAAATGGCATATCCATCTCCAGGGCCATGTCCCGCGCCCCGTCCCCAAGCACCGGGGCAGTGCCACCTATTCTGTGGGGTTCCACCAGGAACCTGGGGACCAACAGCACCATATCCTGCTCCTGCAGGATCATATCCCACGCCAGGGCTCTATCGCACTCCCAGCAATCCTTTTCAAGTGCCTTCAGGACCTTTTGGTGCCCCACCGA
Source organism: Meles meles (assembly GCF_922984935.1). Taxonomy (NCBI): domain Eukaryota; kingdom Metazoa; phylum Chordata; class Mammalia; order Carnivora; family Mustelidae; genus Meles; species Meles meles. The sequence goes on along the minus strand of NC_060071.1, from coordinate 38,043,736 downwards.
AGCCTGGTGGCCTCCATTCTTACCATTAAGTTAAGGGACGAAGAGATGACACTTTGCTATTTTATGAAGTACATATATGTGGACACGCATGCATATGTGAAAACTGCTGGTTTCACTACTGTTAGAGGCCATTCATGAAAGAACAACTCTTGCACCTCTCAGAGAAGGCATCTGCCTCTTGGACTTGGATGTATAGTACATCTGATGGATGCAGTCAGATAAAAATGTAAAAAAATAAATAAATAAAAAATAAAAGAATGAGCAGCTGGTTGGGGTGTGACTGTGAGGGATGGGATTTCTGCACCCCTGAGTCGGGACGCTGCAGTGAGGGGCAGACCCCTCCCGCTTGGCCAAGACAGCATGTGTCTTCCTTACAACTGTCTCCTCATCGTGACAGTTCAGGATGGCCCCTTCCCCGCCAGGACAGAGTCCATCTGGACGCGTGCAGGGTGGCCACTGCGAGCTAGGCAGATTTATGCAGCGCTGGGGTAACAAGCACAGATGTGGCCAACGGAAACTATGTGGCCAATTAACCCTTCCGGGGGACATGTGGTGGATACCTGGGAAGCTGTGGGCTCAGTTAGCTCTGTTTGGTCTCTCCATAACCCATCTCTGTGACTTTACTTTGCAATCCTCACTTGGCAAATTTTGGAAATGTAGGTCTTGAGAAAGAAACAGAAAAAAGCCCAGTTTGGATATCAAGGGCCTAGGTGTGAGCACAGCATGGAGGTTAGTGACATGAGCTCTGAAGCCAGGTTCCTGGGTTGGAATCCCAGGTCCGCCACTTGCTAACTTAGCAGCTTTGGGCAAGTTACTCCATCTTTTGATGCTACCGCTTCTTCCCACGGGGCCAGGGCTACGATGAGGCCAGGGAGGCACACAGGATACAGCACTGAGGGGCGTGCGGCTGCTGGTAGCATCTCAGAGTGCTGTCTCCTTAAATGTTGTGCCCAAGGGCCCCCCTCTAGGCCCAGTCCTGCCCTGTATGCATTTACAAACAAAGATGAGGACAGTACCTTCCTTACAGGTTGTTGTAAAGAATAAACAGTAAAAGCGGAAGAGTTAAATAATGCCTAGCACAGAGCATGCAGGATACAAGTATTTGCTTTAAAACACAAAGTTGGAGGGGCGCCTGGGTGGCTCAGTGGGTTAAAGCCTCTGCCTTCAGCTCAGGTCATGATCCCAGGGTCCTGGGATTGAGCCCCACATGGGCTCTCTGCTCAGCAGGGAGCCTGCTTCCCTTCCTCTCTCTGCCTGCCTCTCTGCCTCCTTGTGATCTCTGTCTGTCAAACAAATAAATAAAATCTTTAAAATCAAGTTGTAACTTCATCCACTTACTAGCTCTCTGAACTGTGGCAGACCACGCACCATGTGTTTTCTTACCTATAAAATGAGGGCGCACCCCCTCGGAGGGCTGTGATAAAGGGGACAGGTAACAGCAAGTGTTGGAGACGATGCAGAGAAACTGGAGCCCTCACACGTTCCTGGAGGGAATGTAAAATGGGGCAGTCATTTTGGAAAGCTATCTGGACATTCCTCAGTGAGGGCAAGTATAGTGTCACCATACAGCCCAGCAATCCCAATCTTAGCTATATACCCAAGAGAAATGAAAACCTACGTCCACACAAAAAATCATACGTGTATGTGCATAACTGCTTTCATCACAACAGCTAAGAGACAGAAACGACCCATGTCCATCAAGCGATGAGTGGGCGAACAAAACACAGCATATCCAAAGAATGGGTTATTATTCGGCCATAAAAGAGATGGAGTCCTGAGGTAGGCTACAACAGAGATGAACCTCAAAAACGTCCTAAGTGAATGAGGCCAAGCACAAAAGGCCGCATATCCTACTGATACGCACTACCCAGGAGAGACAAATCCACAGAGAAACAAAGTGGGTGACACAATAGACAAACCATGGAGAAAGCCCAAATGCCCACCGACTGATGAATGAATAAAGTGGTAAGCACGCGCGCGCGCACGCACACACACACACACACACACATACACACAAGCAGGAATACTACTCAGCCATCAGAAAGAATGAGGTCGTGTAAAAAAAAAAAAAAAAAAAAAGAGGGGCACCTGGGTGGCTCAGTGGGTTAAAGCCTCTGCCTTCAGTTCAGGTCATGATCCCAGGGTCCTGGGATCGAGCCCCGCATCAGGCTCTCTGCTCAGCAGGGAGCCTGCTTTCCCCGACCCCCTGCCTGCCTCTCTGCCTACCTGTGATCTCTGTCTGTCAAATAAATAAATAAAATCTTAAAAAAAAAAAAAAAGAATGAGGTCGTGCCATTTGCAATGATGTGGATGGAGCTAGAGAGTGTTATGCTAAGCAAAATAGGTCAGAGAAAGACAAATATCATTTGCTCTCACTCGTGGAATTTAAGAAACAAAATGGATGAACATATGGGAGGGGGGAGAGAACAAAAGAAAAAGGGAGAGAAACCATGAGAGACTCTTAACAGAGAACAAACTGAGGATTGATGGAGAGAGGTGGGCGGGGAACGGGCTAGGTGGGTGGTGGGCGTTAAGGAGGACACTTGTTGTGATGAGCCCTGGATGTTGTATGTCAGTGATGAACCACCAATCGTCCTGAAACCAATATTGAACTGTATATCAACTAACCAGAATTTAAATTTAAAAAAAAAAATAATAATAATTAAAAAAGAAAGATTAGCAGTTGCCAGGGCTTGGGGGAGGGAAAAATAGGGAGTGACAGCTGACGAGTATGGGGTTTCTTTTTGGGGTGATGGAAATGTTCTGTAGACAGTGGAGACGGCTGCAGAGCCTGTGAATATAATAAAAACCACTGAAGTATGCACTTTATTTATTTTTTTAAAGATTTATCTATTTTAAAGAGAGAGAGCACTAGATCAGGGGGAGGAGCAGAGGGAGAAGGAGGAACAGACTCCCTGCTGAGCTGGGAGCCCGACAAAGGGCTCCATCCCAAGATCCTGAGATCATGACCTGAGCCGAAATCAAGAGTCAGATGCTTAACTGAGGGAGCCACCCAGGCGCCCCACTGAATTACACTTTAAATGGTCAGTTTTATAGCATATTAATCATATCTCAATAAAGCTGTTACTTTGTAAAATAATTAGACCATGAATAATTCCTGTCTTATCTTACAATGACGTTTTAAAGATCAAACTGAGGTTACCAATAGGGATGCACTTTTTGATTCTGAAAGCAGCTTCTCTCATTTTGTTTTCCATCATCTGTCTCCACGACCATCGACAAACCTTCACAGAGCAGATTCTATGAACTTCTGCTGAGCACGCCGTGTAATGTCTTCTCTGTTTGCACTGCAGACCATGGTAACAGAAGTAGAGGCAGAGCCCTCTCCCCCACAGGACGGCCCAAGGACAAGAACCTGACAGTAAGGGCTCTGACGCCAGGTTCCGGCCCCAGTCCTTCCAGTGACCTACTGTGGGTGTCTGCGAAATTGTTGTTTCTTGAGATAGCGGCTGCAAATAGCATTTTGGAAAGGGTAACAAGCACATAAAATGTTTTCCTTCCAACAGGCTGGCTGCCAGCCAGGGCCTCATTATGTGTGATGTTGTGCAGCTTTGTGACATTGGTCCTGGCCAGTGTGAGGACCCCAGCACAGACGCCCCATCTAGTCTCCTTCTTCCCAACCCTGCGCATGCGCCTGGGAACTGTGTCATTACAACCACCCGCTGTAACTGACAACACCCACAATTCTCCGGCCTGCCCAGACCCTTCTCCTGAGTGCTAACCGCACAGACCCGGCTGACCTCTAGACTAGAGAGTCCGCTTCTCACCTGGGGATCTTGTTAAAATCCAGCTTCTGATTCAGGACGTCTGGGTGGACCTCGGATTCTGCATTTGTAACAAGCTCCCAGGTGATGCCGAGGCCGTGGGTCTTGGGACCACACTTGGCCTACTCATCCCGAGACACATCTCAAATTCCACACATTCAAGCCCAAATCCATCATCTTTCCCCCCTCCAGGACGGTTCTCCTTCTAGTTCTTCCTATAATCTCCATGTCAGCAATTCTCAGACTTGAGGAAGGGTCAAGATCACCAGGAAGGCTTGTTAAGACGGGCCGCTGAGCCCATCTGCAAAGGAGATGTGGGGAGGGATCCGAGAATCTGCATTTCTAACCCGCTGCCAGGCAGTGCTGATGCTGGTGGTCTGGGGACCACACGGTGGAAACCACTGCCCTGTTTCACCCCCCACGTACCCCACCACCCCCCAGAGTTGGCTGGCTCTTCCACTCTCCCCACATCTCTGTTTCCAGTCCACCCTCCTCGGCTCTGCCTCCCAGCCTGCACGGCCCGGCTCCTGCCACCTCTCTTGTCACCGCCCCGGGCACCGCCCGGACCACCCACATCACACTCCGTGTACTCATTTCTCATGCGCTGCTTGTGCTACTTCTTCTCGAGGCTGCCTTCTCCCCCTCCATGTCCTAGACTGACAACCTCTTCCTGCTTCAGGGCCCCCTTCACTGCATAAAAGCCATGCCCTTCTCTTTCGTCCTCCCCAATGGACCCCACGGGACTGTTTAGTTACAGTAGGATTTGTTCAGGCTGCCTCAGTTTATCAGGCTGCAGGCTCCTTTAGGGCCAGGGATACCTCTACTTTGTCTTCTATCAGAGAACCTGGCTCAGGGGCACAGGAGGTGTTGAGCGACTGTCGAAGAACTGAAACTCCGAAGGAATGAATGGCTCAAACCACGATGGCCAAAGGAAGGAGAACCCCTCTTCCCATTCATGCATTTGTTTCACTTCTGCCTTACGAAATATTATATTTTATGAAAACACTGATAAACTGGTGTGGCGCGGAGGATAAGTCCACCTCCCTCTATGTAAGGATAAAAGTCTCATCCACTGGGAGGGTCATTCCTGGTATCAAGCCCCGGAGAACTAACAGGTTCTCAGAATGCAAAGAGGGACCTGGCAGGGGCCGGGACTCCGCCTTTATTCTCAAAAGGAGGGAAGAATTAAGGGGTTCGGGCGCCTCCATGCATGTCTGTGAGAGCTGGAGAGCCACCGGACAAGGCTGGCTGGCAGCTGCCTGTGGCCATTGGACGGCTTCCCGCCTCTTTGCTGAGCACCGAGTGGAATGGGCAGAAAGAGCAGCCTGCCGTCCAGAAGCCAAGCTGTTTGCATTTCTTAGACTCTCCATGTTTATTTCCCTTTTGTTTGGCCTTAGAGCTCAGACAAGTCTCTGTGAGGGGCCCCGGCTGTCTCAGCTGTGCTAACATGAACCACACATGGGCCGCCGCGTCCAACAGAGCAGTGGCCCCTGGGACGGGCCTGCGAGGAGCCCCAGGAGTCTGAGCCCGGGCACCGGGGGGAAGCCGGACCTCCATGAAGGAGGCTGCCAGCGAGGCCAGCTCTCCCTGCTCCAGAGAGAGGTCTCCTTGCCCTGCTTGGTCCTGGGGGCTCTGGCTGTCACGGCATTCAGAGAAGCTGCCTTCCTCTGTAGCTCAGTACCTGAGTTGAATAGCCAGGGAAGCAGCGATCAGTTCTTCCACAGGGAAGATGGGAGGTTGCTGACGACTAGAGATGCCGGGCAGAAGCAGAGGTGCCGGGGAGTCCCTGTGCCAGATGCTGCTGAGAAAAGTCTGAGCTCCTACGGATTCCTACTACATCTAGTGAGTCGCCTCGGCATGATTTTAAGGAATCCTTGATGCCAAAGTCACATTTGCCGCTGTTACATATCAAAACGAAACTCTTACCAAGCCAACGCTATGGGGCCCATTTGGCTTGCCCGTCTCCACACCTGAGACAGGCCCAAGGACATACAAAACTAAGTATCACAAACTCCTGGTTACACATGGGGGGTGTTGCCTCCATATAAGCCCCCCAGATGTGGACCTCCTTCTCTCTTCCTCCTCTCACTAAGAAAACAAAGCATTTCTAGTTGCCCCTTATGCTGGGAGAGAGGAAGGGAGATGTCATTTGCAATTACCATCCACTGAAATATTTTCTCCAAAATCCGCTGGATGACCAAATGCATCTTTTAAGAGGTTTTTATAAACAATTTAAAAGATGCTGGGCAGTAGGAATCATACGCAGGAGTTATCTTTCCACATGCTTATAAAAGTATACGGAGGGGCGCCTGGGTGGCTCAGTCAGTTGAGCGTCCAACTCCTGGTTTCAGCTCAGGTCATGATTCATGGGTCGTGAGATCAAGTCCCGTGTCAGTCCACACGGGCCATGGAGACTGTTTGGGATTTGCTCTCTCCCTCTGCCCCTCCTCCCACTCGTGTGTGTGTGTGCATGCGCACGCACGTGCACTCTCTCTCACTCTCCAAAACAATAAAATAAAATAAAATACATAGGGGCGCCTGGGTGGCTCAGCTGGTTAAGCCTCTGCCTTTGGCTCAGGTCATGATCTCGAGTTGGGATCGGCTAGGATCGAGCCTCGGTTAGACTCCCTACCCAGCAGGGAGTTTGCTTCTCTTTCTCTCTTCCCCCCACCACTTGTGTGCACTCTCTCTCTCTGCCAATAAGTCAATAAAATCTTAAAAATAAATTATAAATGTCCTTAGATGGGGGAATAAGGAGCGAGTTAAATGATGGTATGTATAGACACTGGGGAACCTGCTTCAAAGAACAAGCCAGATGCATACATCCTGCGACAGAGTGACCTCCAAAATACAGGTTAGTAAAAAAGAACTAACACCAAAGACACTGAACATTGGATGTCCGTGTTGCTGCTTGTGTGAAAAAAAGAAGAAAGAAACAGAATAGAGGAAAAAATGTACATTGTATATAAAAACACATATAAATAGGATATATTTCTGAAGGGTGCAAACCTGGGGAATCCCTCAAGAGGAAGGAGTCGAGACAGACTCATTTGTCATTTCTTATCCTTTGTACTACCATAAAAAATGTCTTTTCTGTAGTATCCAAGATGCATAAGGAACTTATAAAACTCAACACCCAGAAAACAAATAATCCAATTTAAAAATGGGCAGAAGACATGAACAGACATTTCTCCAAAGAAGACATCCAGATGGCCAACAGACACATGAGAAGATGCTCAACATCACTCATCATCAGGGAAATAAAAATCAAAACTACAACAAGATACCACTTCACACTGGTCAGAATGGCTAAAATTAGCAAGACAGGAAACAATAGGTGTTGGTGAGGATGTGGAGAAAGGGGAACCCTCCTACACTGTTGGTGGGAATGCAAGCTGGTGCAGCCACTTTGGAAAACAGTATGGAGGTTCCCCAAAAAGTTGAAAATAGAGCTATCCTTGGATCAGCAATTGTGCTACTGGGTATTTACACAAAGGATAAAAAAAATACTAATTTGGGATATGTGCACCCCTATGTTCATTGGAACCTTATCTATAATAGCCAAGATATGGAAGCAACCTAAGTGCCCATCAACTGATGAATGGATAAAGAAGATGTGGTATATACACACAATGGAATATTACTCAGCCATAAAAAGAATGGGAGCTAGGGGCATCTGGGTGGCTCAGATAGTTAAGCAACTGACATCAATTCAGGTCATGATTTTGGGGTCCTGGGACCCCCATGTCAGGCTCCCCAATGAGCAGAGAGTCTGCTTGTCCCTCTCCCTCTGCCCTAACCCCAGCTCATGCGTGCTCGTTCTCTCAAATAAATAAATAAAATCTTTAAAAAAAAAAAAAGAATGAAATCTTGTCATTTACAACAATACGGATAAAGCTAGAAAGCATTATGCTAAGTGAAATTGTTCAGAGAAAGACAAATACCGTATGACTTCACTCACATCTGGAATTTAAGAAACAAAACAAGCAAGCCAGTGAAAAGAAGAGTGCGCACGAGAGAGAAACACAAATCAAGAAACAGACTCTGAACTCTAGAGAACAAACTGGTGGTCACCAGAGGGGAGGCTGGGGGAGGGACGGGTGACACAGATGATGGGGATGAAGGAGGGCACTTGTCGCGATGAGGGTGTCGTATGGAAGTGTTCAAGCACTATACTGTATGCCCAAAACTAACATGGCGCTGTATGTTATCTACACTGGGATTAAAATAAAAACTTAAACAAATGGTTTTTCCCTGCCTTTTGCACAGGCTCTCCATACATGGAAGCGACATAAAAAGGAAAATGCTAGCCCGTTTTTCCACTGAATTTTTTAGAACGTAACTGTGTTTGGGAATGGGAGAGTCCTAAGGAGCAAATAAAGAAACCTCCCCCAGCCTCTCAAGGCTGCATCGGCTGCACGAACAACATCACAAAGGGAAACCAAGTCAGGAACCTTAATACTTAATTACACAGACATTTTGACTGGATATAAAATACTCACTTACGAACAGGCTGTGAGCCCCAAAGACTGAGGGGGCAGAAATCATCAGGGGACCGAATGCTCCTCTGAAATGTCACTGTCCAATACCGGAAAATAGACTCCCAGAAAGTTTTTAGGTCAGTGAAGACCAGCACCAGCCTCATGCCCACGCGGAGTCTCGGGCAACACAAGTCTATGTAAGGAGCAGCCATAACGATGAAGCCCAATCTAGTACTTTCGGTGATGACGGACACCCCAGTGCCCACTCCCAGAATGCCTGACACCATCTCCAGCCATCAGGTACCCACGTCAGGAGGAGCAAGCTCATGCACTTTCGACTTCTCTCTCCACTGGCTTTGTCTTTCTTAACGCAGCCCTGGCCACCAGCCTCAATTTCATGAAATCCTCATGGCTCATCCCTGCCTAGAAAACAAAGTTCAGACCTAGGTGGCTTGAAGGCACAACCAGCTTGATGCCCTGTTCCGTTCTTCATCATCTCATCTCCTTCTGTCTTACCAGACTGAACTCTGGTCTTCCGCTCCCTCCCCCTGCCTCCTACCAAGCTTACACTTTCCAGGCATAACAGATCACTCAGCATGTCCCAAACACACTGAGCTCTTGGGCCTCCAAGGCCCCCGCCTGTACTTCTGTGCTACCTACTTCTGCCCTAGAGCTGCCTTCCAAGTTCAACATAAATATCAGCGCCTCACGTGCTCCCCCTGAGGCGCCCCACACTGGGAGTGCTCTCAGGGGCCCCCCTTGCACACCCCCCCGTGCCATAGCACGAACCCTGCGTCTCGGTAACATATGAGGCAAGGGCCCTGGCTCCCTCCTGGGTCTTCTGGTTCTCCAGGGCAGGGCTTACCCAGTTGCTTACTCCCCGAGACCAGCAGCGGCTCTGCCCCCAGACACTCCGTGAATGTTTGCTGAGATAACATAGGCGAGAGACCACAGCTTTATTGCTCGCCATTCTAAACAGTGCGCCACTAAGGCCTACCTTTCTGGATCAATTAGTGGAGATGAAAAGGCTCTGAGTTCCAGGAACAAGAAAGCAAGGCCCCGCACATCTGGTGGGAAGCAAAGGGAGCCGGTGAAATCGAAAGTCAGGTAACATTGGCCACCACGGAGAAGGCCCCAAGAGCCTGGATGCCAGGGGAGGAAGAACGCAAGGGAGCAGCAGCTGGACAGCAGAAGCGTGTGTTCACCAAGAGGCCATGTGATCCAAGGCAAGCTGGACCCAAAGGAGTCAGCAGCCGAAAACTGGAAAGAGAGCCCCAGGGTCCTGAAACTCACCCCGTTCTGTTATGAACAACACAACCTGCCAAAGGGAGCACACGCAAAGTTCAAAGAGGCTTCGAGCAAGTGGTTTAGGTTGAGCTCATATGTCTTCTTAGAAGTTCAGAAGACTGTAGCTCCTGCCAGAGCTATTCTGGGCCATAAATTATCTGGTGTCTACGGAAGGTAAGAGGCAAAACTCTGACCACTTCGGGAAATAAAAATTAAGATGATGAAAACAAAAGGTTTCCTGGTAGCCTACCGTGCGGCACACGCTGTCACAGAAATCAGCCAGCTCAACCAGGCCTGCCGCTGGGCCTCAGAAAGTACTTAGGACCTGCACCGAAAGACCAGTGTGAAAGTCAGGGGACAGTTTTGCCCTGAGCCTTCAGGAAAGAAGGATCTGGAAGGCTTCTAAATGGGGGAGGGAAGAAGAGGGAGAAGGGACACAGGGGTGAGTGATGAATTCGTGCCAACGAGAGAAAGAAAGGAAAGAAGTCTTTTCACAGAGGAATTCGGGAACACTACCAGGAGCCAAGAAGCTAGCAAGCTAGCAAGGAAGCAGAAGGCTGGTTGTAGAGATGCTCTGAGTTTGAAAGTCTCTTTTTGTACCAGGAAGCCAAGCCTCAAGAGACCCTATCCCTGGTGAGCCACCCACTGGCCTCCCAAGAGGTGAGATCCATAGGGCAGCCGACGCTACACAGACCCCTAAAAATAAAACTGAGGAGAAGTCTTCAGAACAGACACAGCCCTTCAGAGCAATCCTGGCAGAGGACTTAGATTCTGATTTCGGATATTATCACCAGGCTGCTTCTTTTTCTTTAGAGCGTTTGAAAAATCAGCCGAGTGTACCTAAGAATAAGCCATCATTGGACTCACTGGTGCCCCTATGCATCTGAGTGATCCTGGCTTCGCGGGACCCATCTTGAGGTGCTTTTATTCGGCGAGGGCTCAGACTGGGTGGAATAAAGACAACTGAGTGGGTGTTCCAGCAAACCAATTTCAGACCAACCGAAAGCAATGGTGTCCAGCGGCTAGAGGGACAGTACTTACAGTTAAGGTTATGCACTGCACAAGGACGTCTAGGGGTTGAAATCCAATGTGCCTCCCCAGTGGAGAAAAGAATCTGGCTAGAGGAAGGGGAATCTTTTGAGATTCACATAAAAGCCAAAAATGAACTAGTGGTGACAGCATTTCCAGCTGAGGCTAAGTTCACACTAGAGAACTCAGAACCAGACGGCAGCCCCACCCTGCTGGGCTGGGCATCCCTGAAAAGCAAGGCAGGTAAGAGATCAGCTGGGACAAAGGCCCAGGTAGTCCATGGAACAAGCCAGAGCAGCCACTTATCACCTGTGTGATCCTGGGTAAGTCACTCCACAGCCCATCCCCAGCGTTAAGATGGGTCTCAGAGCACCCACGTCACGTGGGTGGAACGCAGAGTCAGTGAAATAAGGAAGTTGAAGTGACTAGTGGCTTCCTCCCTAAACTGAGTGGCCCTCCCTAAATGGTGGTTACCATGGTGGCTGCACTTCCCGAAGGTGAGAGACACAGAGCCTCCAACCTTGACACGTGAGGGTCACCGCAGAGGCAGAGAGCCAAATATGGGCTGAGCGGTGTGGAGCTGATTTTGCAGGAGAGAACAGTAAATGCATTCATTTCTCCAGCGTAACTGAGAGGAGTCCTCTTGGGAGTCAAACCCATGGCTGGTGTGGGATGTAATCTGAACCCGAGCTGCCCTCCAGGACTACAGGGGCTTAGGGGAAACCCAATGAGATTACCTGTGGGGCACAGTGCCTGGCCTGGGCAGGTGCTAAGCAAATGTGAGCTCCTAACCCCTCTCCCCTGGGGACCCTCAAACAGTGGCCTCCGCCCCAGAGGCTGACCTCCAGCAGGTTGAAGCAGGACCCCCAAGTCCTGCTGAATTCTTTAATACAACAGCATTCGTGATTATAATGCAACTAACATTTCTTGAACCTCTTTTAAGCAAAAGTTCCAAGAAGGACGCAATGTTATTTCTCTCATATTTTGGATGCCTCTCCTGCTCTGAATGTTTAAACCACGTTCTAGGTATCCACACACCATACATCACTTCATTTTTTTTGTTTATCATAAATAGGAACTATTCCCAGCATGATAACCTTGTGTGAAGGATGACTTTCTTCATTGCACTGCATGACTTTCTTCCTTGCATTGGAGGGAAGATATTCAGGTGCAAGCCTGTCACCCTCAGTTAACTGGAAGAAAGAGGGATTTGTTCTAGAGCTTTACTCCATCCCCCAAGATACCGAGCATCGTGCATTCAAATATACATTCAGTATTCGGATAGCAGTGATTTACGGAATGCCCGCCGAACGGCTTATGCATGTTACCCCACTCAATCACCACTGCAAACCACAGAGTGGGTCATCCTGTTTTACACGCAAGGAAACTGAGTCCACAAGATGCTGAACAACCTGTCCAAGTCATAAGTCTGTGTGAACGGATGTTATTGTAATATTAACCAATGGGACCGAATGAGTGCATGGTAAACTCTTCAGAAGCTCAAACAGCTGTAAATACCGAATGCCATCCACAAAGGATTATAGGGATGGGCTGTCTGGAATGAGAATTTACTGGAAAACAGGGGGAAGAAACTACCGCTTCCCTCCAAATCCAGAAAGAAAATATTTTCAGCACTAGCCCACAGTGACCTGCGTTTCAGTCGTGGAGGGAGAAGGAAATCTCAGCTCACGGCTCCTGGGTGCGTGTGGCCCATAGGGGACCAAATGTTTCTGTGGGAAAGAGATCTGGGAGGGAATCAGACAACATGGTGTACCTGGAAGTCAAACCATAATAAAGAAAAGGAAAGCTCTAGGGGCAAGTCCTCGTTTTTTTGTTTTTTTTTTTAAGATTTTATTTATTTGAGAGAGAGAGAGAGCACAAGAAGAGGGAGGGTCAGAGGGAGAAGCTAAGTCCCCACCTAGGAGGGAGCCCAACAGTGGGCCTGAACCTGGGACTCCGGGATCACAACCTGGGCGGAAAGCAGTCGCTAACCAACGGAGCCACCCAGCACCCAGGGCAAGTCCTAATTTTGACCCAGGCCTGACCTAGGGGGCACTGGCGTGAGAAAAGAGTTGGGGCAGAAAGGGAGAAAAACACAGTGGAGAGGAACAGGCTTGGAGGCATTCTTTCCTTAGAATCCCTACTCTGTAGCCTACAAGCTCTGGGCCCCAAGGCTCATCCTCTGACTCTCCAAGTACAGAGTTCAATGCATACAAACCAGGGACAACACAGATGCTTTACTCACTAGGGCCCTTCGGGATTTAGCTCTGAACCTTATACATCATGTGTTCGTTTCCCAGGGCAGCCATAACAAACGACCACAGACTCTCATACTTCTGGAGGCCAGAAGTTCAAAATCGGCCTCAGTGGAAGTCGGCAGGGCTGTGCTCCCTCGGGAGGTTCTAGGGGACAGCCTGTTTCCTTGTCACTTTGCCTTCTGTGGCCACAGGGTTTCTCAGCTAGTGGCCCCAACATGGTGACCTCTAAGGACAATACCTCGAGTCTGCCTTCACGGCACTGTCTCCTTGGTGCGTCTAGGTACCACATCTCCCTCTGCCCCTGTCCTATAAGGGCACTCACGGTTGCACTAGGACCCACCTGTATCAGCCAGCATGATCTCCCCAATCCGGATCTTTACGGTAATCACAACCGCAAAGTCCCTTTTTCCAAACAAGCTGGCATTTGCAGGCTCCGGGAATGAGGACCTGGTACCTTTACTCGGCCCATGACAGACAGTCCTCCCTCAAGAAACATCAGGTGTGACTCTCCCTATAGCCAGAGCTACAGGTCCAGGAAAGGGCCAATGGATGGATAAGCAAGGGAGGGCTCGAGAGGCCTGTAAGGAGCAGTCAGCCCTTTGCCACGGGGACCAGCAGAGAGGCCATAGTACTGGTGCCCCAAACCCTCGCGGACACAGCTAAATCACCTGGCGCCACTCCTGGGCTCGGAGTGACAGTGGGAAGACTGGGGACACGGGGGTTGGGCAACACGGCCTTCAGATCCCACTCTGCCCCTTACAGGAGCACGATGCCGGGGATGTTTCTACCTCAGCTTAGAGTCCTCGACTGTGAAATGGGGCTGGTTGAGGCTCCCAAAAGGGGTGTAAATGGCGTGGCACGTAGTAGGTGTCATAAAACCGTCATTGTCACAATGGCCGAATCAGCGACGTGCAGGAACGATCTGGGAGGGAGACCACAGTAATGCAGGCATCCAGGATGTGGCCCCCAGCCCCGTCCTCACGCGAAGGCATCTCAGGCTGCCACCAGGCGTGCGTCCAAGGGGAAGTCTAGGGGTCCCAGATGCAAAGCTGAGATCCCCTTTCTGGGGCGTACATATTGTAGTCAAATTTTTTCCACCGCCCATCATATCCTTCTTCTGGAACCTGGAGTTATGAATGACTTGGAGGAAGTTCAACGCAGCATTCTTACGGCGAATGTGATCTTTGTTCTGATAACTAATGAAATACTTCTGACACTTAATGAAATGCCACAAGAAATGAACAAGGGCTCTTTGGAGCCTTGTCTGAGATCAGAGTAACTCAAGCTTAAAATCTGGCTCCAATCTTTCCTAACCTACAGGCAGAAACGTACATACCAGTGGGGCCCGGCTCTGCTACAAAGCTCTCTCACCGAAAAGGGCCAAGGTTTCTGATTTAGAAAACAAAGTGTATTAAAACACCGTTTATCTGGTTAGCATCAACGGGTAACCTCTTGTCAAACAATTCAGGGACTAAGTGGAAATCCTGCTTTGGAAGGTAAAGAAACAAAACTTTCCCTGCAGAAGGAAATAAAGAACACCAAAAATGCAGAGTGTGCATTTCAGACAGCTGTACCTGCCCACTCTGCTCACTGCCCAGGATCACTGCGGAGGTTTTCCAAGGAGAAAGACAGACAAGGCCAAAGATCTCCCTTCTCCTTTGCCATGTGGTTTCTGCCCCCGCTGTATGTAACAAGACTCCCTAGGTAACAGCTGCAGGTCAGGAAGATGGCACATGGTCTTGCGAAGTTTAATTAATAGCTAGTTTTCCTATCCAGCATCATGAAGGGGGCCTCTCGGCTCCAGGGGCCCTCAGGACAGAAAGTACATATTTCCCCAGCATTATTAATGATGAAATGCAAATTGCCTCCAAGAAAAGAGGCGGGGAAAGGAGGAGTTGAAGAAAACAAATGATTCTTACCCACAGCCAGGGACAGTTCCCCAGGGAGGCGGGAAAGGGTAGGAAGAGCCTGTGATCTAGGCCTGAACCTGTCTGTCCTATTTCCAAAAGAAACAGACCTTCCCTGTAAGAACACATCCCTGCGCGTGCACACGCGCACACGCATACAAGAAATTACAGGAAACATGAGGCTCTGAAATTCAAAGACGATCTGGTCAGTGAGAATTAAATAATTTAAAACATGTCTTTTGTTTTTCAAAGTGCGCGTACCCCTGTTACCTCATTTGACCTTCTCAACGGGCCCGTGCGGTAGACAGAGGACATATATTTATCCACATTTTATAGATTAGATGAAATGATTCTCAAAGGTCATCCAGTTAGGAGATGATGGAGAGGAGACAGGAAGTGGGGTCTAATGACTCCCAGCCCAGGGCCTCCTCCCTCTGAGGTAAGAAATGTGAAGGCGTTCAGTAGAAAAAGGCCGAGCCCCAGGGGGAGACCACCAAGAGAAGGTTGGACACGTGGATGCCACTCTTAAGAAAAAGTCATGTCAGGAGACAGAATTCCCAGCAGAGGGATTTGAAGGGTGGTGGTCTTGACGCATCCAGAGAGAAGAAAAACCATCACATTCCCAAACATGTCTGGAAACGTGGCTCAGAGCTGTGTCTTCCTGCTGCCTTCTTCTCTCTCCATTACTCTGCATGGCAGAACGGTGGTGGGAACACATAAAACAGCAATTGGGCCTCAGGGACGTGCTAAGAGCGAGCGGGAGACCCTAAGGGATGGGACAGGACCCCTTCATTTCACAGACATGGAAAGTAAGGCCCAGACAGGTGACCTGCCCAGAGATGAAAGCATTGGGGAGGATCGGGAACTGGACCTGGGACTCTGGCTTTGGAAGACAGAGCCCTTTACTCCACACCAGCTGCCTCAGGCATCTATTACCTTTCATTTCATTAATGTCACTGTCCTTGATTAACACCGTGTGTCCAACGGAGGACACTTAAGGGAGGGGTGGGGAGAGCATGGATTTTCTTCTTTTTTTCTGGGAAAAAGTACTGCTAAGTTTCCCATGGAAATTATCACACGTGATGTGGGGCAGTGGCCGGGGGTCCTGCTAACACAGAAACTATCCCAGGGCATATTAAGGGTATAATTAAGACCTCCCCCCACAAAAGCAAGTACTTTATGGTAGGTGGATCATGCTCCCGCCGCCCCCTGATGCCCATGTCTGAAGTCCAGGAACCTGAGACTGTTATCTTACGTGGTAAAGGGGCTTTGCCGATGTGATTAAGGGTCGCAGAATGAGAAGATAATCCTGGATTGGCAGAGCCCCTGTGACATAATCACAAGGGTCCTTAGAAGACGGAGCGGTGGCTGATGGTTCCAGAAGCTGATGAGAGGTGGCGTGATGGGGGGAAAGGCTCATGAGCCCAGGGAGGCAGGCAGACTCTAGAAATGGGAAAGGGACGGAAACAAATGCTCCCCTGAATCCCCCAGAAAAAACACAGTCCTGCTCACACCTTCATTTAGCCCTCTCGCTTCCAGACTGTACAAGGATAAATTTGTGCTGTTCAAGTCTTAGCTTCCCGACCAGTAAACCCTGGCTTCTTGTGACGTATGAAGATGGGGTAGGTGGGTGGCATGGACATTCTGCAAATCACAAGGGCATGAAGGAGAGATTTAGACTGATTTAGGAGAGATTTAGATTTCCCACCTGTACAATGGAGACATCAACAGGTTTTAAAATGGAAAAGAGTTGGTCCTCTGTATTAACAGGAACTATCCTCAAAGACATTCGAATGCAATCCCCTTAGTCCTGCTGGATAGTCCCTTCCTGGAAAGGAACCTCTGGACTTCCCCAGTCTTGCCTGGACATTCCCTCATGCACAGTCTGTGCTCCAGCCCCATCAGACTGTTTACGACTTCCAGAACGTGACAGGCTCACGCATGCCTTCAGGTCTCCACCCCCACAGTGTGCTTTTGGGGGGAAACGCCCTCCTCACTCTCGGGCTCTGCTAAAATCCTTCTTCATAGCTCAGCTCAGTCATCACTTCCTCTCTGAAGCCTTCCCTGGCTCGCGGACCTCTCTTTCCATTTCTGTCCTAGGCTTGTAAATGTCCATTTGCTTGACTTCTCCCTCCACCCCACCAGCCATGAGCCCCTTGGGGACAAGCAGACTTTCTTGTTCCCCTTGTGTCACCAAACCACTGCCACACCCCATCTTTAAAGCACCTCCCAGCTGCTTCCCATCTGAGAAACGCAAACCCATCCTTTAAGGAAATCACCCTTTGCCATGGAAATTACCTTGATTTCCCAAGAATGAGCTGCACCTCTGTGCCCCCACAGCCCTCTGCTCCCCCACAGTTGGTACATGCATTGTACCCGGCCACGGTGGTCATCCCTAGGATACTTCCTCAGTAAACACATAGGTCCTTGAAAACCACACCTCCTTCACCTGTCCATCCCTTCCGTGTTAGTTCAGTGCCTGGTTGACAGCAAATGCACAAAGAATGCTGAACGAATTAAAATGAAAACAAAACACAAAAAGATAATTGCTAGGGGTACCCGGGGGACTCAGTGGGTTAAGCATCTGCCTTCGGCTCAGGTCATGATCTCTGGGCCCTGGAGCCGAGCCCCGCGTCGGGCTCCCTGCTCAGTGGGGAGTGTGTTTCTGCCTTTCCTCTGGCCTTCCCCTTGCTTGAGCTCTCTCTCTCTCTCTCTCAAATAAACAAATAAAATCTTTAAAAAGAAAAAAAAAGTGTAATTGCTGTGTCAGCTCTACTAATAAAGCTCTGTGATCCACAGGCAGCCTTTAAAAACAAATACCTTTAGGGGCGCCTGGGTGGCTCAGTGGGTTAAAGCCTCTGCCTTCGGCTCAGGTCATGATCTCAGGATCCTGGGATCAAGTCCCGCATCGGGCTCTCTGCTCGGCAGGGAGCCTGCTTCCTTCTCTCTCTCTCTGCCTGCCTCTCTGCATACTTGTAATTTCTCTCTGTCAAATAAATAAATAAAATCTTTAAAAAAAAAAAAAACAAATACCTTTAGAAAGTTAAGGTTTTGCCTGGCCAGCTGCTGACTATCCCTAGTTAACTGGCGTTTCCCCTGGGCTTCCTGCGTAAAAGTCCCATAAGCATACATGTGAGTGTATATACACACACACACATATATGTACTATACTCAAAATCTTAGAGCAAATATTGGAGAAAGATCCCATTTTCCCTCATCTCAGAGAGGTATTGGTTTATAATACTTAATCAGTGAGTGCTACCTTTAATTTTAAAGCCTTTCTAGAAGTGCAAGTCTGAGAGGAGCTTCCCATAGCCCCAATGGGTTTAAACCCTGACTCTCTTGCTTTCCTTATGTGTGACTTCGGTCTAGACATTTTCTCCCTGGCCCTGGAGTCTGTCATCCCTAACTGGGAACAATACCAGTGTGCCACCCACAACTGTGACGAGGACCTGACAGAATGCTGCGTATAAAATGCCGGCCGATGTGCCTGGCAGGGGGCAGGGGTTCTGCCACCTGTCCTGAGTGCTTATGAGGGGCCCAGCACTGTGCGTAAGCACTCTGTACGAATTGCCCAATTCCCAGCAGCCCACCGAAGCAGGTGCGTGACTATCCCCTGGGGGGCAAGGGCGGCGACGTGGCCGGACACACATTTGGGTAGTGGCGGGGTTGGGCAGACAAACCAGGCCTGTCCACTCCAGACCTAAGTCTTCACTGTCACGCAGGCGTTTCTGGTTATGCTGGCTCCCATTCCCACCTGTCACCTGAAGGTCTGGTTAAGAACCTAAAAACAAAAGTTTGTTGAGACTGAAGGACCAATATTTGAAACAGAACAAAAAGCAGTAACTGAGTACCGGCCACAAACTGCTCCTGAGATGTGGGTCTGTGCCTTCTGGGCAAGGGCAGCCCCGTCCAGCCAGACAAACTCCTGACAGGAGACTAGCTCCACCTCTCCAGAAAGTTCTGGGAAGCCTGCCCTCCACAACCTTTCTGACACCGGAGGGCTGTGACATGCCGAGTGTCACACACTCAATGGAAACACTGGCCATGATTTTCGCGGTTGTGACTTCCATGGTCCCTGGCTCCTACAACTGTCTCCAGTGGATGAAAGTTCTCAACTTGACCATGACCACTGATGGAAGGCAGGAGTGTTCCCTATCTTGAAAAAACCTCAGCATGGGCGCCTGGGTGGCTCAGTGGGTTAAGCTGCTGCCTTCGGCTCAGGTCATGATCTCAGGGTCCTGGGATCGAGTCCCACATCGGGCTCTCTGCTCAGCAGAGAGCCTGCTTCCCTCTCTCTCCCTCTGCCTGCCTCTCTGTCTACTTGTGATCTCTCTCTGTCAAATAAATAAATAAAAGAAAAGAAAAGAAAAGAAAGAAAAAACCTTGGCATTAAAGCCATCAAGCATCCTCTTCCCAAATCCAGCTGGTTCCCATGGGCAGTGATGAGGAAAACTGACTAGTGTAGGCCAGCCTCAGGAAGCCCGTGGGGAAGGGACGCCTAGTAGCAGGCTCTCCAGCCAGCCAGAGCAGGGAGGGTTACCCGACATCATCCTCAGACAGGAGTGGGGTCTAGTCTCACAGCCTGTCTTTTTGGAAGCTGACTTAAACTGGCCAGTAGACGTTTACAACAGTTTCTGGTGGGTTGTGTACTTGGACTCTATGCAGCAGGATGCTCTCTGGATTTCATCACCACCAGACATGTTGGGAATAAGAAGAAATTTGATTTAAGTTCTATGAAAGGGAAAATCCTACAGTCAGAAGGGCTCCTTCCAGCCCCTCCAGCCTGCTGGCACCCATTTTCAGAAACTGGGGAGGAAGGCTCCTCCTGAGGAGGGCCTTGAGCTGCACAGTGAGTGGCTGCCTTGCGGTCCAGACAGCTGAGCTCATGGAGTGCCCTCCTCTCTCCACCCCTCCCCCTTCAGCCACCACCAGGACGTCGCCTTGGGCGTGGAGAGAGGGAGGACTTGGGGAGTACCATTACGGAATCTGTTGGCCAAGACCTACAGGCTGAACTCCCCCAGTCCAGAGCCCCCACAGGTGTCAGTGCCCTGACTAAATCCCCGGAAGAGGCGACCCTTTGTGGCAGGCTTTTCTGAGCAGGTCACGCCAAGAGTGGGCACAGGGCAAGGTGCCCCGGACCTGGGATCCCGGCTGCACCCGGGCTGTGTGGCCCGGAGTCCTGCCTCCTGGATCAGACCTCAGTTCCTGTCTCCCTGTCTTCCTCTGTGGCCCCGGCTCTCCACCTGATCCTTCCTGAGGAACCAAAATTCTAACTGGAACTCTAACACATGAACACCCAGCCCTTAAAGCTCTAAAGGAGGTACAGCTACCTCCTTTATTTTTTATTTTTTATATTTTTTTATTTTTTTATTTTTTATATATTTTTTATATTTTTTATATTATTTTTTATTTTTTACATTTTTTATTTTTTATTTATTTTATTTATTTCCTGAGCACCTACTATAGGACAGGAAGTAGGATCACATCATTTCATTTAATCACTCAACAATCCCAGCGGCTGGGCATTGTTATTACTATCATTTGAAAGATAAAGATCCTGAGGCTCAGAAAAATTAACCAGCTTTCCTAAGCTCAGATCCTTGGGGAACCTCTAATAAACACTGACATGATTTTTTTTTTTTTTTTCTTTTTAAGATTTTATTTACTGGGGCACCTGGGTGGCTCAGGCAGTTAAGCCTCTGCCTTGGGCTCAGGTCATGATCCTGAGGTCCTGCCACTGAGCCCTGCTTCGGGCTACCCACTCAGTGGGGAGGCTGCTTCTCCCTCGCCCTCTGCCCCTACCCACACTCCTGCCCTCTCCCTCTCACTTGTCATCTCTGTCAAATAAATAAATAAAATCTTCTTTAAATTTGTGTTTGTTTGAGAGAGAGAACATGAGCAGGAGGAGGAGCAGAGGGGGAGAGAGAAGGATGGGGAAAGAATCTCAAGCAAATGATCTCATGACCCTGAGATCATGACCTGAGTGGAAACCAAGAATCAGGCACTTAACCGACGAGCCCCCCACGCGCCCCCATACTGACATGATTTCTAAGGCTTTTAGAGTGTGATTTGCATTGTGTATATATATGTTTTAATGAGACAAAGTCTGATATAGAAGCAAATGAACTCAAGACATTCCTAAATATATTCCAGCTAAGCACATTTTACTTATTTGTCAAGGTTAGGTTCAAGTCCTACCTTCTCTGTGCGGTCTGCCTTGACTGCTCCACCCCTCAAGGATTTCCCACATTCCGCATTTTGTGGGTTTGCCATTCACCCACCACTACATGTCAGGCCCCCAAGGACAAGGGCTGCGGTTGCCCATTTTTGAACCCTCTGCTGCAACGATTTCCCTGGCTACAAGAGCTGAGCCCTGCAAGGAAGAGCAGCAGTTCATTTTAAGCCTTGAATCCCAAATCCCATCCACTTTTCAAGACGTGGCTCGAACCGTCTAACCTGCCAGCAGCTTCTCTGACCACACTGGCTAAAAGCAAGCGGCTTCACTTTCAAAATCGCCATTTCGGTGAAAAGGATTTGAGTGCTAGACTCCAACAGACCTACTTAGAATTCTGGTTCTGTCTCTCCTGAAGCAGGGCATTCTGAGCATGTCACTCCCAGCCTCAGTTTCCTCATCTGTAAAATGTGAATCTAGGCATCTGCCTCACCGGGTTGTATGAACTATAAATGTGACAATGCATCATTGTCTGCCCATAGGCCACGATCCAAAATGGCAACCAGCATCATTACTATTCATCACACTGTCTTATAGGGAGGCATTTACACACATGTCTTTTCTAACCTTCTAGATCAGTGGTTCTCCAACTCTGGAGTATGTCAGAATCGCCTAATACGAAGCTACCTAGTGCACACCCCAAGCCTACAAAACAGAACCCCCATTAGGCAGGTGAGATGCTGGGGCTGGGCACCTCCACTTTGAACAAGCCTTCCCCGCCGACTGCAAGTGATTCTTACATGTGCTCCCTGAGCCTGGAAAATTCGGCTAGTGAATATTCAATTTCCAAATTTTTTCTCCATAGAACCTTAAGAGATACTTCGAAATGCCTGGTTTCCAACCTCGGCTACAATCCCTAAAGATTCAGGACTGCAACCCCCAGAGATTCAGATGTTGTTTTGGGATGTGACTGGGTTATTGAAATTTTTCAAAAGTGGACAGAAGATTCCAAGGGTCGGTCGGCCAAGGCTGAAAATCACTAGTCCATTTACATGTCCTCCATGACAAACGGAGTTCCAATCTGATGCTGATTTAACAGAAAGGACTCTTATGCTAAAAGAATAAAAAAAAAAAAAAAAAAAGCGAGTTTGCAAACAGTTGGTCTAGCCTGTCAGTAAGAGCTTTCAGCCCCCGACCTGGCTTTTATTCACCTTTGTGTCTGTCCCAGGACCTTAAAACATAGTAAATTCTTAATAAATATTTGTTGGAAAGTTGAACAGTTCTGTTTTATTTGTTATCTGGCTCCAATTAAGTTTTCGGTTGCCTAGCATAACAACCTAACAGTTTTCTTAAACATCTAAGCCTTAAGAGCCTTTGCCTCAAACCTCAAACCTGAAACAGAAACTGGGGCAGACAGCCATTCAGCGAACACACTGACATTTCTTCTGGGGTCACATATACTATGCAAGTTCCTAATGACTGATAAATATAAGCAAATGTGATCTTCGTCAGCGGGGAAGAGCGTGACAGTTGTCGGCAGCGCAGGCCTCCCGGCCTCATGTTTGGATTGCTCCATCTGAAGCTGTCAAATTACAAGAGTATGATAAAAACTTGTAGGAACTTCATAGTAAACAGTAACTGGCCCCCTGTCAATATTTTAGAAGAAAAAAATTTCCCGCTGCCAAAACACATGGGCCAGAATGCCTGCAGTACAGGCCTGCGGCCAGCGAGAGCCGGGTCCCCGGGCAGCTCTTCTAGATGCTCAACCACAGTGGCTGTAAGAGAAGGCCGTGAGCACTCCGGGGATCTGGGAGCCAGAGCACCTTCAACTCTTAGCTTTTCCAGGGCTCTAGAGCTCTGGGAGCCCTTTCATCTCGTAGGCCCACGGATTCCTTCTGTGTAACAGCTACCTGATTGGGTCCTTAGCACCACGACTGCCTGGGTTTGAATCCCAGCTCTTTACACACTGGCTGTGTTGCTTTTGGCAAGTTTCTCCACTTCTCTGGGCCTCCTTTTCTGCACCTCTAAACTGAGGATGATACTAGCATTATTTCATAAGGTCGTCAGTGTCAAGGGACAAGAACAGTGCCTGGTATAGAACAGGCATTCGATAAACCTTAGTTATTATAAATCTGCAAATCTCAAACCAAGAATTTTGGAAACCAAGGCTTTTTCTTTTCTTTTCTTTTCTCTTTATGTTCCTGTTAGTTTGGTGTCAAAATTCATTGGGCTGCACACCTGGCCTAAAGGGACACAAACAAGACTATTAGGATCTTTTTTTATCCTACTTAATACGAACTTTCAAATGCTTCACTGCAGAAGTAATAATACAATTGATTATGGGACTCTGCCCCATACCACAGAATAGAGGCCATTAACATGTGAAATATGCCTTGAATTATCTTTAGAGAATCTGAGAAGTTCTGGATTCTAAAATGCATTGGCCATAAGGACCTAAGGTAAGGGAAAGGGGAGCTATCCTCTTATGGGTTGTGCTCAGATAAAAGGAAGGAGGCATCCTCCCAGTGGATCTCTCTTCCCCTCCCCCTGCCAGGCCCTGCCAGGCCTCGGAACTCACAGCTCTTCCCCTCTTCTATCCACCCAAATTCGGTTTATCCTTCAGAATTTGGCTGAAGCACCTTCCCTGTGAAATGGTCCTCTCTAAACTCTTACTGAGCATATCAAGGGCAGGGGACCAGGGAGGGTGGTTGGGTTGTAACTTCCCTACACCTCCGGGTGGGTGCACTGACCGCCTACAGCACCGGGCTGAGACAGACCTTCGAGAAGCATCTAGCCCCAGCAGGAAAGAGTGGTCACCGCCGATATCCCGTTCTCCCCGTAAATGTTCATTTGTTGTTGTTACTGTTTTTGCATTAATAAGCTCTCAGAATCTATCGTGGGCCTAGGAGCATTCAACAAATGCTTTTGAATGAATGCTGACTCATCTGTAAAGATGGGTTGACTGATTCATTGACACAGCTACCTTTCCCATGCACATGGCTTCCTTGGTCGTATTCATGGGGGCCTACCCATGGGAGGCATTTTATAGCGGTACAACTGTTTGAAAGCTGCTATGCAACACACCCTATGCAGACTCTACAAAAGTGTTAGGTCCTTAATTGGACATATCCTCAAAGCAGCGTGTTTACTCAAAATTCTCCGGGAAAACTTTCTAGAAAAATGCATAGACTCCTGAAACCAACGGTCTGGGAGCACATGTGACTCCACAGACATTCAATTTGCGGAACGACTGGAAACCTCCCTTCCCTGGGCACCCTGGGCGCACTGGCCGGGAGGGCTCCCCACCGCCTGCCTTCTTTCACCCCTTCCCACAGGGGCTCCCTAGGGTTGATGCCTAAGGGCCTTCTCAGAATTAGCTTCACTTTGAAGACTATTCAGAACCACAGAGTGGGGTGGGAGTGGCCTCAACGCTTAAAGGGCTGCAAAACACATCAAAAGATGAAAGGAAATACGCTGAGCCAAGAATTCCTCCCCAGCCCTGAAGATGCCCTGCGTTCCCCGCACAGGCCGGGACTCAGAGCGCGGGACCCCCGGGAGGGCACAGGGCGGGGGACAGGGGCAGGGACAGGGGCAGGGGAGGTGGCGGGCGGGCGCGTGTACCTTCTTTCCGCCGTGAGGTCGCGGGTCCGCGCCTGCGGGTGCCGGCTGCCCCGCGACCCCGGGCCCTGGCGGCTGGCCTCGGAGCCGACCGGGGCGCGCAGCTCCTGGCGCTCGCGGCTCCGGTGCAGTGGCACCGACGTGCGCAGGGCCGACACCACGTGGCCCGCGAAGGCGCGCGGGGGCGCTCCGGGCCGCAGGGCCCCCCGCGCGCGGTACGAGCTGGGCAGGCAGGGCCGCGTCTGCTCCATCACGCCGCCGCTGCAGCTGCGCGAGCAGGCGGACCAGGGCCCCCAGGCGCCCCACACGCCTGGGGCGCCGCCGCCGCTGTCCTCGGGGACGCCCTGGGCCGCCGCCATCCGCTGCGGGACCTGCGGAGACAGAGGCCGGTTAGGGGACCCGAACACCCGCTCCTGCTTCATCCCCCAGAGGCTCTGGATGACCCGAAAGCCCCATCCGTTAGGCACTGAGCCGGCTTTAAAATCAGAAGAACGAAATGAATACAGTCCAGCCTGGGTTATATGCGTCTTTATACCGATGCACTCGTAAAATAGAACTTTTTTTTTTTTGACGGGGGAAGGGCTGCACAAAGATCAAAGCGCCCAAGGCTCACAAACGTACTAATTCGGTCCTTGCTTCTGCTGCCCTGACCTTGGAGAGCTCAGTGTGGTGCCCTCAGCTCCTCCTGAGGCTTACCCCTCAGAACTCCCCCTTAACCTCCCACTTAGGTCTTCAGGGTGCAGGCCAGACGGACTGTACTTCCCTTAAGCTGCTGGGGAGGCCCCGGGGCCCAGTCTCCACGCAGGCAGGACGATGGGACACTGCCATTTAGAGGCCCTGCCCTCGTGTCACCTCCCTGCCACCACTTCTAGCCCTGTGACTGGGAAGTTTCTGAATCTCTCAGAGCCATCCTGTGTTCTAAAGGATGGTCCCTACCTCACGGGGACACAATACATATGTCAGGTCACGCATGCGCAGAGCAGAGAGCCTGGCACGAAACATTTGTCAGTAACCACAGTGATGATTTTCCAGCTTCCATGGTCAATCAGAAGACCTGAGAAATGTCAGAAAGTTTTAAAGTTCTAACCTAGAGGGTGATTCTACACTTTTATTCACTTAACCGGTCATTTCACAGGAAACAGCTATGCCAGACAGGGCGCTCAGCGTGGGGACACGGTGTTCCTGCAGACACGCTCTGAGGACCAGCTACATCCCCGCGCGAAGCTGGGTGCTAAGGACCAAGAGGAAAGCACCCCAGATCCACATTAATGGCCTGGGCCCAGCAGAAAAGTGTTGTGCAGCTAGCACAAGATTGGGGAGCCTTCGGAGGGACTGGCTTCCCTGGGCTGGAAGGGGTGGAGAGGGGAGAGGGATTAAGAAGGCCTCAGAGGAGGACTCAGACAACAGCTGTGACAGTCAGGTGTGTACTCAGTCCCAGGTAATGCGTGTCATCTCCAGGCTTCACTGTGGCCCTGCTGTCTACCATTCTCGCCTCTCAGAGGTGAGGTTTGCCACCCGAAGCTCAGAGACGTGTGACCCACCCCAGTCATGTTGGCGTAGCCGGGTTTGGAGTCAAATGTTCCTAACTCCCAGTCCCACAGCTCCAGCACGCCCTGCTCTCCCCCAGCAGAGAGCTGCCCTTGAGTTTCTGGATCCTTCGCCTGGAATGTCCTTCTTACCTGTGTGGCACTGACCAACACTATGACTTTCCTTGGAAACGTTAGTTTTTCAGTGAGCCTCACCCTTCCATCTGAAGTACAAAAAAGCCATGATTAACTTGGCTTTTTAATTTTTTTCAAGATCTTTGTTTTTCACAGCGTTTTTTTTTTCCCCAAAGCTCAAAGATTTTCATGGCCGAGTCCTCTGTCCCCACAGTACCACTGAGCTGTGAGATGGTCCTCTCCTTTGTGTGGAACAAATCCAAGAAGGCAGAGCTCCTTCACATCACATGGAAATGAGAAGAGAAAACACAGAGAGGGGGCGCCTGGGTGGCTCAGTGGGTTAAAGCCTCTGCTTTCGGCTCAGGTCATGATCCCAGGGTCCTGGGATCGAGCCCCACATCGGGCTCTCTGCTCAGCGGGGAGCCTGCTTCCTCCTCTCTCTGCCTCTCTGCCTACTTGTGATCTCTGTCTGTCGAGTAAATAAATAAAAATCTTTTAAAAAAAAAAAACAAGAAAAGAAAAAAGAAAACACAGAGAGGAGAAGGCCCTGTGACCACCGAGGCCGACTGGAGAGATAACAGACATGAGCAGCAACATAGGGAGCCAACACAAGCTGGAAGAAGCCAGTAGGATGTCCCCCTAGTAACTGGAAGGAGTATGGCCCTAGCAACACCTTGACATTGAACTCCTGGCCTCCAGAACAGTAAGGAAGAAATTTCTGTTGTTTTAAGCCATCAAGTTTGTGGTAATTTGTTACAACAGCCCAAGGACACTAATGTGGTGTTTAGTACAAGGATGAAAAGTGGACAGGCATTTGCTGAGCCCCTTCTCCGAGTCTGGCATTGTGCAAACACCTCACGGAGGGACCAGGTCTCTGGCATAGACACCATAAGCTCCAGGGTAATTTTACAGGGTGCTTGGCCACCTGAGAGGTTGGTGTCATTTTGTCCCTTCTACAGGAAAGCACTGGGGCCTCCAGAGGCTGCATGACTTGCCCAGGCACAGGCTGGTAAGGGGCACAGGCCGGGCTGACACTGAAGGCTGCCTGTCCCTCTTTCCAGGTTCTTTTTTCTTTTCCCCTGAAGCATGTTGCCTCCCTGCCTGCTTTTGGTGGAAAATTGAAAGGTAAAATGAGTTGAAATACATCCCCTTTGATAGTTCTAGAAGGATAACTGGGATAAACAAACAAAGCCATAAGTATGTGTCTGGCACATCCGGGGATTCCGGGTATCCAGGACCTCCTGATTCCTAATGAACACAAAGAAGGAAGGCACTGTCCCTAACGTTTGCATGAGGCATGTAGTTCCACTGGAACTCCACTTCCTAGAACTAATCCCACCCTTAATTTAGCTTCCCTTTGCCAAATTGGGCAGGGTCCCTGGGGGAAGAAAACATGAAACCACATTCCATCCTATTCTATTCATAAGAATTCTCTAATTTATAGTTGAATTATGGTGAGTGACTTGAAATTCCATCTCAGTCCCCATGGTAGGAATCCAACCACATACTCCAAAATTGTATTTTCATAGTACGCAGCCAGAAACAAAGAAAAAAGAGACGGGGGGGCGGGCAGTGGGAGGAAGGAAGGGAAGGGAAAGGCAAACAAAGAGAAAGAAATGAAGAAAAAACAAAAGAAAAAATAAAGGGGGGTGCTCTGGATGTGGGTCTCCTAGCTGCATCCGAGCCCCAACTCAGCCGGCTCCTCCCAACCCTCCTGATGACCACCGCCCTCCTTGTTTTCCAACAGTCAAGGAGTTTTCTGGCAAGCACAGCAGGAAAACTTTCAAGTGTCCTAAGATACAATATTCCCTAAATCATGACTAATTAACAAGACCTATCAGTGACAAGAATCAAAACCAAGAAACAAACCATAAGAAACTTTTTTTTTAATATTTTATTTATTTGACAGACAGAAATCACAACTAGGCAGAGAGGCAGGCAGAGAGGAGGAAGCAGGCTCCCTGCGGAGCAGAGAGCCCGATGTGGGGCTCGATCCCAGGACCGAGATCATGACCTGAGCCGAAGGCAGAGGCTTTAACTCACTGAGCCACCCAGGCGCCCCCCATAAGAAACTCTTAATCTCACAGAACAAACTGAGGGTTGCTAGGGGGTGGGGGGAGGGATAGGGTGGCTGGGTTATGGACATTGGGAAGGGTATGTGATATGGTGAGTGCTGTGAATTGTGTAAGCCTGACGATTCACAGACCTATACCCCTGGGGCAAATAATACATTATATGTTAATAAAAATAATTTTAAAAACAAAACAAAACAGAAAAACCAAGGACTAAATCATGACTGGACAAAGCCAAATCAAGAATAGAATCTTAAAGCCTTATAACCTGCCAGCACACTGCTTCTTCCCCAGTATACACATGTCATATTAAGACTGAAGCAGAAAGGGATGCCTGGGTGGCTCAGTAGGTTGGGTGTAGGCCTCAGCTCAGGTCATGACCCCGGAGTCCTGGGATCAGCCCCCCCCCCCCCACTGGGCTCCCTGCTCAGCGGGGAGCCTGCTTCTCCCTCTCCCTCTGCCTGCCACTCCCCCTGCTTGGGCTCTCTTTTTGTGCCAAATAAATAAATAGAATTTTTTTTTTAACTGAAGCAGAAAACCTGAGGCATTTCTAAAATTTAGCACCCTAAACGGCTGTTTTTCCTCACTTACCAATTTCCAACCAATCAGTGAGAAAAACACAAACAACCAGATGGAAGTAGGGACAAAGGGCACGAACAGGTGGTTTATGGTCCTCAGGGACTGAATGTTTGAGTCCCTCTCAAAATTCAAACGGTGAGGCTTTGCCCCTCAAGGTGATGGTATTTGGATGGGAGGGCCTCTGGGGTTCCCCGGCATTAGATGATGTCATGTGTGTAGGACCCCACCATAGAATTCATGTCCTTAGGAGAAGAGGAAGAAAGATCAGGAATCTCCCTCTCTCTCCACCACGTGAAGACATACTGAGAAGCCAGTGTCTGCAAGCCTGAAAGAGAGAATTCGGGGGCAAGCAAGTCTTGATCCTGGATTTCTCAGCCTCCAAGACTGTGACAAACAAATGCCTGGTGTTTAAGCCCCCTGGCCAGTGGCATTTTGTCATAGCAGCCCGGGCTGACCAATACAACAGGGAAAAACTACAACATGTGAAAACTGTTGAACATCACCTATATTCAAACAAATGCAGAATAAAACAACAGAATTCCATGTCACGCCCATTAGATTGGCAAAGAATGTAAAGTTGGACAATACTGATGCGGCAAGAACATTCACTGCTGGTGGGAGTCTAAATTAGAGCACCTTCTTTGGAGGGCACTTTGCAATACCTATCACGATTGTAAATGCACATACCCAGCGGCTCTGCTTCTTTTTTTTTTTTTTAGATTTTATTTATTTATTTGACAGACAGATCACAAGTAGGCAGAGAAGCAGACGGGGTTGGGGGGAAGCAGGCTCCCCGCTGAGCAGAGAGCCCCATGTGGGGCTCGATCCCAGGACCCCGGGATCAAGACCTGAGCCGAAGGCAGAGACTTTATTTTGTTTTTAATTTTTTTTTATTCATTTATTTGACAGACAGATCACAAGTAGGCAGAGAGGCAGTCAGAGAGAGAGGAGGAAGCAGGCTCCCTGCTGAGCAGAGAGCCCAATGCAGGGCTCGATCCCTGGACCCTGAGATCATGACCTGAGCCAAAGGCAGAGGCTTTAACCCACTGAGCCACCCAGGCGCCCCTCAGCGGCTCTGCTTCTAATAGCTCACACTATAGATATATCAAAATCAGTGTGTAAAGTTGGACATAGAATGACTTTTGTTGCATTACTTGCTGTAAAGAGTAAAACCCTCAAAATCTGGGGGAAGATCCGTGTAAGTGAAATCTGGTTAAATGAAATCTGATCTATCCAGTGAAATATAATTTATCAGTTAGAATGAGGTAGATTTATAACATATAACATATTAATTATGTGGACATAAATTAATTAAGATACTAATTAGTGGGAAAAATACCAAGAAGTAGAAAAGTATGTAAAGAATAAACCTATTTATAGATCTTTCTCTCTTTTTTTTTCTTTTTAAAGATTTTATTTATTTACCTGACAGACAGAGATCACAAGTAGGCAGAGAGGCAGGCAGAGGAGGGGGGTGAAGCAGGCTCCCCGCTGAAGCAGAAAGCCCAAAAGGGACTCGATCCCAGGACCCTGGGATCATGACCTGAGCAGAAAACAGAGGCTTTAACCCACTGAGCCACCCAGGTGCCCCTCTTTTTTTTTTTTTTTAAGATTTTATTTATTTGACAGAGAAAGAGACAGCAAGAGAGGGAACACAAGCAGGGGGAGTAGGGGGAGAAGCAGACTTCCTGCCAAGCAGGGAGCCCGATGCAGGGCTTGATCCGAGGACCCCAGGATCATGACCCGAGCCGAAGGCAGATGCTTAATGACTGAGCCACGCAAGTGCCCCTAGATCTCTCTCTTTAAGCCTTAGGTTGAAGTGAAAACTATTGCTGACATTTTATCTTTCGGACAGAAAGCTGTATTCTGCTGTACGGAGAGGCGTGGGTGGTGCAGTCCATATTGGATGGCCTTAGTCTTGTATGAAAGAGAGCAGATCTGCCAGTGAAAGAAGGGGACAGATAGACCACAGACTCAGAGCAAGAAGAGGTGATCGGGAAGACCAAGCTATCCTTTATCTGCCTGAACCGCTTTAACACAAACTGCAATCTGATACTTGTAAGATTCATTTCAAGGATTTTTATTTCCATGTTGCAGATGTGGTCGTTGAGGTACAGAGTGCCCTAGTGGATGAAACTACGGTTTTGAAAATACATATAAAGGACAAAATCATGCAAACCTGACAGTGCTGTTTGGTAGCTGAAATGCAGTTAAATAAAGCATCTAGCACACTCCAGTCACCTAATAGGGGCATGGCAGACCTCCATTCGTCCCTTCTCTGGAAGAATTTCCATCCCCAGTCGAAGTTTCATAATGTATAAGAAAAAGATCCAACACTCGAACCTAACTGGGGCTTGTTCCCTTCCACTAGGGGTTCTGAAGGATGGGGCAGGGCGTAGGGGTGAAACAACAGAATTAAAAAAGAAGCTTCTCGGAGTACACATGGCATGCCATGTCCCTTCCCCAGAGATTACAACATGTACTGCCTGGAGTGAGGCAGGGATCAAGGAAGAGAGGTATATTTTGGATAAAATCCTCCAGACCTTTCACCATCCCCTTCATCATTTAAAAGGACTATTTGATATCATGGTGCTCGTCTAACTCGTCACTACTGGGCACGAGCCAGGGAGCAGGAAAAAGGGAAAGCATCCGGGGAAGTGAGAGAGCCAGGATGGTTACATTCCTATTTAACTCAGCTCAGGTCAGCCCTAAGAAGAGCTGGTAGGAGAACCAGAGGGAGAACTGAAATTCCCCGAAGACTTTGGGTTTGGAGCTGGATGTTGTACTAACAATACTTTGGGATCAGTTGTACGGAAGTTAATGTTAGGCAGGGATTTTTGTGTAAATGTATATCAACAGTAAGACGTGTGTGTAGGGCAGCCTGGCAGTCATTCCCCTTTCCCTGGGTCCTTTAGGAAATCTCCCCCCATGCTGGATGAAGTGTGGCGGGAATGCATTCAGGGGCCCTGCCCGCGGAAGCCAAGGTAAGCAATGTGAGCCAATCGAATGTGCTCGCTCCTTGAAATTTGAATATCCAGTAAAGGGGCCAAGAGACCACAAATGCCTTGGAGTCCTCCATCCTGACCCCACTGCTTATGCTCTGAGACCATTTCTTTTGCTCTCTGGCAT
Source organism: Meles meles (assembly GCF_922984935.1). Classification (NCBI taxonomy): domain Eukaryota; kingdom Metazoa; phylum Chordata; class Mammalia; order Carnivora; family Mustelidae; genus Meles; species Meles meles. The sequence continues at coordinate 38,011,755 of NC_060071.1, read as the reverse complement.
GTCTCAGTGCCCACTTGCTTCCCAGGCTGATTCCAGTAAATTCTGTCACTTGCAGTGAAGAAGCCTTCATGACAGCCAAACGGTTACAAACATTATAATGGCAAGTGTGGTAACCAAGGTAATGCTAAATAAGCTGGGTGTGCCTTTGGGGCAGAATTTGGAGGAGAGAAAACAGTACCTGGGATGACCAGAGTGGTCCAGACTTGGCAGAAGCCTCTGGCTGACGGGAGTCCAGGGCCCCGGGATTCATGGAGACAACAGTTGTCCACAGTCAGCCTAAGCAGAGAACCAAGGTCTGCCTACAACAGGATGGGCTGATGGAATCAGAGGTTCACAGGGACAGCGTGTGAGCTCTGGGAAGAGCAGAAGAAGCACTAATCCAAGCAGTTGGGGCCATTTTCCTTCATCACGACGTTCTTAAGAGAGATGAGCACATATGACCATAATAGAAAGACGGTCGAACACACCAGGGCTTGACAGACTCCGTGAAATATCCAAAACTATGAGCAATCCTGAGCAATATGGAAATAGTCTTGTAATATAACTTTAAGTGGAAAATGCCAGATATAAACTTGTAACTAGACCATGATTATAATAATGTAAAGATTCGGTAGGCATATACTAAACAAAGCCTGGAAGAGGATGTGGGAAAATGAAAATATACGGTGTGTCACTGAAGCCGGACCCAGGGTAGGTTTTCTTGTAATTTAGAAGAAAAAAAAAAAAGGGTCCAGCGATGGTTACACTACTGTTTGCTCAATAAATAAAAATAAGTAGATGAAATGAAGAAAGATTCAGAGCAGATTGGGGGGGGCACCGAGGAGTAAACCAAGAGTGGGTGGTAGTCCTTGTCAGAGAAAGCCCTGGGAATTTCTCGTGGCCACAAGGAGATCTGTAACTAGGAACGGCTCTAAATGGTTTCAGTGTATTTGCTTTCGGTACTAATGTGAAATCATGTAAGATTTCACTGGTTTCTAATTTTCTTCCTACGACATTAAACCTACCATCTGTTCTTCATAGAAAACAAGTCACATGCAAAGTCTGAAATTCTAAAGTCTCATTCTAGAAGAGACTGGAAAAAGTAGGTTTGGTTTTAGCCACAAAACCAAGCAAACACCCTAAAGCAAACATTATAAAAATATACCTTGGAGCTCGAGCCCAGCGAGCAAAGCTTTGGGGGAGCTGAGAGCACACGGGAACGGGAAGGTATAGTGGCAGCTTGGCCGGGGCATCTGTTACCTGGGATCCTGGGCAGAAGCATAGGGAGGGCGGTGCACTCGGATAAGCTCCAAACTCAAACCAGACCAGAATAAAGGACCACCATAGCGGTGTTCGCGGAGACGCAAATTCAACCTTCCACCTCCATCGCCCAGCTTGCCTCTGACAATACACTGTAAAGGTCCCCTAATCTTATGTCTGAGCATAACATCAATGGCAGCAGCTGCAAAGATCCATGTAAGAACCTCCCATATATGGGGGACTGGAGCAAAACATGCTCAGCTTTGATCATTCCATCTGAATTCCCCACGTGGTAATTTTTATCGGAGTTCTACAAAAGGAGGTATGGGCACAAAGCCATCACAAAGCAGGAGTAAGTGGAGGCCAAAGGAGAGGCAGAGATAAGTGGAAAGAGAAATACTAAGCCTTGGCTAAAGCAAGAGCCATACAGAGGAAAAATCATCGTCATGCAAGTCACCCCAAAACTAAGCACATGTGAGTTGGGCCGCCTGGTGAATTCTAGCTCTGTCTGCCCAGCCGTAAGGCTCTCTCCCAATACCATGTCTTTACAGCTGGTGAATCCTTGCAGTAAATAATCTCAGACACATCAAACCCTTCCACATTCACCTACTTACATGACACTGAGTGTAGATGTTCTGGCCCGAACACTGGAGAACACAGACATACCCCTGTCTTCTACTCCTGGTCTGCGTTCCTGCTCCATGTGTGACCCCCCCCCCAGGGGACCTATGGCACAATCAGCCTCACATCCACTGAGACATACAGAGTCTTGGCTCCTAGGCCACATCTGGGGAGTAAGAACCTCTGGGGATGTAAGGGGGCCAGGAATATGCATTTTAAACAAGCTTCCCTTGGGGCGCCTGGGTGGCTCAGTGGGTTAAAGCCTCTGCCTTCGGCTCAGGTCATGATCCCGGGGTCCTGGGATCGAGCCCCACATCGGGCTCTCTGCTCCGCAGGGAGCCTGCTTCCTCCTCTCTCTCTGCCTGCCTCTCTGCCTAGTTGTGATTTCTCTCTGTCAAATAAATAAAAAATAAATATTTTAAAAAGTTAAACAAGCTTCCCTGGCGATCTGAATACATCCTCTGGTTGGACAATCACCCGCCACTGGACACATCTAGGCGAGACTCAAACAGGAAAGCAACTTACCCCTTAGGCCTCAGACCTCCACCATACACCACCACGTCCTTAACCCCCAAATGCTCTGGCCACGTTATTTTCTTCCCCTAAAATTCCCCGCCTTTCGGCCCACCCCCTTCGACTTCAGCCATTCGAGCGGAGGCCAGCTTGGAGCTGATCATATGAAACAGGAAAACATTCACGGAATGACACCTGCCTGATGTGGGACTCACACGTGTGTGAAACAGACTCCATCTGAAATGTACTTGTAATAATAACAGAAGGAGAGCCACAGCGGCAAGTACAGAAAGATGAAAGCAGAGCAAGGGAAGACTTGTGGGAAACCCTGGACAGGCCTCTTTGTTCTGCTCCCAAGTCTGCTGTTAGCTCACTCCGTGATCTGGGGCAAGTCAGTCTGCGGGTCTGGGCCTCAGTTTCCATATCAGTAAAATGAGCTGGTTGGGCTTGATGAGGGCCGGGGTCCCTTCCAGTGCTAACAGGCTCTGATTTTTCCTGGAAGAGCTCCGACATTCCTTGCCGCGTACTGATTCACTTCGAGGACCACAACACACGGAGGCGATCCCACAGGTTGTGCCCCAGCTTGGCAGGGCCCGGGCAAAATGTTGGAATGAGGTAAATATTTGGATGTGATCTGCATAATCGGAAACAATTCGACCTGACTCTTTCATCACCAGCCACATGGAAACTGTGCTCACGTTACAAGCAGAAGGGAACGCAGAGCCATGTGCCCGGGTACCGAGTCTGTCCCGCGCTGCTGCGCAGTTACTCAGGAAGCAGAAGCAGATGTCTGTGTGCAGCGCCTGTGTGTGTTCTTTTGTTTGGTGGCTGCTCCATTTGGCCTCATGCTGTCAACAGCGATTGCCTATCTGCAACCCAAGCCAACAATGGGGGAGTCAAAATCACGAGTAACAGACACAATAAAGAGTACCGGCTTCTGGACCTGGAGGTTTGAGCGTGACCTACATCACTGGCCTTGAAAGCTCTGTCTCACCCCAACCTTACCTCACTTGGGGGATCAGCAACTTTCCAGCAGAGAATTCTGCCTAGTGAGTTGGCCATCTGCATCTGGGTTGATATTCGGCAGGCTCCTGGAAGACAGGCGACTCAAAAGCACTTTTCTGGAGGACGTGACCAACCAGTGCAGAGCAGAGGATTCAGTAGGCATTCTATAAATACTTTGCTGAATGAGTGACAGTGCAAATAGCCTGAGGTTGGATGCTACCCATATTCCCTGCCTCCAGCTTTCCCCTGCTCACTCAGGCCTCCCCAAGCCACCAAAGTTATTTTTCTCTAGCCCTACTCTGTCACTCTTTTTGCTTACCAATGTCTCCGGAATTCTCACTCTCCAAAAGATGAGATCCAAACTTCTCTTTGCTGTGGTATCCCAAGGCTTTCATCATCTGTGCTCACCCTTCCTTTCTGGCTTGAACTCTACCACTGCTCTCCCAGGATCCCTAATGTTCACACCATGAAAGAGCAGGTAGTGCCCTTTCTCCCCTCCCACCTTCCCCCGCTGTGCTCTCAGCTCAAGTATTTCCTCCCTTCTCCCCTGCCTGTGAGCTCTCACTCAGCTTCAGCCAGGTCCAAGATCCGAACCCAGCATCCAGGTCCCCTGGTCTCTCTCACCTGCTCTGGGGCCATCACGCACATCTCTCCAAAGCACTTACCACCTGGCACTATAATTATCTGTGTACACACATCTCCCCCAACAACCCTTTGAGCTCCCCAAGGCAGGGATTTTGTCTTCTTTATCTCTGTGTTCCATCTGCTCAAATAGCACCTCATACAGAGTCTTTCACCTGGCAGGCCCTCAGGAAATACTTGATGGGTGGGTGAATGAGTACATGGATGAAGGAATGACACGTGGACCAACTGCTTGGTTTCCTGCCCATTTGCTTTGTTAAATGTCAAACACTTACTTCCCCTCTCTTGACAGCAGCGCAGAGCGTGGCTATTCAGCCACTTGGCTGCTCTCTTGATGCCTAAATGTTTCTTCCACGTGCCTTAACGACAAGAGGCTGACAATCCAAATGACAGTCCTCCTGTCCCTTCAAAGTCATGCCCTCAGTATTTGATCCCCTGACCACCTCCTGCTGGTTGAAACTTCCTCTCTCCTTAACTCCAGGGTGCCATACGGTCCTGCTTTTCCTCCTCAACTTCCAGCTGTCTTCTTGTCTGTCTATATAGCTCTTCTTCTACCTGCTGGCTTTTCCTCTTCTCTCTGCTCAAGTGTTACAGGGTTCCATCATTAGCCTTCCGATCTTATCCAGACCTTCTTACAGAGAAATACTGTAGCGTCAGCGATAATCTTCATGTTGATGTCTCCCTTATTAGGAGACTCCCAAGCCCTATATCTACATTCCCAGGAACCAACTGGACACATCTATCCAGAGGATGCATGGACTCTCCATTCTCAATGTCATGTAACCAGGACCCGATTACCTATCCCACCCTTCTGGTTCATTCAGATGTAGTCCCATCCCATACTCCCTTCCTCCAACTGGGCACCTAATTCTGAGACTTTTACCACAGAACTCTCTCTGCATTCTGTCTCTTTGTCTCTGTCCTCATGGCCCACAGTTGGGTCAAGGCCTCACTGCTATTTGCTCATAGCCAGTCTCTGTCCATCCAGCAGCCCCCCTCACACTATTTATTTCCAGAATTACATTCGTAAAAATCGCATCATCCAAGTCCCATGTTCACTGACCTCCCTGAGCTCCCTTCTGCTTCTAGGACTCAATCCAGTTGACCAAACTGATTGATACTGCCCTTCCCTTTTTGGTCCCTGCAGCCTTCCTGGCCTGCACTTCCCAATTCTTAACTTCTTACTCAATGACGCCAAGCCTTTACACTACTCTGAGCCTTGTGCGACCTACATCACTGGCCTTGAAAGCTCTGTCTTACCCCAACCTTACCTCACCTGATAAATTCCTGCTCATTCTTCGAGACCTACCAAATGGCACACGCTCTTCGCAGACTGCCCCGAACCCCCCAGGCAAGGACCGTGCTCCATCCTTTAGGCACCCACAGCATTTGGAGCACACTTTACTATATAGTCCATTCTAATCTGCTTTTATGTGTCCTGTACCCCAAGTTGTGAAACAAAACCAGATCTACATTTTTTATGCAGATTTACAAATAGAGTAAGTATAAAACTAAAAACCAAAAAAATTCCAATTCACAATATTAATTTAATGTGATGGTTAGTGAAATTAAGTAGACATTGTCCGGAGTCACTATAGGGCGTAATTAGTTAAGTCTCTGACGTTGCATTTGTCTTCGAGATCCTTTTGAATCTGAGCACAGTGGATCATAATTGGAGTTATTTTTTCTTTTGAAAAATAAGCTTGTTTTAAGCCACAATCCATGATGTTGAAGGGCCAGTCTATAAGGCTGAAACATTTTAAATGCTGCTTCAGGAAAACAATTGGCTACCATTTACTCGCTGCTAGTGAGCTAGTGTGAGCTGGTCACAGAAGACAGAACCCTGGCAAGCCAGCTGAAGGTGGATATGGGTCTGACCTCTGCAGGACAGGGTTTTAGGAGATCAGGATGCACGGTATTTCAATTTCCCCATCCTTTCATGGATTCAGAAATATAAAAATCTCTTCTCACCAAAATGGAGGTACTCAGTGAACAGTCATTTGGATTAGCCAGAATAGACACATTAGTATTTTTAGGTTATCATCAAAATAAAAATGCTAAACTAAAAAAAAAAAAACAACCAAAATCTGACATATCCAAGACTCTAGGAGGCTATGGGCCCTCGGCTTATAAAATGCTGTTTTAATTTTAAAGAATGAGGCTCAGAGCCAGGATTTGACCCCCAATTGGGCTGATTCAGAGCTCAAACTTCTCTCTGCCCCGTGGTCTTTCATTCTTAAGAGGGTGATTTTTAAGGCCCACTTCCTGAGTACCAAAGGACTTTGTAAGCCCTAAAGTCCTACACGATGGTTGGTTTGGGTTTGGTCATTATTACTTATATATGTACCCGAAAAATACTTTAGAAAAGAAGCTGGTATATTTTAGGAAACAGCTAACTTGCACAATTAAGGCCTCTTTAAGGAAATAATCCTTACCCACTCTTCCCATATACTGAATAGGTTCCAGCTCAAACCTGATATTTGATTAAGAAGGTGAAGATCTTATTTACCAGCTCCCCGGGAGCAGGGGAAAGCAACAGGTGAGCCGAAAACTTGGGTTTTTGCAACAAAGAAAAAGATGCTGATAATCAGGGCCCCAGAGACGAATACAGTGACAGAAACCCCCTGCTTACTCGGGAGCTCCATGGAGCGGTTGTTTCTGGATGGGGTGTGAGGACCGGGGATGCAAACGAACTCTGACTATATCCTTTGCAAAACCCAGTTAAATTCCCTGGTCACACATTAGTCATTTCCAGCAATTTATAAAATCTACCTCCCCATGTTTAAGCAGTATTTCTCAGACTCCTGAAGAAAGAGCGGTGATTCGTGACTCCCAAGCCCATACTGTGTGCCAGGCCCCTTACTAATATACTCCGCTTAACCCGCAAAGCCACTTCCTCTTATCGACCAAATCCTAATCCAAAGGTCACCTCCCTGAAGACATCCCCCAGGCCACACCACCTAGAGTCCTGACCGTGTATGGGCAAGTGCACACGTACACAGTCACTGTCGCGTTCCCCTATTTCATCCACCTGGTAGAAGTTACTATACTTGGGATTGCTTTCATTCACTTACTTGTTTATTTCTGCTCCTCTCACCTGGAAGACAAATGGCTCACGCTTTTCACCTCGATCTCCCGCCCCGATAACACAGTCTGCTCAGTGGTTGCTGAATGAACGCTGCTTTAACCGAGAAGCTGACAGATCTGCCTAAAGTTAAGCAGCTAGGAAGCGATCTAAGCAGAATCCAAGCTCAAGTCTAACCGCTTCGGGAGTCAAGATGCCCACTACCCAGGCTTCTTTAACTGGAGTCGTTAGTGTGCACCAAGAGCTCCAGACAGCCCAGAAAAAAACCATGTGGCCCCTTCTCCAACTATCAATTTCCTCAAGTTTTTATTTTTTTTTTTAAGGGGGGCTGTGTTAATGTGAATTTTGTCCTGAGGTTAAGTAATTTAAAGCTTTGTTTTAAAAATGAAACAATCAGGGCGCCTGGGTGGCTCAGTTTGTTAAGCATCTGCCTTTGGGTCAGGTCATGATCCCGGGTCCTGGGATCGAGTCCCGCATCGGGCTCTGTGCTTAGTGGCGAGCCGGCTTCTCCCTCTGCCTCTCCTCCTCCCTTTGTTCACATGCGCTCTCTCTCTCTCATATAAATAAATAAAACCAGAAATAAAATCAGAAATAAATAAAACCATCAGCTATAGTTTGGGACAGAATGCCACATTTCCATGAATATTAAAAGAAATAGACCTCAGGGAAATGCTGAGACTTCAGGAGGCTACTTTGGGCTACCCCAGAGGCTGTTTGTGTGTGTGTGTGTCTGTGTGTCTGTGTGTGTGTGTGTGTGTGTACTCATATGTTCACACTCTTTTGCTGGTGGAACACTTGTGTGGCAGACATCTGGAAAGCCTGAGCTATGCTGGCTACTACCCAGAAGTGCTGGGATTGAAATCATTTCGCAGGAAGGAAAGTTGTCAAGCAACAAGCACCCCAACAATGACCTTCACGGCCACGAAGGGTGGTTGGGCAAAGAGAAAGGCCATCAGGCTTCAGCTGAAGGGGTTTGAGCAAGAAGGCAAAAGCAAAAGCACAGACAGCATTGAAAATAGAGTCCGTTTCCAGGGATGGCTAATAAAGTCTCCTCCCCAGAGCAGTTCAAAATAGAACGGATTTGTCTTTATGGGATGGCGTAGGTGTGGTCTTGCTTGAAAGAACTGGAAATTATTTCCATCTCAAGAACGGTACGGTCTAGACCACCCATGGGAGCCAAACTGAGAGTTCCCCCCACTGTTTCTGGGATGATTAAAAAAAGGGCCCCTCCTTCCAGTAGTGGGCTTGATCTAAAACTTCCGCCCCGGGTAGCCGCAGACAAGGTTTCCTGGTCTAGAGTCCTCACTCGGGCAGGGAACAAAACGTTCCAGCAGTACCCATCCCACCAGAGGAGCTCCCCGTGCGTGTCAGGTGAACGAGAACACCACCTGCCCGTGCCGACACAGGTCGCGTGTCCGGCAGAGACGCAGTCCCTCTCCGCAGTGCTATGAGGCTTCCCCAAATCGTTCAGGTCTTCCTGGCTCTGAACCAAGAATCCCTCTCAGAGCCAACAGCTTACAGCCCATTAAAACCCTGTGCAAATGCAAACACTCTCTCCATTAGACAGGAAGAAACAAGAACCATGTCTTGGGACCAAGCTAGCAGTTGCTGAAACTGGACTAGGGGCTAGAGTCTCGGAAGAGGAAATATCACTGTATTAAAAACCACAACTATTTCCAATGCTCACAGTCAATTACACGGGAGAACAAAGGCGCTGCTGGGAGCCCCGCGAGGGCGAGCAGATGCCGTCCCGTGCGGAAAGTACCGGCTTGGGGAAACTAGAGGCACCTTTGCTTGAGGCTTGAGGCAGAGAGTATGTAATGCTAAGAATACAACACGGGTCCGCGCACGAGGCCACTTAATCCACACCCCAAGCCTGTGATAGCAGCATCGTCCTCGTTTTAGCCTCAAACTGGTTAGAATCCCAGATGCCCACTGGACCACATTGATCAGCAAGTGGAGGGGCCCCTCTGAAAGCCTCCATCCTTCTGGCTGCTTCTTCCACCCCATGGGGTCCTCCGTTTCTTTCTTTCCAATACTTGAGAGTGCAGGTCACTGGTCTGGGCTCTAAGAGGTCAGATGCTCCTTGTAGGCCTCCAGGCCAAGCTGAATAATACACTGGGACTTCATCGGACCCCTTTGCCGGGGGCCATGAGGCGCTGACCCGGATGAAGTATTTTCTGGCATTTTACTCACAACAGAAATCTTTATACTGTGAATGGGTATAACAGGAATGATTAAAGTGAGCACAACCACCATCACCCAGATGTTGGCCATGTGAGATTCCTGTGGGAAGGCAGCCCGGGGCAGGGGAGAAACCACAGCTCCCAGAACATGGCACCAAGATGGCTCCATTGGTGGTGGTTATGAGTGGAGCTGCCCTGAGGTTTGACTCTGTGCTCCCCGCCCCCGACATCTTACTTCAGTTTTGTACGTCCTTGATTACATAGCAATGGATGAGGATGGATGAGGATGACGATGGCCTGAAAATATTACCAAAATATACCTTGTGGCCATTACAAACACTGTATCAATTACATTCTTCCAGAGAGAAATGACTTAGTCACTGCAAGCAAAAAACTCTCGAAACGTAATCCTTATCTTCCTTTGGAACAATGGCTTTGCTCACTGATGGTTAAGCACAAGAACTTGCCAGGACAAACCTGCTGCATTAAATGAGATACACCATATTTTGTCGGCCATCTGCTACTGTTCTGGGGATCTCTCTCCCTGGGAATGCCACAGGCAGGACCCGGGCATTTCGGTGTCTCTGGCTATCCTATCATTGGGTGATGTGACAAGCTCACTAGGACACAGTGCTGACAGGATATACCAAGTGCCCTAAGTCACACAGCCAGTGAGGGCCCGAGCCGGGATTTTTCAGGCTCTATCCACAGCGCCTCCCCTGGTCAACCTGATGGGCAAGGTCAGGGGCGCTGTAGTCTGGCCTGTCAGGGACAATAGGGACTCAGCAAGTGACAGAATGAGGTGAAAAGTGAGGGAGTGTTTGGCTGAAAGAACAGACACAGAAATGAAAGAGAAGCCTGCTGGGCCCAGGGATGTGGTGAGAATTCTAGGAAATGCCACCCATCCCCCAGCAGGAGTTGTCCCTGAAACTCCCAACTAAAGGAGACACCCAGAAACCTTCCAGCAGAAGGTTCTGCTGCTGCCGCTTCTAGAACGATGGTTCTCAGGGAGGGCAATTCTGCCCCCCAGGGGACATTAGATATACCTGGAGACATTTTTGATTGTCACAAATGAGGGGTGGGGTACAGAAGTCACGGTTGCTTCTAGAAACCACGGTGCACAAGACAGTTGTCCCCTCTCCACCCCCTGCTCAGTTATCTGTCCCCAAATGCCAGTGGGGCCTAGGCTGAGAAACCCTGCGCTAGAGGAAGCCGAGGACCCCTAAAGATCCCCCTCCCAGGATTTTTCTCTGTGGATGCTCCTTTCTGGCCGGTGCAAAGCCAAAGAATCCAGTCCCCAGAGCCGCTGGCATTAGAACTGAGAGGAGGAAGGGCGTGGGGCACAAAGTAAGAGGCAGCAAACGTCCAAAGTGAATGGGAATGTGGGTGTGTCCTTGTGGGGTCCCCAAACTGCACCTCTCGCTCTGACTCTAATGTGTTAAGGCACCCGGGCAAACCGCCTGGGGAGGCCTGTGTGGCTCTGGGTCCGTGACGGTGGATGTTGATATGGGCTCATTTCAAACAAGATCATGAACAAGATGACCCGTAAGGGAATTTCCAGTGAATCTATTAATAGGGAAACTTCTTGTGCCAGTTAATTAAACTTGATACTCCTGAGGTTACACTGGGGAGACACCCCGACTGGAACTGGTCCGTTGGGAAGGAAAGCAATGCTGCGCTGACTCAGTAAATGGCTGAGTCAGGAATGACCGGGTCACCCGTAGCCGTGGAGGGCACCGTGCCTCCACGCGGCTGCCTGACAGAGCTAACTCCACATAGAGACTACACATCCCGGTTGGCCTTCCTGGGTGCTAGGGATACCCGGCCAGATAGAAGCGGTAGACCACGCCCAGTTACCAACCCTCCCCCCCCCCCCCCCGTCCCCTCTCCCACCCCCCCTCCCCCCCCAGCCTGACATACAAGAATCTCAAAGTCCTGGGGTGCCTGGGAGGCTCAGTCGGTTAAGCGTCTGCCTTCAGCTCAGGTCATGATCCCAAGGTCCTAGCATCGAGTCCCGCACTGGGCTCCTTGCGCAGCGGGAAGCCTGCTTCTCCCTCTGCCTGCAGCTTCCCCTGCTTATGTTTGCTCTCTCGCTCTCTCACTCTCTTTGACAAATAAAATCTTTAAAAAAAAAGAAAAAGAAAAAGAATTTCAGTGTCCTGGATGGAGGCGCAGGGGAGACCAATGTCAAGCACGTGGGGCAGGACGGCCCCCAGCCTGGCTTCTCCTGGCTGGTTTTTCCTGTCCCTGCTTTGATCCCTTTCCCCTACGACACCCTCCAGCATCTGAGCCCTACCTCTGTGGCATCAACTCCCCAGTCTCCCAAGAGTGCCAAACACACACAAGGCCATACTCCCTAACCCCCTGCCCACCCCCCAGTCCCTAGTGAGGCTGTGCAGGGGGCAGACAGGATGCAGCCAGGCCACAAGGCCTCCAGGCAGATACCCACAGGGGCCCTGCAGCCCCTGGACCCCCTGAGGATAAAGGGCCAGTCCCTGCAGCGCCCCCCCCCCCCCAGCTCATCTGTGCTGCCTTAACCTTCAGGACCATCTAGGGACCCTGTCCTCTGCCATGGAGCACAATCTAAGTTTTCCCCATGGTGGGGCAAGTGAGAACACCAGCGCCCAACAGAAGGGGGCTCCAGCCTCTGTCTGAACCAGAAGAAAAATGAAAGACAGCTGTGTCAGAACATCTGGGCCAAAAAGCACATTAAAGGACGGGAAGTTCTAGAAATAGGAGATTGCTTTTAGCACTGAAACGCCACATGAGGCGGCAGAAGTCAGGCATGATTGACTCAACAAGCCCAAAGCACTGAAGAAGGGATCCCATTCCCGAGGAAGGCAGGCTTCTCTGCGAGGCTGGCAGGGAGGCCCCCAGAAACTGCCCTTCGTTTTCTTGTCATCACACGTCCCGAGCATAACCAAGCAAGCACCATTAAGCTCCAAGCATCGTACGAGTGTTGTACATGCGTCAGTTCTGAGTTCCCAGAACCGTCCCCAGCCACAGCACCTGCCAGGGGACTGGAATTAGTGTGCCCGTTCTGCCTATCAGGAGCCAGAAGCTCAGAGAATGACAATCCCGGGTTAAGTGGAAAAGACGCATTTCAACTCAAGTCTGTCTCACAAGATTTCCTGAGACTTTCGAGAGCAGGAATTTGCCTTTCTCCACTGCTGCATCAAACATAAGGCCGGGCCTATGACAGCTTTCTAGTGAATGCACCGTGGGTTGAACTGAGCCCTCCCAGGTTCACACAGGAGCATTCATCTTGACTTCCCTGACATGCGGGACGGCCTTGACAACTCACTTGGAACCAGCCTCCCTGCTGGTTTCTGCCATGCGTGCCATCCCACCATTTTTCTTCCTCTTCCGGCTTCTCTGACAGCTACTTCTACTGCGATCCTTCATTCTACTTCCTCCGGAGTTTCTCCCAACGTGCGAAGCTTTCTTTTTCCTGTGGTTTTGTTCATCCATACTCACAGCTCATCTAGAATGTGAGTCAGAGGATGTGACTGACCATGGCCACCCGGCACGTCTGCCACTGTCCGATCGCCACATTTCCAAAACTCATCTCAGTATCTTCCCTCAGCCCCTCAAGATCGCCTCCTCCTGGGGGCTGGGGGCTGGGGGCTGGTGGCTGTCCTGCATCTTGGCCAGTATCCAAGACAACAAAATGGAGTCATGGCTTTTCCCTCTGAGTCTCCTCAGCCCCCCTCAAACCTGGTCAGTTCTCAAGCATTCTTCCAATCACCTCTCCCATCTGACCCTTCCTTTTCATTAGATCACAACTCCCCTATTCTGATTCTCAAATTCGTAATAGAAACCCCCACCTACTTCACCCTGGGCTTTGAAAGAAGGTTGTGCCGAGTTCAACTGTTGGTTCTGCTATTTATAAGCTCTATGACTCTGAATGGGCTCTTCAGTACAGATACACCTGAATTTCTTCACTGGTTAAGGGTCCTCACTTTGTAGGGTTGTAAGCACAACAGAAATCATGCATGTACAGTATCTAACATCTAGGGGCTGCTCAGTAATGGGTAAAAGTCACCATCATCATCACCACCACTGGCCTCCCGGCCATCAGTCTCTCCCCATCCCCATCCACCCTACATATACCCCAGCTAACCAGATAAATGTCCCCCTTACCTGCCTCCATCTATGGAACTCTTCCAAATTCTGCCATACTCTGGATCCCAAAAAAGAGGCTATCCCTCACTGAATTCAATAAGACTCGGGCATCTTTTTACCTTATGGAGCCGAAAATTTTATCTTCATAAAGATTTCAACATTTCTCAGCATCTCCCAAGGACTGAGAGCTGTCAGGTACACTCACAAACATTACTGCTTTTCCCAATAGACAAACTATGGAAAGAACCTAGATGTCCATCAACAGATGAATGAATAAAAAAGATGCGGGATATATATATAATGGAATACTACACAGCCATCAAAAAAACACCAAAATCTTGCCATTTGCAATGATGAGGCTGGAACTAGAGGGTATTATGCTGAGCGAAATAAGTCAATCAGAGAAAAACAATTATCATATGATCTCTCTGAGATCATATGATCTCAGAGAGGAATTTGAGAGGCAGGGCAGGGTATCATGGGGGGAGAGGAAAGGAAAGAAAATCAAGATAGGATCAGGCAGGGAGACAAAACATAAGAGACTCTTAATCTCAGGAAACAAACTGAGGGTTGCTGGAAGAGAGGGGGTAAGAGGGACAGGGTGGCTGGGTGATGGACACTGGGGAGGGTATGTGCTATGGTAAGTGCTGTGAATTGTGTAAGACTGATGATTCACAGACCTGTACCCCTGAAGCAAATAATACATTGCATGTTAATTAAAAAAAAAAAACATTATTGCTTTTCTACCTTCTGTAACCGATTAATGAGACACTTGGCACATAAAAGTAGTCAAGAAATGTTTACTAACTTAAGAAACTAGTGCCCCTGGGAGCATAGAGATCTCATCCCCCTTGGTGGAGGGGCACAGCCCCAGCCTGTCCTGGGCCCCTCTTTCATTCCTGCTCCTGTGCCTCTGGCAGCCAACAGCTCTTCCCAGAGCGGCTTCTCCGACTGGGACTCCAGGGGTAACAGCCTGGTGGGCTGCCTCCACAAGGACACTGCTGCAGTGGGCCTTATAATCCAACAGTGTAAGTATGAAAGCCCTGAAATGGACATCAGAGAAGACCAGGGACTGTGTCCAGAAGGCAGAGACAGGCACGTTTTCTTAGGCCCTTAAAAGAGCCAAAAAGTAGGAGCACCCTGGGACTGGCAGGTTCTGAATAGGTTTGTGGGGGCCTCTCCAGTCAGGGCTGACATTCAGGGTCAGGCCTGGATCTCAGGGAAAAAGAAAGTGACAAACAGAAACCAGGCCCAACAGGGAGGGCAACGGACCATGTTGGATGGGGTCACCAGGAAACAGTCCCCTTACACTGCTACAGGTGCCCCGAGGGGCTAAATTCATCCACCAGGTCCAGAGTGTGGAGACCACAGACCATTTCCAGAGTTTCCACGTTGTGCTTAGTGCCAAGGCCGTGGGCAGGCCGGGCTCCTCAGCTGCTACAGCCAGTTGCCCGCAGGGCTAAGCCATCTCCTCAGTGGCATGAAAAACAACCCGTGCCTGTGGGACAGGGGTGTGGGTATCACTTTTCATCATCTATTAAAAGGAAGAAGGAAACAGCACAGAGATGGCATATGTCCTTCATATGTCCTTCACCATCCCTCAGCACTCCCAGAGACCTCAGCATCAATTCCTTCAGGTAGCAGAGATTGTGTGACACTGGCCTAGAACTGTAATCCAGCCGGTGGAAGGTTCTAGAAATCCTGGCAGTTAAGGAACATTAGAATTGTACCAGTTGGACCTAGATGTTTGCTCCACTACATCAGATCTCTAGGTGATGTGTGTTCATACGGTCGATCTCCTTCTGTTTACGTGCTTGTTACTATTATTCACATAGTTCCGCGTGTCCATGTCCCAAGCTGCCCAACCAGTCACCAATTTTCGCCCGTCAGCAAGAGACCATCTGAAGAGACCATTCCTGACCGGGGACATTCAGTTCACTCTCAATAGATACAGAACAGGGAGCCCGCCGGAGGGGGGGCGCGGACTCCCAGAGTCCCCGAGCCGGCCCAGACCCTGATCCAAAGCAGCAATGGCGGCCGGTCCCCCAGGAGGTCCGCCCATTCCGCTCAAAGTCATTTGTATTCCTGCGCCGTCAGCGGTTTGCAGCCAGGTTTGGCTGGGGAGGTCCCACTGCTCATTTCTCTCCTGAACCTCCCTGGTGTACAGCCAAGTCTCCATTTTATTCAAACTTTAAAAACAGAAACGTATGAAGAAAAATGATTCCCATGAAGGATGGAAAACTAATCTAACAAGCGATTATGGCTGCACAGAGCACCAGTGGGGGACCGGGGCATCTTCACAGAACAGCTCCCAGAGGACGGGCAGCACCTCACGGCCTTATTCCTGGGGCCCAGCACCGGCTGAGGCAAGGGTCAAGAGATGTCAAAACGCCCACCATGGATACGCACCAGGGACCAGGACCACTGAACAAGGAAGCGTGTTGGGAGCTGCTGTGTCTGAGACATAGTTCCTGCCTTCAAGGGTTTAGAACCCATCAGGATAACACTGAAAATCCCAAAAGGGGTCCACAACAGTTTCATATTAAATTAAGTATGAGTACACTGGAGGGGGTAAGAGTACGTGGTACAGTGGTTAAGAGCGAGGTCTCAGAGGAGACAGAGTTTGAATTTCTGTTCCACACTTGTCAGTGGTTAGGAGCCTTGGCCCCATTCCCACACGTCTCTGAATCTGTGTCCTCACAGGCGAAAGTGTTTACTGATCCCTAAGCTTTCTGTCAGGTTGAAATGGTACTAGACGTAGTGTCCTCAGCACTGTGCCTGGCCCACAGCAGATGCTCCTTGGACATCTGCAGCCAGAGAGAGGAGAAAGGGCATGCTGGAAGTAGGTCTCTAAGAGTGGTGTGCAGACAGGAGGGGAGCAAGACTGGAACGTGGGCAGCTGGCTGGAAGGTTATCACAATAATCCAGTGCAAGGCAGCAGAGGCAAAGGCAAGTAGGGCCACAGCGAGAGGCCTCAGGAAGGCAGTGTGGACAAGACGCAGTTACCAAATGGATCACAGAACTCAGATCCCATATCTGGGGAAAATAAAAGAGATGGTGGTGACTGGGACACAAACAGGGGAGACAGGGTTGATTTAGTGGACACATTCCTGTTTATGGATGCTGTTGGGATAATGGTACTCAACATACGTCAGGCCAGCGCCTTGAGTCTGGGGAAGAAATCCCAAGATGTGCAGAGAAAGTGCTAAGGATCCAAGATGGTGGCCCTGGGGAGCATGTCCCATTTAAGAGGCAAGAGAAGGCAAAGAAATTAGTGAGGGAAACAGAGAAGGGACAAAGAGGAGGCAGAAAAGTTAGGAGGCTTGGGGAGAAGAGAGTGGCCAGGAGAGGTGATTCAGGGAGAGCAAAGAGAAGGAGCAGTGCCTCTCAGGAGGGAGCTGGAGACTTCCGGAAAGGGCAGTTCAGGGAAGCACGAGGGAGGGGCCGCTGTGAGGGAGGCAGTGCTTCCGTGGCAGTGGCGGTAGGAGCCTGGCATGAGTGCAGAGAGAAAACTAGAGGGCTGAGAGCTAGGGAGTCTCTACATGGAAACTCTTCCTCTCCAGGGGATGCCATACATCCCAGGTTCACGGAAGATAAGGTGAGCGAGGAGAAGCAACACCTTCTGGGCTGGAGCTCGGTTCCTTTGGTGCTGCTCTAGAACACAGCTTCATCCTGACCACTCTGGGACGGGGGCCACCACCCATTTCGGCCACTTGTCAGGGATCCTCCAAGACAACAGTGGTGTCGGTGGGCCTCTGGCTGCCTCTCCTTGCCTTGTGTGTGGCGGGAAAACAAAGGGATGTGTGGGATGGATGGAGTAGGGAAAGATGGGGCGTGTTGCAAGGGGAATGTGCAGGCAACATGGGGAGTTCGCATGACACCCGGTTCGTGAGGGGCCTGCACAGAGCTACGGGCTCCTGCTGCACCTGAGAATCACCTAGAATGCTCACAAGGCCCGGGCCCCGCCTCCAGACACACCCATCCACCTGATCCGCTAGGGGACCAGGCATCAATCGTTGCATTATTTTTTGTAACTTCTTAGGTGCTTCTACCGGAGCAACCAAGGTTAACCACTCCCCGGGGGGTTCTTTCTGAAGAACACAGACAGCACAAGTTCCAGAAACAAACAGACTTTTTAAATCATGGACTTGAGGGATGCCAGTTAGGCTGTCTAGCTTAGCAAACAAAAATAAGTTCAGCTTGCGAGCCAAGTCCATTTGGTTGCGACTGGCAGGAGAGATGAGAGGGACACTGAGCCCATGTCCAGACTCATAGGAAGGGGGCACAGTGATCTCCCAGGTCGGGAGGGAGGGGGAGTGGCCAGTTAGGTGGGCAGCCTGGGCTCAGGGTCTCTATTCTTCTCATGACCTCTACAAAATAGCCTCAGATAATTTGGGACTCGGTCAAAGACCATGAGCCCCCCCAATCCAGCAGCCCCTGGCCTACAGGAGCATGGGGGACCCCCAGAGCAGCGATTCTCAAGGTGTGCTCCTGGGACCGGCAGGGGCTGCGCCACCTGAAATGCACATTTTCAGCGCCCCTCCCCCACACCCCCACCACAGATGTCCTGCATCAGAAACTCCAAGGGCGGGGCCGGGCATCTGTGTTGTAACAAGCCTTCCAGGAGATGCCAAAGCATCTGTGGTCTGAGAACCAGGGCTCTAGGGAACTTTAAACACACACGCACACTCACAGAGATTCCTAAGCTCACCAGGGCTAGAAGAGAATCTCTAGGGGTACAAATCTCCGGGGCACAGCCCAGGAACCTGGATTTTTTTAAGCTTCTCCAATAGTGCCAAAGCACATTCGGGTTTGGACAGCGCTGACCTGGTATTGCTTTCTGTCTGCCGTGGAATTTCCCCAACAGCATCCCCAGAAATAATCAGACGATTCCCAGACACCTGCTTGGCGATAATCCTCCTGGGAGTGGGTTCAACCCCACACACGGCTGGTCTCCACGCGCAGCTGCCTTAACCCTCTCCGAAGCTCGCTCTCTTCCTCTGTGGAATGGGCAGGCTCTGCTCTCCGGGGACTGGATTGTTGGGACAACAGCAAGCTTAGAGGATAGCCATGATTTGGGTTACTGGACACACGGTTTTAGTTGAAAGAACAAAGACAGGAATGAAACAGGAACAAGACAGAATGAACAGCCGTGCGGCACACGCGGGGACCTAGCCATGACAACAGTTCAGCGAAGTTACTAGTGACGTGATGACCCACCTGGAGCCCAGATAAACGCCCCACACGGAGTCACTCTCTGACAGCCCCGAAGGATCATACCTGTCCTGTAAACACAGGCTGCTGGATTTTTCCTGTCCAAGATCACACTAACATAATTTAACTGATGTGACAACAGCAAGCTCATGTCAGCTCTTGGCTACAGGTTTCTGTGTAGAGGGAACAAAGACACCAGAACATCCATTTGCCTCACCCTGTCATGTGTGGAAATTTTAATTTCCCTCGTTAATCGCGTGGGACATGGGAGAGAGACAGGCAGGATGGGGGAGAGCACCGCGGCTGCATCCGCCACTCGTGGTGGGGTGGTCAGCCCTCGACTGGGACTGCTGAACTCCTTAGTCACTGGGGCTCTTCATGCCAGGGCCTCCACTTGCTCCAGCTTCCAGGGCCAAGCTCACAGTCCCCACCTGCCCTTCAAGCCCCCAGATCCGTTCCTCCCACCCTCCTGGGAAGAAACCCCCCTTTCTGTGTCTCTGTGGCTCCCCAGGAACCCAAAACACACACCTCTCCTCATGCTGCTCCCCCACCTTCCCATTTGTCTGGGTCATTCTCGAAGCCCCAGCGGGCAGAGGCCTCCCCTGTCAATCCCTGCCCCAGGGCGGCCACCCTCCGCCACGGTCTCTGCTCCTTTGCCTCCAGACTCTACCTCGTTCTGGAATTATTTCCATTCATACTCTCCGCCCCTTCTAGCTTACGAGCCCTTGACAGGCATGAGTGTAATTCATCGTTATAACCGGATGGCCTCTGAGAGTGAAACAGGGTCCTAGTAATAATTTTCTCAGGATAACAGGCATAAACAAGGATTGTCCCAGACGGAGCAGGATGTCTGGTGACCTTAAAATTAGCCCCATCTTATGTATCCTTAAATTCTTCTCAGCGCCTGGGCCTTATAAACATGAGTTGATAGAGTGAAATGCTGGGAACTAAACTACGCTCTTGATGGAGGTTTAGGAAGATTAATCTGGCCGTGCTGTGTAGGGGAGACGAGAGCTAGAATAATAACAGCCCACAGTTATGAATAGAAATGAGTAAGTGACATGCTGCTTTTATTTCGTTCTCTATAGAAATGCAAATGCAGCCCAAGGACTGATGTAAGGTTGAAACAGGCCTTGCATGAGAAATGCGGTTTGCATAGTTTAATACAATTTAATATCTACTCATGGCCAGCTAAGCATCTGTCTCTAATTCCCAGCCACGGTCCTTTCAAAGTCACTGCCTTTGGATGTAAGTTTCTCAGAGAGAATGAGCCTGTGTCCAACGCCTGGAAAGCAACAGCATTTGGCCACCAAGTTCCCCTCCATCCCCACCAAGCAGCCTTTCCTGTTTTGTTTTTAGCTCAGGGGGGAGCACAATGGACAAGTCAATCAGCGCAGATTACCCTGCACGGGGAGGAGAGACACCTGACAGCCATACCCTTCATGGAGTCCACAGGCACAAAGGCTCAGGGTAATCGGGGCTGCATGGGGAATGCGATTCTCATCAACCCTTGGGGTCGCCTCATTGTTTTTGCTCTATTTTCCAGAAAGTCTTTAGAGGAGGCGAGAGGGTGTGGAGGAAGGCAGGGTCTTGCCTATTAGCGGATACTTCAATGCGGTCATCACCCTCCCCCCACTCAGTGTCAGGGATCAGTTCTGCAAAGAAGCCATTAGACAAGGCACAGTCAGGGACTCGGGGCCTTTCTGTCCTGCTGCATATGCAACCTGCCTTCCCCTGATGGAAAGGCTGCTTTTCCACTAGGGCATGCCCCAGGTATGGAAAAAAATTCCACCTCTGGTTTGCTCTCATCTGTACCCCCTGCTGTGAGCTAAAATTACATGGAATACAGGCCGAGATGGTTTTCCTAGTACAGTGGTGCCTAGTGCGAACACTACACAAGTCTTCGACCGGTGATGACCAGCTAATTAAGGAATCTTGAGAAGTGGGATTATTTACTTATTCCTTACCTTTCACCGAGCAGTTTAAAGGCTTTCATTTGAACCCTAATCAATCACCCGAAATGCCTTGCAATAATGGGTATCCCCGTTTTAAGGATTATAAAGTTCCAGTCTCTGCAGTGGTTCTAGAGATCCCGACTTCAGTGTCCCAGGGACAAAGCAAATGTCACAAAGGTTAAGTGAGTTGCCCGAGGCCACCTGAAGTCCGGCTTGGAAGACTGGGGATCCTGCCAGCCCCGTGACTTTCCCGGAGAGGCCCAGGTGTCATTTCCCCCAAGCCAAAGCTCAAAGGCATGTGAACAAGCCCCTTCGAGCTGGAGTGGTTCACCCCAGCCACAGAGGTGAGTTACATAATAAGTGGCCCATCCCTCCAGGGTGGTTTAAGCTGGAGCGGGGCATTGGGAGGCATAGGCTGCTTTTCAGTGAAAACCCGTCCCATGGCTGAAATCGTTCAAGCATGGGCAGAAGCAAATGGTGTGATCCAGCTCCCAATGCCACCCCATGCACAGATCTCACCTCATCTCATCCACGTACCTCTGTCTCTCTTTGTACCTGCTGTTCTCTCATTCCAGAATCTGCCTTCTCCTCCTTCCTCCTACACAATTCTTACTTGGCTTTTAAGACTCAGCTCAGGGAACGTGGAGCCTCAATTTCCTCGACTGTAGAATGGGAATAATAGGGCCTCTACCCACTGCCCCACCGCCCCCCCCCCCCCACCACAGTTGTGAGGATTAAAAAATAAAGGTGGAGAAAGCACAATGCCAAGTGTGTAGAATGTGCTCAGTAATGTTCGCTGTCACCAGCTGCTCTGGGATCCAAGCTCAACGTCAGGCTTGATCACAGCATCTCCCCAGCTGCAAGCAGGTCATCCTTGCTGTCCCCCGATTAGGCTCTGGGCTCCTCCAGGGAAGGGCCCATACGTTGCTGTCTCGTCCCCAGGGCCTTGGTTAGGGTCTGCCCATGGCAGGTGCTCAACACACCTCCTGCTTTATTTGAATCGTGAATAACTCCAGAACGAACTGGAAGCCCTCCTCCCGTGGGTCTGGGCATCCATGTGCCGTGTCTTCCCTACAAGGGGTGCAGGAGGAGAAGCGAGGAAGAGAACGATGCTACTCATAAATATTCTCGATGCTACTCATAAATATTCTCAGGCAAAGATTCTACATTATTCATTTGTTTTGACATTTTGACATTTTATGACCTTCATTTTCTGAGTGCTTTCTACAGATGCTGATGTTTTTCCTCACACTGTTAGAGGACAAACGTCCTCAAGCCAAGGGGTTAAGAACGAAGTGGAAACCTAAGGCAGATCCATGTGGCCTCACGGGAGAAAGAAGTAGCAAGGAAGACGGAAAAGAAATCAGGTGATATATGGATTTATGGCCCAAAGCATAACCTGGGAGAATAAACTTATCAGTGTAATGGCGGGGGGGGGGGGGGGGGGGGGGGGAGAGACACCGTATCTCCTAATGGCCAACATCGTGTTTGATAAAATAAAATTCTAACAAGGGTCCTTCCCATTAGATTAAGTTCTTTATTCTTGGCTTACAGGGAGTATTGCGTCTGGGACAGAACTGAAGGTATATTAAAAGCAATCACTTTTTACCTATAGAAGAAATCATTTTAAAGAGATTAGCATTAAGGAAATTTAGATGTGAGGACACCTGGTACTAGCAAAGTAAATTCTGTGGCCTAAGGCACAAGAGTTCAAATCCAATTAACAAGGTTGGTTTATGGCCCCTGAGACCTGCCCGCAGGCGGGGAAGAACGGAGTATGGTTTGCAGCCTGGGGAGAGTGAAGCAAGAGGGCTGGGGGGGGAGGGGGCAGGTCTCGGGCGTGACGTCACTACCCTGAAAACCAAACCACACCACGCCTGTCACAGCTCAGGTCAGCTGTATGTGACCGGGATGGGGTGTAGGACTCAGGGCTCAGACAGGGGACATGCCAGGAGTGAGAAGCTACTTTCTAGAGACCACAGGGAGATGCCGCCTGAGCCGACGTGAGGACAAGCATTGCAGGGAGGTGGCGGGGGTTTAAAAACTCTGAAATCCGCTGCTGGGCTTTGACTCTATGCCCCTGCTCCTTGGCATGTCGTCTCAGAGCTGACATTTTCTCATCTGTGAAATGGGAATTTAAAAAACCTGCCTTCAAGGTGCCTTGGTGGCTCAATTGGTGAAGCACCTGCCTTGGGCTCAGGTCATAATCTCAAGGTCATGGGATCAAGCAGGCTCCCTGCTTCTCCTTCTCCCTCCGCCTGCTGCTCCCCCTGCTTGTGCTCTCTCTGTGTCAAATAAAATCTTTAAAAAAAAAATCTGCCTTCAAGGAAGGATGTCAGCGCTGACAGGCCAATCCTCACCAGGTGTTCAGCCGGGCGTGCAGTCCTCCTTCTCTCACTGCTCACCATCAGCGTTCATTGGGCAGAGGAAGCAGAGAAACACGGACCAAGGACCCGGCCATGCGATCTCACACAGCACGGTCCAGAGACCCCGGCTTGTGCTCCACAGCGACGAGCAGTACTGTCCTTCAGCCGCAAAGGGCCGGGGGGCTTGTTTTCAAGAGCAGCCCTGAACAGAACTGATGGGAGGACTTTGTCCCCAACTCTCTATCTAAAGAAGCCCAAGAGACTGAGAATTGTCCCTAAGGTTTCCAGCGTGTGGGAAAGAGTCACATGGTACAGGGAACACGGATCGTCAAACACAAGCTCAGGGAGACGACGACAACACGGAATGGGACCAGAAGCACCTTGGGAAGTGGGCGGAGCCACAGTGCTGTCCCTGCTGGCAGAGGTACCCATCTAAGTAAGTGGCCAATTTCGTCCTCCAGGGGGCACTGGGCCATGTCTGGAGACATTCTGGGTTGTCCTAACTGGAGGAGCATCTTTCTTGCATCTCGTGAGTAGACACCAGCAAAACTGTGCACAGGGCAGTCCCACGCGAAGAGCTGTCTGACCCAGAATACTAGCAGCACCAAGGCTCAGCGACGCCAGGCCGATAAATCAGGCTTGGGTAGAGATAGCGGCCATGCGTGACATTAGAAAGAAGACACTTGGCGAAGGAGCACGTTTGGGTACCCAGCACGAAGCACAAGGTGACCATCTGTCCCAACAACAGCAAACAATAACAAAAACACTTACGTAGTATTCACTATGGCTCAGACAACATCCTAAACTCTTCACCTGTAAGTCACGTAATCCTTTAAGACAACTATGCAATAGGTACTATTATTATCCTCATTTTACAGATGGCAAAACTGAGGCACAGGACCTGCCCATGGTCCAGAATTAAGCAAGCAGCAGATATCAACCAGGCAGTCTGGCTTCAGAGTCCAAGTTCACAGAGCAAGCACTTGGTAAGGATGTGATGAGTTAACAGGGAAAAAATGAACTTGGCCATAAGTAAAAACATGCACCAAACATATAAACAGCACACAGAAAATATGATTAGGAACAAAAGGACATTGACTTCTCTATGTCTCCAAACTAACCAAGGGGTGAGCATCCCATGGTAGGGAAGGAAGCCAGCTGACATGTGAAGGATTTCACTTGCAAAATTCCTCCATCATTAAGAATCAGCATCATCATTCCAAGAAGACGGTGGACCGCTAACATACACACAAGGACAGTGCCTAAAGCCTTTGCAGACAGTCCCTGACTTCCAAGTTTTCAACTTTACAATGGTGTGAAAGAGACATGCATTCAGTAGAAATCATATTTTGAATTTTGAATTTGGATCTTTTCTTTTCCTGAGCTAGTGATTGGAGGCACAGTCCTCTCTCATGATGACTGGGAGAGCTCCCAGTCAGCCTTGAGATCACGAGGTTGAACACCTACCACCACTCCATACCCAGAAAACCATCCTGCTTTTCACTTTCAGTACAGTATCCAATAAATTACACGAGATAGTCAACACTCTCTTATACAATAGGCTTTGGGTTAGATGGTTTTGTCCAGAGGTAAGTGTCTGAGGCACTTTAAGGTGGGCCGGGCTAAGCCATGACTTCCAGTAGGTTAGGTCTATCAAATGCATTTTTGACTTAGGACCAGCTTACTGCAACGTAATCCCATTGTAAGTCAAGGAAGGGCTGTACTATGAGTCGTTTTCTTTTCCAACAGCCAGGATTTGTGGCCTACGTGATAAGTTATTCTGTCTGTCAGAACTCTGTTTTAACTGTAATCTGGCCTGGAAACATAACATAGTGGGAAATTTAGAAGTTACTTGAAAAACACCTTTTTATGATTTGGGTTTTGTATGTAGGAGTGTAGGAGGGAATGGAAATTTCACACACACAAAAAAAAATCAAAGTACATAAAATACTCATTTTTCTTAGGACCATTTATAGTCCCAAAGCCACTTTGTTAGAGTCAAAACACACACCCTCACCCACACACATACACACACACAAATCTATTCTATATAATTACCTGTTTGTAGTAAGATCACATTTGAGATATGGGTATCAGAGTTTGTTCAGACAATAATAAATATTTTTAAACACAAGTACAAATGGAACTAGAAATTTCCAAAGGAAAGAATTTATAAACTTGGATTGTGTGTGTTTCTGTGAAGCAGGAAAAATACTTAGAACACAAGAAAATATTCACAACCTTGAAAACAAAGGGGGTTTTTGCCCCTAAACTTGGGGGTAAACACCAAAGAGTTATTTAAAGAAATCAGGGAAAGGGGCATCATAGGGAAAGAAGACTCAAAACTCAGTGGATATCATTTTGCCATTAAAAATGTGGGGTGGCTGCCTCAGTTTCCCCAGTTCATATTATCTCCAGCATCTGCTTCCTCTGATGGTCCCTGGCATCTTCACAAACTTCTACAAATAGAATATGTGACCCAAGTTTTTCTAGGTCTTTCATGGTTCATTTCTTGATTCGATTTGGCTTTTTCCAAAAACTCCAGCCAACAACTCCTTTCAGATCTAGAGATGGAGGGATCTGAAGCAGACAAGGTTTCACAAAATCGTCCAAGGCAGAGCCACCGGGGAGGGGGTGGGGGGATGGCTAGGACTTCCTTCTAGTCTTCCTGGCACCAGGCATGGGCTGGTGACATGGCCAGCACCAAGGCTGGGAGGCTGGAAAACCAATTCGATTTGAGTCAGCAATGGGCGGAGAAGGCCAAGAGGTCTCCGAAGGCCAGGCAGGCCGACTCTGTCCACCGTCGAGGAAGTCAGTAAGCACCGGCCAGCATCAAAGCCAGGTTCCAGGCAGATTTGTTTACTCTATGTTCTACTTCACACCACTTACCCACGAGGAACAAACGTACTCAGAAAAAAAGCAGAGATCTGAAGGGGAATCCTGGCCGTAAAGAAGGCAGAGGCTAAGAGGACAGGACTGCCCATCATGCCCACACCGAAGCCTGACGATGTTCTCTTTCTGCTCCGTCGCAAAGGGCTTTCCAAACACGAAGTCTTAAGCCGGCAGCTCCGCTTGTTAACAGAAGCAACTGTGGTTTTTCTGCCCTGGGATTTGACTCCAAGAGATCTGGCACAGCATGAATTAGTGAACACTGTCATTCTTTCCAGTCCTTAATAAGGTCTTTTTACTTTTAATTTCTTCATTTCTCGTAAGTAAAAATACTCTCAATTTTTCAGAAGCCCGCAGTTATATTTAGGCCACTAGAAACAGAAGGCCTGACAAATACCAGCTGGGAACAACACAGGGCCCGCTTCAGAGTCGGCCTCCAGTTCTGGAAGGGTTCTTCGCCGGACACTCACGAATGAGAGTGGGCCCGATACTGCTCTCTGAAGAGCATCTTTGTTTCCTGGAGCCTCTCAAAGGACAGTCCCACGCTGCCTCCCACATCACCTCCCATCACCACTTCCACACACGAAGCTTGATGTGCTGTCTTCCTCCTCTTCTTCCTCCTTTTATCGAGGAGTAACATATATAAAGTGCCTAAAGGGCGCTTATTGCAAATAGATGACTTTGTATACTTTTCAGCCCTAAATCACCACCACCCGGGTCAAGATGCAGACTATTTCCAACATCCTGGGAGGTTTCCCCGTGCCTCTCACTGGTCAGTCTTACCGCCCCCCTGCTGGGTGTCCACGACTCCGATTTTCTTTACCACACAAATTAGCTTTGCCTGTTCTTGGCTAGAAATAAATGGCTTCATACCGTAGGTGCTTTTGTGGCTGGCTTCATAGGCTTGATAAGAGAAACTTACTCAGTGAGTTCGGTGAAGGCATTCACGTGAAATTCATTCTGTCAGTTTAACTCGAACAGCTTTGTTGAGGTGTAACTGACATACAATAAATCACACATATTTGCCGTGTATTGATGAGATTACTCACGCCACGAACCCATCACCATCATTAAGATAATGTACATATTCATCGCCCCCAAAATTTCTTTGTACCCCCTTGGCCATCCTCCCTCCCCCCTTCCCTTATCTCCGCAAACACTGACATGCTTTCTGTCATCACACATTGGCTTGCGTCTTGTACAAGTTTATATAAATGGAAGAATACAGTACGTCCACTCTTCGTTCCAGGTGCTTTACTCAGCATGCTTATACTGAGATTTATCCCTGTGACAGCAGGTACCGATAGCTCCTATCTTTTTACTGTGCAGAGTTTTCTTAGTTGGGGTCAACTACAGTTGGTTTATTCATTCACCTGTTGATGGACATTTGGGCTGTTTCTAGTTTGTGGCAAATAAAGCTGCTATGAACATTCATGGGCAGATCTACATATGGACACAAATTTCCTTTCCTCTCGGGGAAATATTGGATCCAATGATTGGTACATATGTAACTATTTAAGAAACTGCCAAACTGGGGCGCCTGGGTGGCATAGTGGGTTAAAGCCTCTGCCTTCGGCTCAGGTCATGATCCCAGGGTCCTGGGATCGAGCCCCACATCCAGCTTTCTGCTCAGCAGGAAGCCTGCTTCCCTCTCTCTCTCTGCCTGCCTCTCTGCCTACTTGTGATTTCTCTCTGTGTGTGTCAAATAAATAAATAAATAAACAAATAAAATAATATAAATAAACAAATAGCATAAAATAAATAAATAAATAAAAGAAACTGCCGAACTGTTTTCCAAAGTAATTTACTATCTTTATTTCCCACTAGCAGTGTATGAGGAAACCAGGTCCTGCACATTCCCATCAGGATTTGGGATGACTAGTCTTTCATTTTAGCCACTCTACCGGGTGTGTGGTCATATGGTGGTTTCGTCTTGTCAATTTGCATCTCCCTAATGACTAAAGATGCTGAGCATGTTTTCATGAGCTTCCTGGCCAACCATTTATCTTCTTTGGTGACGCATCATTTCAGATCTTTTGCTTATTTTGTATTGGCTTGTTTTTTCCTTACTTTGACTATTGGGAGTTCCTTATATATCCTGGATACAAGTCCTTTATTAATTATAGGACTTGGAAATATTTTCTCTTGGTCTGGGGCTTGTCTTTTCATTCTGTTAAGGGTGTCCTAGAACAGAGGAAGATAGTTTTGATCAAGTCCAATGAGTCAACCTTTTCTTTTATGGATTATGAGTTTGGTGTTGTATCTAAAAACAAAAATCTTCCATTAGTTTTTCTCCTTTGTTTTCTTCTACAAGATTTAATGATTTAGGTCTTACATTTAGATCTGTAATCAATTTTGAGTTAACTTCTGTGTATTGTGCAAGGTATGGATCAAAGTTCATTCTTTTGTTTACCAATATCCAATTGTTCCAGCATTATTTGTTGAAGACTATGCTTTTTTCATTGAATTACCTTTGCATCTTCATCCAAAAACAGTTGTCCATATGTCTGTGGGTCAATTTCTGTACTCCATTCTGTTCTATTTTCTATTTATCTATCTTTACACCAGTAACATGCTATCTTCATTACTGTAGCTTTACAATAATATAAATATTGGGTAGTATAACTCCTGTAGTTTTGTTCTTCTTTTTGAAATTTGTTTTGGCTATTCTAAATCCTCTGCATTTTTGTAAGGATTTTTAAATCAGTTTGTCAACTTGTGCAAAAAGTCTGCTGGGAATTTTACCGGAATTCTGTTAAATCTAGAGATCAGTTTGAGGAGAACGGTTATTTTTAACAACGTTGATTTTCTCAACTCATAAACATGATATGATTCTCTACTTTTTTAAGTCACTTCTCTCAACATTTTGTGGTTATAAGTATACAGGTCTTTCGTATTTCATATTTTTCATGCACTTATCAATTTAATTTTTCTATGGTTCACTGGCAGCAAGTAGAAATATGATTGAGTCTTTGCATACTGATCTTATATCCAGCAACTTAGCTAAACTCTCTCAATCTAGTAGCTTTTTTTACCGGATTTTATCAGATTTTCTACAATTTTGCTGTCTGCAAGAAAAGACAGTTTTACTTCTCCTTTCCAATCTGGATGCATTATTTCATTGCCTGATTTCACCAGTTAGAACTTCCAGTAAAATAAAGAATAAAAGTGGGGAGAGAAGACATCCTTGTCTTTTTCCTGGTCTTTCAGAGACAGCATTCAGTCCTTCACTATTAAATAGGCTTAGTTCTAGGTTTTCAGTGCATGTCTTTTATCAGATTAAAGCAAGTTTCTTTTTGTTCCAACTTTGCTAAGAGTTTTTATCAGGAATGGAGGTCAGATTTTGTCAAATCTTTTCCGCATGTAGCGAGATAATCATATGGTGTTTGGGGGTTTTTCTTTATTTGATAATATGATGAAATACATTGATTCATTTTAAGTGTTAAACCATTATATTCCTGGAATAAAGCCCACTTATCCATGACCATTACCATTTCCTCTAAGATTGCATTTAATTTGCTAAAATTATATTTAGAATATTTGTATCTATGTTCCTGATGGATAACCATCCACAGTTTTCTTGTAGTATCTTTACTTGACTTTGGTATGTAATGCCAGTCTCCCAATGAGTTGAGAATTTTTCTTCCTCTTCAATTTTCTGGAAGCAATTGTATAAAATTAGCATTATGTCTTCCTTAAATGGAAGTAGGAATTTACCAGTGAAGCTATCAGGACCTGGCATTTTCTTTGTAGGGAGGCTTTTAGCTACAAATTCCATTGATTTAATCAACATAGAATTATCCTGTTGACCTACTTCTTCTTGAGTCAGGTTTGGCAGTTTGTATCTTTCAAAGAATTTGTCTTTTTCATCTAAGTTGTTGAATTCATAGGAATCAATGTATTCATAACATATCCTTATTCTCCTGTTACTAGCTACAGACTCTGTAGTGATGTCACTACTCTGTCTCCTGATAATGGTAATATGTGTCTTCACTCCTTTTCTTCCCCACCATCACCCTGGTTCAAGATTTATCCATTTTATGGGTCTTCTCAGTGAGCCAGCTTTTGGGTTAAATGGCTTTCTCTATAGTTTTTCTGTTTCTATTTTACAGATTTCTGCTTTGATCTTTATTGGTTCCTCCTTAGTTTGAGTTAAATTGCTCCTCTTCTTCTAGTTGTTATGGAGGAAGCTGAGGTCATTGATTTGAGGTCTTTTATCTTTACAGGTATTTACTTACATGAACTTCCCCCTAGGGGCTGTGTCAGCAGCATTCCACAATTTCTGATATTTTGTGTTTTCAATTTCATTCAGGTCAAAGTACTTTCTATTTTCCCTTCCACTTCTTTTTTGACCCATGGATCATTTAGAAATTTGTTATTTCCCCATTTGGGGGTATTTTCCAGATATATTTCTGTTATTGGTTTCTAATTAAATCCCATTGTGATCAGAGAACAAACTGAAACTTGAATCTTGTTTTATGGCCCCAAATATGACTTACCTTGGTAAGTGCTTGTCATGCACCTGGAAAGAACGCATATCTGATTTTGTTTGAGGGATGTTCTACATAGATCACTAGGTCAAGCTGGTTGAGAGTCATGGTCAAGTCTTCTACATTCTTACTGATTTCTTTGTCCATGTGTGCTGTCAATATTAGGAAGGGAACGCTGAAATCTCTGACTGTACTCGTGGATTTGTCTGTTTTTTCCTGCAGTTACATCAGGTTTTGCTTCAGTAATTTGAAGCTCTATTAGTAGGTGCATAAGTGTTTAGGATTATTATGTCCTCTTGATAAATTGATTGCTTTTATTATAAAATGGCCCTCTTTATCTTTGGTAATATTTTTTGCTCCACATCTACTTTATCTGATGGTAACAAGGTCCCTCCAGCTTTCTTTTGACTAGTGTTAGTATGGTCTATCTTTTCCCATTCTTTAAACCTGTGTCTTTATATTTAAGTGCGTATCTTGCAGACAGTACACAGTTGTATGTCTTGTGTTTTATCCAATCTGCCTATCTCTGCCTTTTAGCTGAGTTGTTTTTGTGACTATTAATATAATCATGTTTAAGTCTGACAGCTTGCTATTTGTTTTCTAGTTGTCCCTTCTGTTATTGGATCCCTTTTCCTTTTTCTGTCTTCTTTTGAATTATTTGAAACCAATAATAATAATAACAATAAATTCTACTGTTTCTCTTTTTTTGACTGGTGAGCTAAAGTTCTTTGTTTTGTTACGTGAATGGTTGTTTTAGGGTTGATAGTAAACATCTTTAACTCATCAGTCCTCCTTCAAGTAATATGATGCCATTTTACATGTATTACAAGAATCTTGTATTATGTATTATAAGACTCTTACAATACTGTATATTAAGAATCTTACAATACTGTATTTCCATTTATCCTCTTCTGGCATTAACATCTTACTTATACATACACTCCCCAACACATTATTACTATTTTATTTAAAGAGTCAATCTTTAAAGGAGATTTAAATCTACCATTAATTCCATCCAGCATATTTTTCTGTTCAGATTTTGTCATTTTCAACCTGAGAAGTTTGATAAGGGTTTTATATCATCCCTGGTTCTATTTAACTTTTTGAATCTGTGAAATACTGTGTTAATAACTTTTAATATCCTTTTTTTTTCAAATTCTAAAATCTGCATCAGTTCTGAGTTGGCTTCAATTGATTGTTCTCTTTACAAAGAACGGTGCTATTTTTGTGCTCCTCTGTGTGTGCCCGGTAATCTTCGACCAAATGTCAGACATCTTGAATTGTACCTTCTTGAGTGCTAGATATTTTTCTATTCCTATATTCATAAGCTTTGTGCTAGAATAGTTACATCATTCAGCAAAAGTTTGATCTTTTCCACTAGTACATTTATGACTTGCTAGGTCCAGAGCAGTACACAGTCTAGGGTCAATTATTCCCCTAGGACCATGGCAAGAGTTTCCTGAGTATACGCTCCAATGTCCCCTGGATTGTGAGTTTTTAAAGTCTGGCTGCTGGGAAGAGTCACTGTTTCTGATACCGCATGAGTGCTGGATACTGTTCCCTTCAGTCATTTTGAATGGTTCTTTCCCAATCTCTGGCTGTTGAGTCCCATGCCGTGCTCATCGGTCCAACCTGAGGAGGACCCCTGTGGTCTCTGCGTCTTCCCTCAGTGCTGCTCTACTCTCTGGCACTCTGTCCTGAAGACTCTTGCCCCCATAGTCTCACTGGACTCTCAAGCTCCTCAAATCAAGGAGTCCATCGGGTTCTGCCTGGTTTCCCATTTCCACTTCAATCCAAGGATAAGACACTCTCTCAAGGCAGTCACCTGGGGAAATTTTAGGCTTCAACTCATTTGTTTCCCATCTCCGAGAAATCATTGTCTTATGCTGACCAATATCCATGGTTTTGAAAACCATTGCTTCATATATGCTGTCTGGTCATGTTTCGTTTGGGTTGTTTCAGGGAGAAGGTAAGGGGAAATCCAGTCCTTGTTGCTCTATCTTGGCCATCAAGCTCTTGTTCGAAATGGGACGGTAAATCCAACACCTGTTAGTCCATCTTGGCTAGAATCAGAAGTTTTTTTTAATTTTGTTTAGTGTTATCTTGTATGGACATGCTATAATTATTACCCATTCTGTTGTTGATAGACTTTTGCAGTATTGCCAATTTTGAATAAATGTAAATGAAACTGCTTTGAACATTTTTACACATATTTTGATGGATACATGCACTCATCTCCCTTGAGTACTTAGGATTAGAATCGCCAGGTCACTGAATAGGCATATGTTTAGCTTTAAGAGATGCTGTCAAACAGTTTCCGAAGCGGCCCACTATTTTACACTCCCACCAGCAATGTATGGAAATTCCAGTTGCTCCACGTCTTCATCAGCACTCAGTAGTGTTGGTGTTTTTCATTTTAAGCTATTCTGGTACTATCTCACTTTAATTTGTAGTTCCCTAAGGATTAATGGTTTTGCTTGAGCACCTCTTCATGTGCTCATTGCCCATAAGAATATCTTCTTATATGAACTGTGTATTCAAGTCTTTGGTCTATTTAATATTGGATTGCTTAACTTTCTTAATGACCAGTAGGGTTTTTTTTTTTAAACATGTATTCTGAACAGGAATCTTTTGTCAATTACTGTGAATCTCCTCACCTGTTTATGCCTTATCTTTTCACTCCTTTTCTTATGATGTATTTTGATAAACAAAGGTCATCAATTTCAACATAGTCCGGTTCTTTGGGTGTCTTGTTTAAGAAATTCTTACCCACCACAAATCACAATGATAGTTTCATATATTTTCTTCTAAAAGCATTATTGTTTTTTCCTTTCTTCTTTTCGAATACAGCAGCAAGGATATGAAGAATTATATGTAGCCTAAAAACTTCTTTTTGCCCCTCTGTTGGCCTTCTGTTCAATATCCAACTGTATGACACTCTCAACAGGCAATGCAAAGTCAACGACTGCACATCCTACTACACTAACAGCAGGCTCTACACCCATTACAAGGTCCCCTGCTGTTCACATCATGACTTGCTGATCAGTTAGCAAAACAAGTATTTCACTTCACTCTTACTGCATTTTGTAGTGCTTCTGTTCCTTTCGTTTGAGAGTTTCTATAAATAACAGGTTGAAGAGCCCTTTTCTTTGGCTAGGGGCCCAAGGAGTGAGTTTTTATTTCCTTCTTCTAGTTTTTCATTGTTTTCTAAGTTCTTTTATAAGACATGTGCATACTTTAATTTAAAAAGTAAACTTAAAAAAAGAAACACATTGAGCAGTTGTGATGGAAGTATATGTATGTTTTTTCATTTGTAGGAATAAAAGATGACATTTCACAGCTCTTTCCGAAACAGATTATGTTAACTATACACATTATGACTTACAAAAGCAACTTGCTCGGTCAGTGTCAGTTGGGCAGACACAGTAGAACAGTTTCATTAACTTGAAAGCTTTCTACATCTCCATAGTTTCCCTTATTAATAACGTATGGTTTTTATTAAAGTCTTAGTCAAGTTTGTTTTTTTTTTCTCCCAGCTCTTGGTCTTACCTTATCTGCAAATGAAGCCACAGAAAATTTTAAAAATACAATGACTTGCCAGGTGTCATTAAAAATTTCCAAGAACAGAAGCTGAGTGATTCTTTGTGATACTGTCCTTGTTGCAGGAGAAAGAGGAAGACATCTGGATAGTGCTGCTGATGCTCTGCCCCAGAGTCCTTTTCTCCTGCACCGTTATGGGACAAAGACGTGTCCAGTCACCCGAGCCACATTTAGAAAAGCATAGTTTACTTGACAGCATTTACAAATTATGTCTTTTCCTCAGAATAACTTACACTGCAGAAATGCTTCCATATGCTAAAGTTGGACATGCTATTGTAATGAAAAAGAAAAAGAGATGTCTTTTAGTGGGTAGTTTTCATATACATACGAAACTGCAATATGCAATTAGTAATGCTGTCCCTTAAGAATTTACCATAAATGGTTTTCTAATTCTTTCTGCCGCTCTCTGCTACAGATTGGGAGTGGATTTTTGTCATAAAACAATGGGTCAGCAGGAATTCAATTATGATTTATCTAAGCAATGAGAGCAATTTGAGAGCAATCATAATTCTTATTTTTAAATGAAAAAATAGACTTTTTTCTCCAAACTTTTGTGTTTCTGCAAGTTCCAGGAGGAGACAACTTCCAACTTCAAATTCCAAAACACACACATGTGCAGTTAACTCCTCTCTGTCAGGCTTTAGATTGGTGGTCTGCCGACTGTGGGCATGGGCCAAATCCAGATAACCACTTATTTTTATAAATAAAGTTTTACTGGAATACAGTCACTCACAGTCATTTACCTATGGTCTATGGCTGCCTTTGTGTTACAAAAGCATAGGTGAATAGTTAGAAACTTTGTAGCCCAGAAAGCCTAAAATAGTCACAACTGCTCTTTCATGGAAAAAACCATTTCTGACCCCTGTTTTACTAAGGACATACTTCTCATGTTGCAGAAATAAATGGATGCTACCATTGTTAGTACCTCTGCCCGGATGTTTAGGCTATAAGCAGGCAGGATGACAGCCACAGCTCTACAAAGCTCTAATGAAACAGTAAGAAGAAACTCAACACCCAAGAAAGTACTAAATCTGTTCTTCTCTAGGGTGCATGACAAAGACTCTGGCAGCCAAAATGCATATAATTATATTTGAAAGCTCCCCTAAACTGTATGTTCTCCGAGTAAATTAATCTATAAATAATTTTGAAAAAAAATTAATCCATCTTCCTACTGCAAAGTTCTTTCCAATATTTTGGGGAGGAGCCATATGTCAAGATGGGATACTTTCTACTCAATTTTAAAATTCCGGGGGTGCCTGGGTGGCTGGTTCGGTTAAGCATCGGTCTTCAGCTCAGGGGCCTGGGATCATGATCTCGGGGTTCTGGGATGGAACCCCGTATCGGACTCCCTGCTTAGTGGGGAGTTTGCTTCTCTCCCTCTCTCTGCCCCTCCACTCACTTGTGCTCTCTCTCTCAAATAAATGAAATCTTTAAAAGTAAGTACATAAAATAAAATTTAACATTCCAACGTAACTCACAGCCTTTCTTCTTTCATTGTTCAGAACAAATACTTAAAAAAGATAAAAGTAATACCTATTTGTGAACCTTTTTTTCAGGATATATAATTATGTATATATGTGATATATATGAGATATATATATGTATGTATCAGTCATCAGGCTAACTTGGAAAATAGCAAAGTAAATCATCTATAAAATATGTTCAGCTATGATGGTCTGTTGGAGCAACAAGAATGAAACACTGGCAAATTGATTCAACTATTCAACAATTCATTCAACAATCGATTCAACAATTCAACTATTAAGATTAACAATCTTGACACTTTAAAACAGTATTAGTAATATAACTTAATAGTGAAAAGAGCGCTGTCTTGGTCCATGCCAGCTGCTATAACAAAAATACCACAGATGGGGGGAGAGGGGTTTATGACCAACATACATTTATTTTTTCACAGTTCTGGAGGCTGGGATGTCTGAGATTAAGGGGCTGGCAGATTTGGTGTCTGGGAGAGCCCATTTCCTATTTAAAGAGAGCAGGTTTCTCGCTGTACCTTTATCTAGCAGAAGGGGCCAGAGATCTCTTTGGGATTTCTTTTATAAGGGCAAGAATCCCCTCATGACCAAATCACCTCCCAAATGCCCCACACCTCCAAATTCCATCGCACTGGGGATTAAGTTTCAACATATAAATGCGGGGGGGGGGGGGGAGATACATTCAATCTATCGCATTTCACTCTGGTCCCCCAAAATTCATGTCCTTCTTATATGCGAAATATATTTATTCCATCCGAACAGCCCCCACGTTCTTAACTAGTTCCAGCGTCAACTTTAAAGACTAGGCCCTGGATGCCTGGGTGGCTCAGTGGATTAAGCCTCTGCCTTCAGCTCAGGTCATGATCCCAGGGTCCTGGGATCGAGCCCCACATCGCGCTCTCTGCTCAGCGGGGAGCCTGCTTCCCCCTCTCTCTCCCTGCCTCTCTGCCTACTTGTGATCTCTGTCAAATAAATAAACAAAATCTTTAAAAATAAATAAATAAAAACTAGGTCCATCTAAATATCACCTCAATTCATACAACCTGTCCTGAGCAAATCTGCTCTCCAACTGTGAACCTGCCTAGTCACACCTGTCATGTGCTTCTGAGATACAGCAGTGAGACAGACACCAGACAGGCATTCCCACTCCAGATGGGAGAAAGAGGAAAGAAGAAAGGAGTAACAAGTCCCAAGCAAGTCCAAAATCCAAGGGCAGAAATTGCCTTAGACCTTAATGCTTAGAATAATCCTCTTTGGTTTGATGCTCCTGCTCTCCAGACTCAGTGGGACAGTGCTCCTGCCTGCGGCTTTGCTGGGGAAGGCTGAGGCCCCAAGGCTCCCAGGTGCCCTGCCCCCCGAGCTTTGGGCTGCCCTGTCCCCCTGTGGCTCTCCAGGGTTAGGGCCTAGGATCACGCTCTGCAGGGAGGCCTTGTCCTTTGAAGTCAAGATGGAAGCAGCCACGCCCCTGTGGCTTGCTGGGCACAGCCCACACCTCACCGGGTTGCCGGAGCAGCACCTGGGGCAGCCGAGGAGAGAGTGCTGGGCATGGAGACCACCCAGAGAGGTGATATGTGGAGGGTCAAGCACAAGGAACACCTATCCTCCCATGCATTCTCCCATGGTCTCGGAAAATAGTCCTGGCTTCTGTGAGATGGTTGACTAGTCTCATCATCAAAGGGTCTCTTGGCCACACCTTTGGTGTTCTCCCTGAAGACTTTCTCCTTCTCTTCAATATGGATCAGCTGAGAATGTCTCAAATCTTTTAAGTTCTGGGCTCTGCTTTCTTTCCAATTAACAATTCCATCTTTAAGTCATTTCTCTTTTCTCACATTTTACCACAAGCAGGCGAGAGAAGCCAGGCCACTCCTTCCACACTTTGCTTCGAAATTGCTTCAGCTAAATATCTAATTTCATCGCCTGCAAGGGCCACCTTCACAAACACGAGAACAGGAACACAATTCGGTCAAGTTTGTTTGTTTTTTGGCCACTTTATAACAAGCATGGCCTGTCCCCCAGTTTCCAAGAACACATTCTCATTTCTGTCTGAGACGCCATCCTCCGCCGTCTGCGGTCCACCACCTTTTTGTTCGCGATCACTGTTCTCCCCTTCTGAGCTCACACCAGAACACCTTGAAAAGTCCACTCATGGCAACGTAGGCTCCTCCTAGCAGGCCACCCCCTTACTCTGCCGGTCCCTGCCCGCCACCACGTTCCAAAGCCACCTCCATCATGTCACACATTTGTCAGAGCAGCGCCCCCACCTCTCAGCGCCTGCTTCCGTCAGAGTCAGTTCGGGCTGCTAAAAGAAAGTACCAGAGACTGTGCAGCTTACGAACAAGAGAAACTGATTTCTCACAGGTCTGGAGGCTAGAAATCCAAGATCCTGGTGCCTTCTTCTGGGCGGCAGACTTCTCATTCTATCCTCCCGGGGCAGGCAGGATGCTCTCTCCCGACTCTAATAAGGCACTAATCCCATTCATCAGGGCTCCCCTCCCCTGAAAGGCCCCACTGGCAGATACCTTCATATCGGACATTAGGTTTCAACATGGGAATTTTGGAGGGGCGGGGCGGGGGACACAAACATTCAGTCTACAGGAGTTGTCCTCTCTGACTTCTTGAAATTATGAATGCGGATAATGCAGCAAAGGGAGAGGGGTATAGATTTCCAGTGACTCTAACAACATGAGGCTGAGACTTTGATCAGGTTTTCTACTCATTCCTTCATTCCACGAGCTGGGAAGACAGCAGTTTCGTGGAGCTGACATCCTTGTGGGACATACAACGCAATACAGGCCCATACCTGGCCCGGAAAACCAAAGCCAGAACATAAGCCAAGAGAGGTTAGACGAAGCAGACAAGAGCATTAAGACTCTTGTAAGAAGGGTCACATCCAGGCAAACCCTTGGGCCTACTCGTCTGCTCCCTTCTCTCCTGGATTTCCCCTGTGAAATCCCTCTCTGGGGAAAGTTTCCAAGCAACTTAGTCACACTCAGACACGAATGCCTGACCTCCCATTCCTCTGAGAAGTGTCTGCATTTCCTAACTTGCAGGGAGGAGGAGATGCTAGGTAGTAGGTAGGAAGGGGTCCTAGGGACCTTCTCAGAGTCATCTCATGCATCTGCTCCTGAGGGAGCCTTCGTCATGCCCCCGTCCTGGTTCGGCTTGTTTCGGCAGCCGCCGATAGCTCACCTGCTACAGAACACACAGAGCCTGAAGGGAGGCATGCTTCATACTGTCGGTGTGCCCCCCGCCGGAAGTTATGCCCCCGCCCCCTTCTCCATCCAGCCCGGTTGCCTCAGAGGTTGGCCTCTGAGGACTGCATCAAGGGATTTTTGTCTTCTTTTGGTTGGGCCCAGCTCAGGGGAGTCCCCAGCTGGAAATGGAAGAGGGGAGCAAAGAGAGGGCCAGATCTTTATTTCTCTGCTCACTCCCTGCCTGGCTGCTGGCTGCCAGGGGCTGCTATGCCCTCCTACCAAAGGTCGGAGCTCCCCATCGGGGCTCTTCTTGCCTATAGCTACAGCCCAAGCCCCAGCTTTAGGGAGAGCCTTTTTTTAACCATCAAGACCCGCGGCCCCTAGAGGGGGTCAAAGCCCCACACTGGCGCTCCACCACTCCCAAGCAGGTCAGTCTTCTGTCTTCTCA
Source organism: Meles meles (assembly GCF_922984935.1). Lineage (NCBI taxonomy): Eukaryota > Metazoa > Chordata > Mammalia > Carnivora > Mustelidae > Meles > Meles meles. Next base: position 37,972,690 of record NC_060071.1, on the reverse strand, counting down.
CCGAGCTCGCCCGCCCTCGTGGTCCCACCCGCAAGGACACAGCCAGCAACACCAGCGAGGCTCTCAGGTCGGACACGGACTCTGGGTGCCAGCTTCATTCTTAAGCTCCAAGGGCTTCAGAGGGACAGGACTGGGAAACATTCTATAAACAGTGCTTCCTCTCAAGATCAGTGGTGACTCCCCTCCAAAGAGAACCAAACTCAGGGTGATGCCTGGAGGGACCCCAGCCCCTTGGTGCAGAGAAGCAAAGCCTCTGAATGGCCATCGCTTACCTTTCTGTGTTCAGTGGAGGGCTGTGGGCAGACGAGCTGGAGTCCAAGCAGCAGGAGGGAACCCAGGACACTGAGAAGGAAAAAACAGCAACCGTGAGTATGTCCTCTGCTGCAGCAGCAGCACCCAGGGAAAGGCAGCAGCTCCCCCTCATCACCACAAGAGAGAGATCAGACCAACTCCTACCCTGGGATGGGACCCAGCCAAGGTGCCAAGGGCCAGTCTCGAGGGCGGGGAGGCAGCGCAGTGCTGTGGGCTTGGCTAAGGCAGGGGGTACATCTGGGCTCAAACCCTTTCCCACCACCAGCGGGGTTTCTAAGTCAGGATGTGTAACCTCGGGAGCCTCAGTCTTCTCCCGGGTAAGATGGGCCAACAACAGAAACTGGCCCGGAGGTTTGAGGAGGCCAGACACAGAGAAACGGCTAGAGTGCATGCTTGGTCCTAGTGGAGCTGGTCAGGTCATGCTAAAGTGAGGCTCTAAGCCTGGCCAGGGAGGCTTCTCTCCAGGCTTCCCCTGGAGCCTTCCCTCTGCCGGTTCTTGGCCCTTGAGTGTCACAGATGTTCTCCATGGGCGGGATTAGCCGTGTTAAGCCCTACTGTCACCAGCCCTGATTAGGACTTGTCATCAAATAAAGGGAAGGTGTGGAATAGGAGCCAGCTGGCCCTGAGACAGCAGGGTGTGCTGGGAGGGATGTCGCTTTGGATTCAAACACATTGAGGATGGAATCCCAGCTCCACCATTCCCATCTGGGTGACCCTGGGCAAACTAATGTCTCTGACCCTCAAGGTCCTCACCTTCTGTAAGGGTTGCTGGGGATGACGGAGGTGAAAAAACACCCACCTAGTTAGTCAGGGGACAGACAAACATTGTCAATTAACTAAAATGCCCGAAGCCCCGACTTGAAATCATCAACGCCATGGTTTGAAGCATCCCTGAAAAGAGGCCACTTGTCCTACTTAGTTGTCTTTTGGATCCTTTTTTTAGGGTCTAATCCTGAGGACAGCGAAGTGATCTGGGCGGTTCTCACCCTTTTCGGAGCCTTCCAACACAACCGTGAGATGGAAAACACTACTCCAGTCCAAGCAGAACTCACCGTGCGGAGGTGGACGTGAGGAAGCCTGTCTGAACATGGGAGTTAGGGCGTGTGGGGTTAGAAAAGGCTCCCACTATCTCCAAGTATCCTAAATGCCGCCCTAAGCCCCTCATTGTAAGAAAATTAGCCAGGCCCTGGCAGACCACCCAGAATGGATGTGAACAGACGGGTCGGAGACAGCAAGGGGGTGGGAAGCGGGGCGAGGGGACCATGGAACGGGGTGACGGACGCATCCTTTCCCTAGTTGACTTGGACTTGGCTGCTAAGGCCCCAAAGCAGAGGCCCAAGAGTAGTACATAGACCCCACTCCAAGCAGGAAGGGCTGCACCATCTGCTGAGAACCAGAAAAGGAGGTGCCCCTGCTGCTCCACCCTAACCCATGTTGTCACCCCTCACCGCCACCAGCTGTGCAAGAAGAGGGCCAGAGGGTGAGAGAAGTTCGCCCCGTGCAGATTTCTTTGAAGAGAAATGCAGGAGCGCTGAGCACAGCCCCTTCCTTTCTTGTAGGAGAAGTCAGAGTTCCCTCACAGGACAAGCCAGGAGGGCTGCCATGTAGAAAGCTTTATGGGAGCCCCCATGTTAAGGATACGAAGGACCACTGCCACAGTCTCCTCCTGAAAAGTATCTCAAGGACAAAATCCCGCTGAAGTGCCTGGGAGGGCAGAGTGGAGAGAGAGGGCTGGAGGGGGAACATTTCTGGAACTTGCAGGAACAGAATATGCTGGCTTTTCCCTCTCAACTGAAGGCAGGCACCGTGGAACGCTGGGTTTAGGTTGCCTAGAAAGGACCTCACCAAAGGCTGCTCGCCAGGGCTAGGGGATCAGTGGTGGATACCCATGGAGTACCGGACTTGGGGGAGGGTCATAAAGAGATGTGCAGCAGGACACCCCAAGTGAGGGGGAGGTTCTCCAAAGGGCCACCCTAAGTGCCCCAGGAGAGGAGAACACAGAACTTAGACATCTGCCGACCTGAGGTCAGCAACACCAGATCTCCAGCGGCACCCAGTCCATGGAAACCCTCTGCCGGGTCACCTCCCCACTCCCCCGCTCCACCCTGGAGCAGCCAACAGCGGCAGAGGGAGGGGTCAGGTGGAGAACTGGGCATGGGAAGAAACTAGCCCCGCCCCCTCTTCCCGCTAAGGGGGTCTGAAGCCCCACCCCCCCAGTCTGGGGGCAGAGAGACACTTTCAATGGAATGAGAGACTAAAATTTTTTTATATCTGATGAGACTTTTTTTTCCCCCAACCAGTTTTTGTTTGTTTGTTTGTTTGTTTGTTTGTTTGTTTTACAGAGATCACAAGTAGGCAGAGAGGCAGGCAGGGGCCAGGCAGGGCGGGCAGGCTCCCCGCCAAGCAGAGAGCCCAACGCGGGGCTCGATCCCAAAACCCCGAGATCATGACCGGAGCAAAAGGCAGAGGCCCAACCCACTGAGCCACCCAGGTGCCCCCCAGACTTTCTTTTTAATGCTGAATATCTATATGCAACATCCTTCCAAGCAGGGGATCTATTCAGAAAAACAGAATATGAAATTCGTTATGAAGAGAATCAAAGAGCTGGTTATAACTCGCCGAGGATCTGGGTCAGTGCGGTCCAGTAGATTTTTCTGTGACGATGGAAACGTTCTATTTCTGCACTATCCAGTGCACAGGTACATGGATCTCGGGGTGAAGTGACTCACATTTTGGATGAATACCAAAAACTACTGAAGGAAAACGAAAACTAAAGCTTCTAAAAGGACAGGCATTCCACCAATAAAGCTCTGCCTTCCTACAAGTACAGCTTTTTTGGACTTTTCTTTTTAAAGATTTGTTGATTTATTTTAGGAGAGACGGGGGGGGGGGGGAGGGAGAGGGAGAGAGAGAAAATCTCAAGCAGACTCCCCACTGTGGTCAGAGCCCGATGTGGGGCTCGATCTCAGGACCCTGAGATCATGACCTGAGCCAAAATCAAGGCCAGAGCCAAATCCGAGACGGATGCTTAAGAGTCGGACTGAGCCACCCAGGCACCCTTTCTTTGGACTTTTTGATACTCGAAAACAAGACTGCCCATTAACCTGCAACAAACCAGAAAACTGCCCAAGATGTCCTCCAGCCACCAGGCAGGGACATCTAAAGGAGTGGGTGTGAACACGCTGGTGGGAAGAGAACAGGTATGTTCTAGCTGAATCCTTGCTGGATCCAGTTTGTCCTCCAAACCCAGGTGCATGTGCATCACAACTAGGGAGTCTACGCTCCTTAGTTATATGAGCTGGCACAACTAACTCCTCTCTGGACCTCAGCTTCCCCATCTGTAAAATGGGAATAATATGACCTGCCCTGCCTCCCTCAAATGAGTCAAGGTGAAAGACAGCCAGGGTTTTCATGAACCTGTGCCTACAACTCTGAACCACGGTAACATTCTGGCACTGTTTATTCACATTAAAAAAGAAACCAGAAAACAGATTGGTGTGGTTTTGTTAAAAAAAAACAAACAGCAGCTCCATAAATGTGTTACACACCTCAGTCCCCTCCAAGTTCTTGGCAGACACCTAAGCCACATATTTGTAATGCAATCAGAAGCACTTTCTCATAACCACTCATCCCAGGCTGTTTCCATACCTTTCCGGGGGACATGGGGCAGAGCAGGGAGTGGAAGGTGAGAGGAGGGAAGATTCTGGGTGTTCTCTGTCTCAGAGGAAGGGCATTCCAAGTTGCCTGGTTAACTCTACTCCCAGATACTTCTACAGCTCCTCCCCTCCCCTATTTTGGGTGCCTGCCCAAAGTTGTCCTTTCTCCATAAAGCCTTCCCCAGTCTGCACAAAAGAGCTTCTTCCTTACTATCTCACGGGTTGAGTCTTTATTCAATTAAACTTCTCCCTCCACACACTAGACTACAAGCTCCATGAGATCAAGAAGTTGGTTTTATTCCTACGTTATTCCCCAGCATTCAGCGAGTATCTGCTATATAGTAAAACCTTCATTTACTGAATTAATGAATGATGCCACATCCTCCTAACAACTTATGAAATTTAAGACAAATGGAAATACTGCAAATTAACAGATTCAAAAATGCCCTGAGTCACTTTGGGAGCTTTTGAAAACTATCTCATGAGGGACTTATTAAGATCAGTTGTGCTTTTCAATTTCTATGTGATGCCCCCAAAATTTATTCTCATCAGATTGACACAAGCTATGACAACAAAAAGTTTGTTGGTGCCTCTTGTTGCAAAAATGCAACAAAAATTATATTTAGTGTTCAAATGCTTCTTTTCTTCACTGAGCCGGGTCCTAGTGGACCTAAATGCACAGGGGTAACCAATAAAATTCATTCTGGAATAAACTCTTAGTTATTAAATGGGCTCTGCTCTGAATGGAATAGAATAAATTCCCCCAGAGGGGAAATTATTCTTTGGGCTGCAATAACAGCAGCCAGAGCAATATATAACCCCAAGGGCCAGATGAACCTCTGCCAAGGGCTGGAAGTTTCCCACCCCTGCTCAGTAGAGTCTGTTTTAGGATACCCCACCCTGCTCACACATACCTATGTAATTGGTCCTCCATAGCTGTGCCCATAACTGCTTCAAAACACCAACAATCTAGCCCAAACCCTTGTTCCTCCTGACCCGATTCAAAATTAATGTTGGGGCAATGGGAGAGCATGCGTGTGTCTGTGTGTGTGCAACTCGTGTGTTATTTCACTTTGATAGTTTGCTTTGGCAAACTGTTCCCAGCTTGCAACGTTTTGACAGATTGAAGGCTACCAGGGCCTTTGGCAAACAAATCACACACTCCCCTCCAAGCGGCGGGGGAAGCCACATTCCTACGAAGACTTTCCGATTCACCTTGCAGTAGAAACGACCCAACATTTCACATCAGAACACACAGGAGAAAAAAAAACGTGCCATCTCCCCAGTATTGTTCTAGATTTTAAACACTGCATCATCTCATTTCCTCATGTAGAAAATAATGCTCATTGAAATTTGGCACAAGATTTACAGCACGGAACTGGGGCTCTGCTCTGGGCTTCTGGATTGACCCGGGTCAAGCCTACCCCACTCCCCATGCCATGCCACCCATCCTCAAATCTGGGTCAAGGGGTGGATCGCATCACAGCCACCAGGTACCTGGGCTCGCCTCAATGAACTCAATACTTGAGCGTATCAAGTAACAAAACAAGGAAAACAGAAAAAAAAAAAAAAAAAACACCAACAACAACCAAAACCCAAAAGCCTTACTTCTTCTTCAGTTAGTGTAACCCAAGAGATATTTGGGGAGCAACCTGGAAACTAATAAAATTATACCGACCTTAGCGAAAGAGAGCCAAAATCTTAGCACTGAAGTGAAATCTCTACTTACTGTGCTCCAGAGATGAAAAAGATTTGCCCAGCGTGCCTGTCACCATGTTTGGCCTTCCTTTGACAGCAGTTAAGAGTAGAGGCAGGGGCACCTGGCTGTCTCAGTGGGTTAAAGCCTCTGCCTTCGGTTCAGGTCATGATCTCAGGGTCCTGGGATCGAGCCCCACATCAGGTTCTCTGCTTGGCAGGGAGCCTGCTTCCTCCTCTCTCCCTGCCTGCCTCTCTGCCTACTTGTGATCTCTGTTTGTCAAATAAATAAATAAAATCTTAAAAAAAAAAAAAAGTAGAGGCAGACAACAGAAGGACATTGGAAATGAAGTCTGGATGGTTTATACCACTGATCTCCATGCTTCAGGTATAATTTCATTGAATCTCCACAACCATCCTACCCAACATTTTTCTTATACCCCCTCTTCAGGTAAGGAAATGGAGGCACAGAGAGGCTAAGTCATTTATTTGCTTATCGAAGGCCACACATACCTACTAAGTGGCAAAGGCTGATTTTGATGCCAGCAGTCAGACCCCTGGCCCAGATGCTTAACCACCGTGCTCTGGGGCCTCGTTAACACAATACCCCTTTGAACCCCGCATTTCATCACATCCATTTTCTTCCCCAGTCTTAGGAGGCTGTGGCTTCACACATCTGTTTCACTTTCTGTCATGCTTGCAAAAATAATCCGAAAGTAAGTACATGTGATAAAACCTAGTTTATCCAGCCTCACTAGAGAACCTTTTAAATTTTAAAATAATTGAAGCTAACCATTTCAATCCCAAACTTAAAAAAATGTGCATTCTACTTATTTTCCTGCTTTCTTCTACGGAGCAAGCTGAGCTGAAGTCACCTTTTCAGGATGGCTCAGGACCGCCAATGTTGAGTATCAAACCATTTGTAGAGCACAAGGTAGGAGCCTTGCAGCAGGGCGGGTTGAGAGGCGCAGACGCCTGGGGTCTTCTGAATGCAGCGGGCCCTCTGCGGTCTCCTCCCTGCCGTCAGGCATTGCTTACTGCGCTGTGGTTGAGCCTGTGTCCTCCTAATTCAGCCCCTTCACCTCGGCCTTGGCCTCGGAAACAACCTGCAGCCAAAGCAAGACCAGCAGGCTCCGGGAAAGGGCCCGCCTGGCTTTAGTGGGGTGAATGTTTCCGATCTGGAGCCTGGATTTGCAGACACCTACTCAATGCTTATTGGCTTTTATTGCTTATTTCCAGGTTCTCAACTCTAGAAGCCATTTGCGTTTTCTGAACCAGGGCCTCTGGAAAAGGGAGGTGTCTGTCACGGCCCGGCTTTTTAAGACACGACACCCTTCGGTACTCGATGGTCGATTTCTTGAGGGAATGGCTTCTGATACATCTTTACAATAAGCAGACTCTGGTCGACACAGCTCTAGTCCCAGCTCAGGGCCAATGAACAGCCAGTGGATGCAAGAAGGGAAGGTTGGAATGAAGGGAGAGAGAAAGAAGAACCAGAGGGAGGGACAAAGAGGCAAAGTGCCCGTCAGCCATGCTCCAGCAATGCAAGTGTTTTTCTAAGAGCATCCCAGAATTCTCTGTTGGGAAAATTAAAGAACTGGCAAAAGGAAGACGGTCCTAAAAAGAGGATTTCCACAAGTTGGCAGTTACGGGTTCTAGCCCCTGAGGCAGGGAGGGGGGCAATGTTTCCCGGAGGCCTATCCATCCCCTTGAGTCCATATGGAATGGGTCGCTGGCAGCCCAGTGATCACACCTTGACTCCACTGAACCCTTTTTGGTACAGAATGTTCTAGCAAATCCCACAGTCAAGTACTGAGTGATGAGGACATGATCCAGGTGCAGGGCTGTGCCAGGCAGAAAGAAAAATCAATAGCGTCTGAATGCCTGCCTTCATTTTATAGGTAGGGGTTTGCCAGGGCAGTCCTCCAAAAGACGATTTTATTTCCTCCTAGCCTCTCGGCCTACCATTCAGAGGGCTCTCCTACCAGGCTTCCCTTAAAAGATTCCAGCAGGTTCTTCCCCGGTACCCTCGTACTTTTCGGCTCGCACCAGAAGAGCTGCGTTCCTACAGAGTCAACTATGTTCCCAAACCTGTTTATGCCAGTGGCTTTGGAAGTCCCTACAAATATGCAAGCAGTCCACAAACCCATGACACGGAGCACAAAAAGAAAGAGTAGTTGTTAGCTGTTTCCACAAAAATGATGGCTTCGGAAAGACTCAATAAGGCAAGTAGCCAAGAAAAAAACTGCTGGCAAATTAGGTGTGGATGAGACAACTGTAAATGATTAGGGGCGAAAATAATAAAAACCGAGAATCATCTGAACTCGGATTGCTTTGCAAATGTCTTTAAATTCTCACTCCGCGTTAAGGAAACCAAAATGGAAACCCTAGATGATGCTTACGGGTGTGGTCTGCGAACGAAGGACAATCAGGGGCTCCGGCTCAAAGAAAAGTCCTTGGCCCCACATCAAAACATAGTGAGTGAACGTACATGTGTTTTAAGTTAAAAATAAACTGTTAAAGGTGTGTGTGTGCATCATTTGTATGACTTTCTGCTTTAACCTGCTTTTGTAATTAACAATCCTCATCAGGAAAGAAAAATGTTCTACTTTCTTTTCCACAAAAGATAATTATTAACCTATTCATTCAATATTCAACAAATATTTATCAAGCATCAACTGGGTAGTGGTTTAGATGAAGGCTTACCCAAAGTCTTTCCAGCCTTATTAACACCATGCCGTTTAGTACTAATCATCAAACCTGGGTCCTTCTCTTTTTTCTCCCCCTCCTCCTCCCCTCCCCCTTTCCCCCTCCCCCCTCCACCCCCTCCTTCCTCCCCTCCCCCTTTCCCCTCCACCCCCTCCTTCCACCCTCCCCCTTTCCTCTTCCACCCTCCCTCTCCCTTCCACTTTTCCCTCCTCTTCCTCCTCTTTCTTGTCTTCTTCCTTCCCCTATTTTCCCCTTCTCTGCCCCGTTTCTTGGTCACTGGCATGGGGACACAGATTGAGCCCACCATCCTTCCCAATGACCACAGATCTCTCAATCTCTGAGAGCAGTCTCCATTTTCACTGATCCATCCTACCTCAAGCATCACTATGTGGGGCATTCTCACACAAACACATCTTCTCAACCCATTTCTTATTTCCTATCTGTCTTCAGAATCTTTTTCAGTTCCCCCAGAATGGCCACCTTTCTCTTTCTCATTTCCTCAGATCCTTCTGGTTGTATTTCTAAGTGAAGTAGCTGACAGGCATTACAGTAATATTGCTTTGCTGAAGTGTATATCATGGCAAAGAAAAGCTTTACATTTCAGAAGACTAAAACCAGACACTTGACCTAGGGCCATCAACCTGTAAACCCCTTAAAACGATCCAGAACCCTACTTCATAAGATCTATAAAAATCACCATCTACCTCTGTAATCTCTCTAATTACATCTGTATTTCTTCAAAACCTACTATTCAAAATAAGGATCACCGAGTCAACATTGTTTCTTGCCAACTTTACCACTTGTCTGGCATTTTCAACTGTTTTGTTTTCCTCTGTGTTTTCATTTCAAACATCAGTGCCGTCGACTTAATACTAAAGCATGCTGCGAGGGACAGAATGAGCCCCTGACCAAGCAGACCGGCTCGAGAGAGAGTCCTCTTGGCTGGCCATGGTAGGTGGTCCTCCCCGCTTGTTACACTCATACTCATTCTACAGAAAATTGTGTTTGCTTCCAGCCAATCACTGAACAAACACATACAGTTGTAACATACACACACATATTATATAGATTTTGAAGGTGCACCATTTGGAGCAAGACTTTAAGAAATGTGTGTACTTCTGTTTCACTTACTATCTCTTCTTCATTAAGTCATAACAGGCGACAAAGAGCCCCTAGTGTGGCCATGACCAACCCTTTGGCCTAAACGGTTTTTCCTTGCCCTGAATTTGGCATGGCATCCAGGCTAGTCACATTCAATGACAACTCCCTAACAAGCTCTAGCAGGAGTTAAGGTTTTAGTGTTTTTTTCTGCCCCTGGGTTTAACAGTGATTCTTTTTATGACTGTGGACTCTGAGCAGGCCAGAGACACTCTTACCATGTTAATACTCGGGGTTTCTCTGTCTTTTTCAATGAGGGAGATGCTGGCTGGCTGTTTCTTTGTGGCTTGGCAAAAACTGGGGAGGGATTTTTAAAACCAAATCTCTGCCTATCAGAACAGTGAATCCCCTTAACTGGTCTTTCAGGGATTTTCTTGGCAGCGAACTTCTAATTGTGACCTGTTTCCTCTTTACGTAGACAAGTCCTCCAGCTTGTCCAATCGATCTTTATGTACTCCGTTGCCTTCATCAAAATGAACAAGCCCTTACCATCTGTGTGTGTTCACGTGTGGATCATCTACGAGTGTTATCAACGACAACTCACTCTTAAAGTAAACACAGCCCTTTGCCCAAGACCATTTTTTAAAGCATTTATGCAAAAGTCCCTCTAGTTCTGTTTTGTTTTTCAGATTAAAATAGATTTACGAGGCCTTAGAAACAATGCAAAATGGCATGAGTACCTGGCTTAGGAAGGAGACCTCATGGAAAGCTCCAGCTGAGCTCTTGCAAAGAATCACCCAACCTCAGAGCTCACAATGTGCTCTCTCCTTACAGCAGAACTCTTAAAGAAACGTCCTGCTGAGTTGCCCTGTTCAAACGACTCCTTCGGAAGGACCCTAACGCTGGGGCCCTGGTAAGACTTTCGGAGTTCCATCCCAGCGGTAACAAGACCACATCTAGCTTTCAACAACTCCCTCCCTGCTCACTTCTAACCTGTGGGCAATTTCTCCAAGAGAATGAACAGCCTGGACGGGAGCCCCCCAGGCGCCCCTTGAGGAGAGACGGGCTCCAACCACCAATCAGGTCGTTAGGGGCGTTCATTGTTATTGCAGGGGCATCAGTTAAAATTATGAAATTCCATCACAAAAAGTTGGCAGAAGGGAGTTCTCCCAAGCAATGGCTTTCCTTGTGTGCCTCGGTGACCACATTTTGGAGGATCCTCAGTACTTGTCGGGGCCTGTCTGATGGTGGCCAGACTTATGCCTGCTTCCCACATGGTGAACCCAGCTTTGGTCACCCACTGCTCTTTTCAAACCGGTTCAGTATGTGACTGTGACCACTTCTCTGTCCCTCACTGGGTCCTGGCACTCACACATGCTGTGGTCCTGAGCTGACCCAGCGACCCAATGGCATTGCTTACTGCCCTGTGTTTACACAGGGGGCCATCGGAGCTTCTACAAACAGGATGCATAGCTCATGTCTTGAAATACCCTTTAAACTACATTTCAGGGGCACCTGGGTGGCTCAGTGGGTTAAGCGTCTGGCCTTCAGCTCAGGTCATGATCCCAGGATCCTAGGATTGAGTCCCACATCGGGCTCCCTGCTCAGCAAGGAATCTGCTTCTCCCTCTCCCCCTGCCTGCCATTCTGCCTACTTATGCTCTCTATCTCTCTGTCAAATAAATGATTAAAATCTTGTCTTAAAAATAAAGAAATAAATAAACTACTTTCAAACTATGGTTTATAAATACCAACATGCTGATTTAGATTAGATGCTAACTTCTAACCCTGAACAGATCTGGGCTGCCCTATGCATAGCTGGATTTTGCAGAAGCCTCAGAATGGAGCTTTCCCTGCCTTCTCTGAGTCTTTGCGACACGCTTGTGAATGACATTAATGAAGAAGGTTGTAGCTCTGCACGGGTTTTTGGAGTTCAGGCCTGCACATGTCTGTTCATATAAAATTATACAAGCAACTACAGACTAAGGCACACACACACACGCGCGCGCACACGCACTACACTCAATTAAATGCGAGGCGTTGGCCTGAGAGCACTGGCCTGCAGATGCTCTAGCTCTCTAGCTGGGCCACCGTCTGTGGCACCACCATAATAACGTATTATAGACCATTTCATTTTTAATTGTAAGTTCTAAGCATGTGGGGCTAATGTATAGTTATGGAAGAAAAAAAGTCAAGATATCCTTAGTGCCTCAACTTTTAAACAAAAAGTTCTTCCTTCCCCACTATCTTGGTTCTATTTAAGGAGTCTCTTGAGATGGCAAGACGAGCTTCCTCCATGAACTGCAAGTGTTTACTTGTGATGATTAAGATTCTCTTACTACTACGCTGCCAAGACAAGTGCAGAACAGACCAGATGCTGAGGCTGATGTACAAGCTATCACCCATAAATCCCGATTTCAAATGTTGGTATTTATCAAAATAGACCCATTGATTTCATATGGTATAAATGTTACAGATTCAAACTTAGGAAATAAATTTATCTCAATAAAATACTGTGATTGGCCATTTTATCTAGGGAGTTTTTACACAGCATTCAGGCTAATGAATTTTTAAAAGGGTCCATCAGCTTAAAGAAATGTGTGGTGGCGCCCGGGTGGCTCAGTGGGTTAAGCGTCTGCCTTCAGCTCAGGTCATGATCCGGGAGTCCTGGAATCAAGTCCCACATCAGGCTCCCTGTTCAGTCGGGAGCCTGCTTCTCCCTCTCCCTCTGCCCTTCCCTCCCACTCATGCCCTCTCTGGCGCTCTCTCAAAAAATAAAATAAAATGTAAAAAAAATTGTTTTTAATTTAAATTAAAAAAGAAAAGAAAAGTTTGAAGAACAGGCTCAGCAGCACAGACGACGGGTCCAGACCGCAAGCTCTCCTCCCCACCCCACACTCAAGCAGCGTGCATCCCGGAGTTAGCAGCACGGTCTTCTTATGCACAAAACGGAGATACTACTGCTCATCCTACTTAGCTCGCCTGGTTGACATCAGGATCAAACAGAAAATGCAGGTGAAGGTCAAGGTGTTCTGAGCAGAAGGAACCAGAGAGGTCATTTTTAAGCACAGCATATCAATTAAGTCAAAATCGGTACCTATGCGGCCAAAGGACCCAAACTGTGTAAAGTTCTCCAGGTAATTCCAGCGCGCGGCCAGGATACAGACACACAGATCCAGGATCATTTTTACTCAAAAATATAAATCTGAATCCTGGGGGTGTCTGGGTGGCTCAGTGGGTTAAAGCCTCTGCCTTCGGCTCAGGTCATGATCTCAGGGTCCTGGGATCGAGCCCTGCCTTGGGCTCTCTGCTCAGCAGGGAGCCTGCTTCCTCCTCTCTCTCTCTGCCTGCGTCTCTGCCTACTTGTGACCTCTCCCTCTCTGTATCAAATAAATAAAATCTTAAAAAAAAAATTTCTCTAAATCTGAACCCTGGAGGGCTCCTGGGAAATAGCAGAGCACAGAGTAGCAGCCAAGCCGCCCGGATCTCAGTCCAAGCACCTCTCCCCACAGCACACGGCTCCCTAGGGTTCACGCCCTAGTGAAGAGCAAACTCACCACACACACACAGTGTAGTGGAGAGATCGCTGACGTGCAGACCCGCGAGGCTAGTTACTGCAGAGACTACACTGTAAAACGCAAATATCGAATTTCCTATTTTCCGGTTGTCTTTTTAAAAGGTTCTCCACTTACCTGAACGACCCCATGATGCTGGGCGTCCCAGAAGAAGCAAGGGCGCCTCTGAGATGTCACTAATTTTCCGCAGATGGGAGTGGTGTCCGGCTCCTGCAAAAGGAACAACAATACAATTTTCAGCATCATTTGCTTAGGAAGATCCCAGAGCCTTAGTGGACCAATGAAACCAGAAGTGACAAATGGAAGACATTAAAACAAAAATGTCACCGCCCAGTTGTGGTTACAAGATTTCCCAATCGAAATCTGATTATATAGGCACAGGAGGTAACAAATTTATAGAACACTTAGTACACAGGTTGATCCATAAAAGATGTTCCATAAATTACTATTAGTGCGATTATCTCAGAGTCCGGCTCATAGCAGAGTTAGCATTGGGCAAAAGACGGCGTTGGAAATCTAGTTCCCTCTATGAAAGGCTCCGTGACCATAGGAAAGTCGTCTCTCCTCTGTGTCTTGGTTTTCCCAACTGTACTGTAGAGCTAAAAATAAGGCCTAACAATAAAAAGAAATGGAATGATACATGGTCCAGTGGGACGAACCTTGAAAACACTGCTCTAAGTGAAAGAAGCCAACCACAAGAGGATACGTATTACATGATTCCATTTATAGGAAATGTTCGGAATAAACAAATCTACAGAGACAGAAAATACATTAGTGGTTACCAAGGAAGGTGGGGAGGGGAAGGATGGGGAGGGGCTCACAGGAGGTACAAGGTGTCCTCCTGGGCTGACAAAAATGTTCTCCAATTACATGGTGGTGACGGCCACACAATCCTGTCAAGGTATTAGCAATCACTTAATCGTAGACGTTAAATCGGTGAAGGGTACGCAATGTGAATTATATCTGTGACGCAGTTTTAAAAATGCAGCCTGAGCACTGCCACAGGTGGTGGGGAATCTGCGAGTGGACATACGGGCTGTGCTCAGCCCAGTGCCTGGCACCAAGCGGCATCCATCCCCAAGTCGCTCTGCTGACATCGATGCGCAAAGAGGTCAGGCGACTCTTCAAATGTGTGATCACAGTAAAAACAGAACGGTAGTGGCGCCTGGGTGGCTCAGTGGGTTAAGCCTCTGTCTTTGGCTCAGGTCATGATCCCAGGGTCCTGGGATCAAGTTCCGCATCGGGCGCTCTGCTCGGCAGGGAGCCTGCTTCCCCCTCTCTGCCTGCCTCTCTGCCTACTTGTGATCTTTCTCTGTCAAATAAATAAATAAATAAATCTTTAAAAAAAAAAACAAAACAGGATGGTAGAACCCCTTTACTCAGAAGCCCTTACTAAACAGACTGAATACCATCAAATGAGCCAACAGTGTCAAAGGTAAATTATAAACAGCATCAGAAAGCCTAGGATGGGAGGCTTGGCTGGAATGTAGTAGAACTTAGGCAGAAAACTCATGGCCCAGCCTCCCCTCTTCTTGCATCTCCTCTCAGGGAAAGGCAAATAGAAGAAGCAAGGTTTCAAGGCATGCCCCAGGGTACTCTCCAACAAAGCCAGTTTTCCAAAATCACTGGTTTCCACATTCTTCACAGGACTTCAAATTCCCTTCCTACTAGAAAAGGATGGGGTGGGGAGGGGGAGATAAATTATAAGGACTTAAGGAAAGACAGCCATGAGAATCAGAACATTCCATTTCCAGGGAAAGATAATCAAGATTTTAAAAAGTTACCACCAGCCCTTTCTGGGGGCTGTTAAGAAAGGAAAGCCTCTTAACTGTAATCACCCCTAATTAGCCATCAGCAACTCATGAAATTACTCATGGCATTGAAGACCCTCAAATTCTTGGGTCTCAGCCAGAAGTTAACTGAGATCCACCAGGAAGAAGGCCAACAAGTGTAAACTAGAACAGTTAAAACTCCTCTGAATCCAAGGCAGGGTCGTGCTCTTGGCTGGGGAGTGGGTATGTGCGAAGATAGGATTTGACTTGGGAGGAGGACAAAATCTTTGCCGAGCTGCTAGTAATAATCAACTAATCAACAATTATTTACTTATTATGAAATTCAAGAAAAGAATGAGTGCATGTAAGTCTGGCTTTATAATCTAGCTTCGGTAGATAAGACTTAGGGACCTGGAATTGTCTGAGGAAAGGATAGTGTTATCTAGAATAGCACGGGGTAAATAGTGTTATACAGAGACCATAGGCACAAATCAAGCTCGTTCCAGAGAAGAATCACTGTCGAGGTCCGGCCAGACATCAGCAAGGAAGATGGAACATAAAATAAGCCTTTAGTCTACACAGGTTATAAATGAACAAAGTGTATATACGATAACCAGCACGACCCAGGTTTGAGACCAACATCCTCCCTCATTCATGAACCAGCTGACCTTCAGCAATACCTCTCTTGTCTCTCAGTGTCCTCATCTATAAAGTGGGGATCCTTTTCAAACTACCATAGGGTTGTTGTGAGTATTAAATATTAAGACTGCATGAACTGGGTGCTGGACACACACACACACACACACACACACGACACCGCAGCCATGGTCTCTGTCCTCAGGGAACGGAGTCCAGATGCTACAGGACTACACACTTTAAATAAACGGAAACTGAAGGAACATTACAGTTGTGCTAAGCACCAGGAAAGAAGTTTAAGGTGCCTCAGAAAGGATACTGGGCAGGGAAGGGTCCCAATGAGGAAGTGATGAAGTGACGTTTATGCTGGGGCTTGATGGGTAAGCAGGTGACAGCCAGGTGCGGAGGGGACACCGCAGGAGGAGGAAGCCCTGTGTGGACAGGCATGGGAGGACCTGGGAGGAAGAGGGAAGCCGTGTGGTACAACATGGCAATGGAAGGCGAACGTGAGAGGATCTGACCCCCGCCACAGGGAGCTAAAATCCCCAGCATGCAGTAAGTGAACCGCTGAGGGCATGAGGGAAAGGGAAGTGCCAATGATGACTTCCTCCAGACTTCCGGTGGATCGAAGTAGCAAAACCAGGTGCCAACGGAGCTTTTCTGGGTTTGTCAGGAAAGGAAGGGTGATGCTGAGGAAAAGAGATATGTTGCAAAGAAATGGCTTCCAAATCTGACAAGAAGTTAACCAGAAAAACAGCTTAAATTATCAAAACAATTTGAAAATAGATTTATAGTCATTGCTAAGAACCATGAACCCTGTCCTCTCTGTGTATTTTGCCTTCAGATATTTGCAGATATTTGCTGACAATAGAATGAAGCCATCATGATTAGCGTGTCGTCTTAAAACGGGATTTCTTTCATCTTTATCTTATCCTTTATTTTATTTTAAGAGAGAAGAGAGATCATATGCGGGGGAGTGGGGCAGAGGGAAAGCAAGAGAGAGAATCCCAAGCAGACTCGATACCCAGCACAAAGCCCAATGTGGGGCCCAATCTCACGACCCTGACATCAGGACCAGAGCCAAAATCAAGAGCTGGATGCCTAATTGACTGACCCACCCAGGCGTCCCAATCTCATCCTTTTAAAATGTATATTTGGAATGTATGTTATATGTGGTCATATCATACATTGATTAAAAAAGGACAATAACCAAACAGTACCTGGGATTTACACGTGTAAACATTTTTTATCCATGGAGGGTGCAATCAAAACCGTTTGGAGGCCACTAGCCTAGAATGATTTTTAACCAACTTCTTAATCAGACTTGATTCGCTACTTTTATCTCATGGTATGGTAGATGACCTTGTCCAGCAGAGCTGGGAGCCGCTCTGCTTCCTGTGTTCACTTGTCCTTCCACGATTACTGTTGTGTTAAATTAGTCCCACTTTTCAAACTGTGGGTCACAACCCCTTAGTCTGTCATGGAATCAATTTTGTGGGTCATAACCTGCCCCCCCTTTTTTTATTTTTATTTTTTTTAATTTTTTATTTTTAAAGATTTTATTTATTTATTTGACAGCGAGAGAGAGAGATCACAAGTAGGCAGAGAGGCAGGCAGAGAGAGAGAGAGAGAGGGAAGCAGGCTCCCCGCAGAGCAGAGAGCCCGAAGTGGGATGCGATCCCAGGACCCTGAGATCATGACCTGAGCCGAAGGCAGCGGCTTAACCCACTGAGCCACCCAGGCGCCCCGTCCCTTTTTTTTTTTTTAAGATTTACTTCTTTATTTTAGGGGAGTGAGGGGCAGAGGGAGAGAGAGATTGTCAAGCACACTCCCTGATAAGTGGGGAGCCCAACACGGGGCTTGATCTCACAACTCTGAGGTCATGACCCAAGCCAAAATCAAGAGTCTGAAGCTTAACCAACTGAGCCCCCCTAGATGTCCCATAACCTGTGCTTTTTTTTAAGATGAAAGAGAAAAGAACGAGAGCAGAAAAACACACTGGTGTCCATCACACACAGGGAGGGTAACCATGCCTCGCTACAGATCATGAAATTGTTTAAATGCCCTTGCTCAGGAAGACCAGAAGTCATGGCAGGGTTCTAACTGATCAGGTGGGACAAAATCATGAAGATGAGGCAAAGTCACATTATCCAAGCCCCGGAAAAGCCGCACCAGGAGAATTTTGATGAGATGGCCAAAAAAGAGCCATTGGAGGTTCTGGACCAGGAAGGTTTGATGAAAGGGAGGTTGCCGGAAAACTCATCTGGCAACACTGTGCCAAGCTAGCGAGCTGAGGAAACATGCTCTCTGTGGAGCCGATTTGGCTTTTTGAGGTTTGCTTCTGTTGATTTATAACTTTTCTTGACAGTGATCAAAAAATCCAACAATCGGGCACCTGGGTGGCTCAGTGGGTTAAGCCGCTGCCTTCAGCTCAGGTCATGATCTCAGGGTCCTGGGATCGAGTCCCGCATCGGGCTCTCTGCTCAGCAGTGAGCCTGCTTCCCTCTCTCTCTCTCTGCCTGCCTCTCCGTCTACTTGTGATCTCTCTCTCTGTCAAATAAAAAAAAAAAAAAAAAATTAAAAAAAAAAATCCAACAATCAAGTTCCAACATACGCTCCCTGGGGGATGAAGGCCCGACCCTGTCTCCTTTCCATAAAAATCCTGCAAGAAAGCTGAAGAGTTGCATGATTTGGGTCAGGCTAAAGTCACAGTCCCCATACACCAGGAGGAAGTGGCAGGGGGTTCCAAGGCTCAGTATGGTGGAGACCAAAAGAGCTACGACAGGTCTAACCGGGGGCAGAAAATGCTTCCAGATCCCAGAAGAGGCCACCGGGCCCTGGATAATGGCACTGTTTTGCTGCCCCTTCCCCAGAGGCTCACCTCTGAGGATCTTTCCTTCCCCTTCTCCTCATGGCCTGACCAAACTCCTGGAAAAACCCACCCGATTTCTGTATACCCCCAAAGAGAAGGATCTGCTCAGCCTCTCATGTCTGGGTTCTGAGAAACCCACCCCAAGGCCACCCCCCAAATCCAGGGTCCAGTTCCACCTCCTTGCCTTTCCCCCACACTTGGGCTTCTCCCTCTAGAACTCCCAGATGTAAAGTAACCAACCGCACAAACAAAACCCCTACTCCCTGTGGCAGGGGAAGGGAATCACCCCAAGAATGAGGACCAGGGATTCTAGGAGGCAGTTTCAGACCCTCAATCAGCAGTGGGGGTAAGTCTCAGAACCTGCCCTTTCCTTTGTGAAGGCCACGCCCTGAAGGTCCTGACAGAACAAGAGCCTTGAGATTGGGCCTACGTTCAGCCCTATCCTGTCATTACCAACATCATCAACACATTTTTTGCCTCCGCCATCATTCCTGCCAACTTTCTTCTCACAGAACCGTGGCCAGCCGCTTGCCATGCCCCCTGACATTCCAGTTGTCTACGGATGAAAGTACCAGGATGTAGGCTCCCAACATCATTATCCAACCCATGACTGTCTTCTGTTATCAGTCAAGGAGAAGAGGAGTCAGGAACCAGTTTTTACTAAGCACCTGACATGGGACATGAATCATGCGATTTAATCCTCACATTAAACCTGAAGCCACAGGGTAGGTGGAGGGTAGGCCTTGGACTTGAGCACAGATCACCAACACCAGAGCTGGTCCTCTTTTCGTTCTATTAGACTTGCTGCCTCCCACCTAGCAGAGATTTAGTAAACGGATGGATGGATGCATGCATGGATGGATGGATGGATGGATGGATGGATGGATGGATGGATGGACGGATGGATGAATGCATGGATGGATGGATAAATAGAGGGGTGGATGGATGGTTGGTTGGATGTATGGATGGTTGGTTGAATGGATGCTCCCCTCAGGGACTGGGTGTGCCTCACCGATTTGCTGGCAAATGAAACACTTTAAGACATGAATATATACCGTGCCATGAACATCGTTTAGAGCAAAGCAAACCAAGATGAGCCACTTAATAATCTATTGTTTCAGGTGATGATCATCATGAGGCTGAGGATGCTAGCAAACATCTACTCAATGGCCACCACGTGCCAAATGGCATTCTCCATGCATGACATACCTTAGCTCATTTCATCCTCACAACAACCTTATGAAGGGAGTACAACAGGGAAATGGAGGTACAGGGAAGTTAAGTCACTTTTTCAAGCCAGCCAGCTAGTAGGCAGGCGAGGTAGGATTCAAATCCAGGCAGCCTGAGCCCAGATTTTATGCACTAGATCATCATTTGACACCGCCTTCTACCCTCATCCAGACAGGACTGGCTTAAATGATCAGAACAGAGACGTGCAACTTTCACTTCTTAGACAACAGGGCCCAGGTCTGATTTCTCTCTGCCCTTGCGGATACTCGGTCAACGACTGCCCTAGAACCAGAAGGAAGGCGCTGACCCCCCAAAGACCTGTGCTGCCTCCACGGAGGGTCCACCCCCCCAAGCCCTCTGGTGGCTGTCATCCTGTCCCACAGCCCCAGAGCCCTTGCCCGGAATCTGGCCCCAGGCAGCTGGGTATTCAGGCCAGGTCCTAGGAACTCCACACCTCCCCCCCCCCCCCCCCCCCCCCCCCCCCCCCCGTCCCATTTCCAGCCTCCTCCAGCGGGGAGAAGCCAGCCACAAGAACATTCCTCTCCCCATCCTCTGTGCTCGCTCTTGCGTCCTACCCCCCTTGCAGGGCTTGTCCTTTCTTCTCTGTCCTAGACAAACTCAGCCACATAATTCCTTTCTTCCTGAGACTCCATTCTGCAAACTGGCTGGCTGACCCGGACCAACCTGCAAACCCACAGAATCCAATTTAGGAAAAAATGTTTGAAGAGTCATTGAAACTCCCTGGATACTTTGAAGCAAACACATTACAGCAGGCTTGGTTACTCAATTACTAAAACATCTACCCCTCCTTTCTTACCTGGAGGAATTGGTAATCAGCACAGATTAGTTAGGGATTTCAATACAAATTGCATCATTTTCATGTTCATTAACACTGATGTGGTTTACATTTGTTTTCAGTCCTAAAAAAACGTTTCCCAGGTAACTAAGGAGAATATTCAAGGTCAGAAAAATCGGGAAGGCAAGATATTTAAAATAAATGAGCCATTTGTTCCTGCTTCTGTACAAAGTTGCTTTTTCAATTTCAAATGACACAATACTATGGATCAAAGGCAGAAG
Organism: Meles meles; assembly: GCF_922984935.1. NCBI lineage: Eukaryota > Metazoa > Chordata > Mammalia > Carnivora > Mustelidae > Meles > Meles meles. The sequence continues at coordinate 37,952,059 of NC_060071.1, read as the reverse complement.
ATCTTTTCTTTTCCCCAAATATGACTTTGTCATTTGATTACAGCACTTGATAAATGTGGTTAAAGGTCTTTACTTCCGGGTAAGTCTCCAGCAGAACTCCAATCTAGCAATTGTCACAGTGTATCACTGTGATTTGCATTTGTCTTTCACACTTCTAACACAGAACTACTGAAGAGCACAGGCTCTTCTAAAAGGCTTGTTTTTCACTTTCCTGAAGACTAGAATAGCGCCTGGGGTACAGTAGGTGCTCTGTGATGACAGAAAGAATTTACGTTCCGTCTCACTTGGAGGGCTTTCTCTCCAAGTGATCACACTGTGTTTCCAAGCTACCGTTGCCCAACCCAGCCCCTGAACAGCCACTTTGCTTCCATGGTAACTGCTAAGGCTTTCTGAAATTAACATTATTGATGACAGTCCCCGGCCCCCTCCCGAAGCCTCCAATATGCAAATAAACAGCTGTGATGGGCTGCTGGCCACCCCTACCTAGGAATCAAAAACACCCAAAAACAGACCCAGCCCTCCTCCCCACTCTGAGGACTCCATCTCTCCCCAGCACCCTTTGCCAAGAGCAGTTTGTAATCCCCGGGTTGTAGTTATCAAAGGAAACAAGATCAGACTCCCATAGCTGAGCTCTGCCTGGGAACTACAGACCCGCTGCCCAGGACCTCTCCCAAGATGATCATCCAGCTCATTCCAAAAACCAGCTTGGTCAGAGGCAGGTGGCCATGGGACTAATGGCAGCTTTGGCTCAGGCTGAGCCTTGGCTCCTTCCTCCTATCGGGGAAGGAGAGTGGACCAGCTGCACTAACTCTAAAAGAACAGATTCCTAGAGGGCAATTACCTCATTCGTCTACAAAATGGGTCCAGGTGAGACTTCAGGGCTGGGAGGAAGACAGCGCATGTAGTATTTGTCCAGGAAAAAATTCTCTATAAAATTAGGCACGTTTATATATGTTCTCAAGACAACCCTAGAAGGTAGGTGCCCTCGACCTCCCCATTTTACAGAAAGGGAAGCTGAAGCTGTGAGCAGTGAGGCACTATGTCCGCAGTCCCAGAGCTAGTGAGCGAGCGGCAGGATCTGAATCCCGGCCACTGGAGAGCGGTCTCTCCCGCCTCTTGAACATGCTCCCTCAAATACACATTTCCAGGAAGCTGCTTGTGTTCACACTGACCTGGTGCACAACACTCAGACCGCAGCATGGGCCTCAGCAGCGGCCCTGAGCCACTGTGCGTGAGGCCGTGTTCCGCACTGCTCACTGCAGGGAGGCTTTGGCCTTGAGTCCTGGAGATGTCCTCAGTATCCGCACGCATTTGCCTGGCCAGAACACATCCCGGTTCCGTACGGCTCGGTCACCACAAATCAGCCAGCCACACGCTCTGCCCTCAGTGCTTCTGAACATTGAGGGGAAAGGATTTGCATTTTTTTTTTTTTTTTTTTGCTTGGCTCTTGGGGCTTCTGCATTGACATCTGAATTATGTCATTATTTTTTTAAGTGATAGAAATCTAGTCAATGATTTGTAGCAATCACTGCTGTGTCGTGGATGCCAAGAGGTTCCATATAGCCTCACAGAACGAAGCAGAAGCTTAGCAAATGAGTCTTACTTCCTTTACACAATTCTGTGATGGGCCGGTATTAGGCAAAGCTGAAATCAGGTGCTGTGATCAAAAGATTACGATAATATGAAACAGACAACCATGTCATGAATTAGGAAATATACTTAAAGAAACCAAGAGAAGCAAGTCATTGGAGTCAAAGGTCATGCAGATGTCAAAGGGGACACTACAAGGGCACTGGCTGTAGGAGAAAGAAACTGTTACCATACCCTTTCTCTCTAGTGTCAGTGGCCATGCAAATCTGTACTCTTCCTGTCTCTTGTGTCTGCTCTGTTGATGCTCCCTGTGACCCAAACCAGGATGAGAAAAAGATCAACCGTAACTCAGCCTCTACGAATGAGCTGTGCATGCGGGGGAAGGACTCTGGACCTCTCTGATCATTATCCCAGGGCTCTTTCCTCTCCACTCCATCTTCTACCAGGATCATCCCGCTCCTCACTGAGGTCCTTACAGTGCGTCTCTGATTTCCCTGTGAACCTTTGTCAACCATCAGATGGGCGTGTGTCTGGGTTCTCTACTCTGTGCCACTGACCTATGTGTGGGCAGTGGGACACACCCACTGCCAACATGACACAGTCTGGATCTGTGTAGCGACTGAAGCCTTGAAACCTGGTAGACAGATTCCTCCTACTTCATTTTTCTTCTGCAAAATTATTTTTAGAAGTCTGACTACAATGTACCACGGTATGGATTTCTTTGGGTTTATCCTGTTGGAGAGTCACTAAAGCTTCCTGATTTCTGCGGGTTTGTACCTTAGCCTAACCCCAGGAAGTTTTAGTGCACTGAGTGTTTTTCAGTCCCACCTTCTTTCTTCTGCCTGAGGATTTCAGAGACATTATTATAGTCCTACAGCTCCCTGAGAATCTGTCCTTTTTCCCCCTCCCCCTGTCTGTTTTCTCTCTGTGGCTCAGATCCGGTCATTTTTATTGTTACATCTTCAAATTCACTGATTTTTTTTTCCCTCTGTCATCTCCGTTCTGTGGTTAAGCCCATCCCTGTGAGATTTTATTTCAGTTATTATATTTTTCACCTCGAAAGCTGTCATTTGATTCTTCTTTATGTCTGCTATTTCTTTTCTCAGACTTCCCATTTTTTTCCTCCTTTGTCTCAAGCATGTTCATAGTTGCTCCCTGGAGCATTCTATGAAGCCTGCTCTAAAGTTTGCCAGATAATTCCCACATCTCCATCATCTTGGTGTTGGCCTTAATTGTCCTTTTTCATTCAGGTGGAGATCTTCCTGGTTCTCGGTGTGATGAGTAGTAATGTTCAATCAAAACCTAGATGTCTTAGGTATCATGTTATGAGGCTCTAGATCTTACTTAAACCTCCCATTATAGCTGGCTGGCTTTGACCCTGCTCCTGCAGCAGAAGGAGGACCCCATATCATTATGGCTGGGGGAGATGGAAGCCCAAAATTGCCACTTGGCCTCCACTGACGTTGGCAGGGGAAGGGGGGGCCCATCGTAACTGCTGAGCAGGGATGGGAGTTCAGCTCTCCAGCAGGTCCCATTGACCCTTCCCTGGCTGGAAGGGGTAGGAATGCCTCCCTCATATGGCCTCACTACTGTACCTCATATGACCTCCACGGGCACCACTGGTGGGAGGTAAAGGGGGACGAATAGCCTCGGTACCGGGTGGTGTTGAGTCCTGACTCTCCACGAGGCCATGTCTCAACAACCCACTGGGGAGAGGGAGGGATGTCTTATTGATGCTGGGTGGGAACGAAAGTCCAGGCTCCCCATATATCTCAACTGAGAAAAGAGCCCTCAGAAATGGTCTAGGTTGTCACCATGCACTTAGGAATGAAGAATGAGATGGAGAAAGTATGGCTGGAGGTCATCTGGCAAGTTCGTGTCAAGTCAGGACTCAACACCCAGGCCCCTGGCTCTAAGATCACTTGCCTGTAAACCAAAGAGCTCCTAAGGCACAGGAAGAAGCCAGCCCCTCAGCCAAAGCAATAACGAAAAGTCTCACTGGCCAAAGGATAGTGGCTGCCTCCTTTCACATCCCACCAGACCCCAGGCCAGAAAGCACACGTAGGTATGCACCATTATCCTCGAAACAACACAAACATACGTCTACTCAAGACAGGCCTTCCGTCCAACACACACAGCAAAAGCATACTCGCGAGCCAAGAGCTACAGCATCACGGTCACCTTCGGGGCTGGTGGTCTTCCATCTGGAGAGGATCCTGGCTTTCCTACCATTGGAATCCCTGAAACCAAGATACACCCAGGAGCTGTGGAACTCGGAGCAGCCAGCAGGCCAGGCGCCCCCCTCCTGGCTGGAGAGCTGGGTCTGCACCCAGCTGGAGGCGCCTTTCCCAGACCCTGGGCCTCTCTGGTCTGGCCCCGGCTGGCCGGCTGGTGGTCTCGGCCCAGCACTGCTTATTCTTCTGCAAAGGAAAGCTGGTGACCCAGGAGGGGAAACTGCTTTCTAACAGCCTTTGTTTTCATTTCCATTTAAAAAGGTTAGTGACTTTACTGCATGTGGAAAGAAGCAAAGCCACAGTTTCAAAGAGGCTCAGCAGGTTTGGGGGCTGACCAAATATACAGAGCTTTTGGGTGGGGAGGAAAAGAAAGGGAAGCGAGGGAACAAAAGTTTAGTCCACGTTCACCATGTGCCAGACATACGCCTGGGTCCTCCTCCCATGCCTTCCCCTCGCCTCTGCAGTACAAATTCCAGCCAAAATCAAGTTCCAAAGCCCCTACCACAGGTCATCACGCTGTGGAGGGACAGGCAGAATTGCCAGACTCTGCAACAGTATAGGATAATAAACAATTTCATGGGCTACAACTGGAAGCAGGGGGTGGAATGACATAACAACGTGAAGAAAGTCCCTGGATGCCCACATTTTGAAATAATATGATTAAAAATTTTTAACTCGTAAGAACAACTGCTTAAAGAATTACAGGCCATGTCGAAGTAGTTGCCCACCTTGGCGTCACCCAAGATGATAAATGCCCACCATGGTCTGACAGAACTCGTGAATTAAGTTACATCCTCTTACAAGCACTCGAACTTCGGCGAGTGATTTTGTTAACTACTGGGAGATTTTAACATTCACTCTTTTTATAACTGAAAACAATTCTCAAGCATAATAGTCATCTAGGCGAGGGGTCAACAAACCCCTGCCCAGGGAGCCAAACCTGACCTGCTGCCTGTTCTGAACTAGAAAAAAATAGAGAAAATCAGAAAGATACTATTTAAGGACATAAAAATTATATGAAATTCAAACTGCGGCATCCGCAAAAACAGAACAAAACAAACCAAGAAGGTTTCCCTGGAGCACAGCCTGGTCCACATCTTTAAGTCCTGCCTGTCGTCCTCTCCTGCTCCAAAGGCAGAGGTGATTTCTTGTCACAAAGCCCAACCAGCCTGCAAAGCGGAAACACTAACTCCCTGGCCCTTTACGAAAAAAGTGTGCTGGACCCCGATCGAGGCCCTCTGTCAGACGGTGCTGCCAGATTAAAAACACACCGAGATGACGAGGAACCACCACCACCACCAGCTCTTCAGGGAGCCAAAGAGCCGTCATGAGATCCTCAGCAAGTTATGAGAGAGTCCACGGAGCCTCGGTAGAGATAACGCTGACCCCTCACGGGGAAAGCAACATCGAAGCAGAACGATACTTTCTGAGAAATGTAACAAGCACCGCCGCATCAAGCACAGCCGCAGGCTCTGGTCCTTACGTTTATTTTATGGGAACAAAGAAAGTCAATTAGGAGAGATCTGAATCCTGGGAGGTCTTCAAGAATGCCGCCCTCCCATCAAACCCAAGAGCCTTCTATTTCCTTCCCCTCCGCCCACACCGCTTCCCTGTTAAGGTGAGGGACCCCCTCGGGTCTCTGAACTCCCACCAGTCAGAATTTGATGTCCCTCTCCTGGCCCCCCAGCCTTCCTTCTGCAAAATGTTTATCACACCCGTCATCCTCTCTGCCTGTCCCCTCCCCAAGGCTGTGAGTACCCCACCAAAGGCAGGAAGACCATCTGCTTTATCTTTAGGATGGTATGTAAGGCACATTGGAAGCCCCTTGTTTCAGCAGGGAGATGAACAAACACTGTCTCCTCTGACTCTGACCGCGCCTATGACTCCTGATCCATTTCACACACAAGGAACCGGACGTTCAAGGAGGTTAAGCTGTCCCCAGCCACACGGACTGTAAGTGGCAGAGTCAGGACCGGAATTCACACCATTGACAACACGGGTTGAAGCTATCTGAGGCACCTCAAGGCTCAGAAATCACTGGAACCAGGAATAAGGGACTGCACAGCGCTGCCCAGACGGAACCCCCAGGGCAGAGGAACAGGACGTCAGAAGCTGCCAAGAACTTCTGCCCCGCTCTGCTGAGAGGAAGCAGCCATCCACCAAAGACCGCACACTGCTGTCATTCCATTTCCAGGTGAGCACCGGACAAACGCTGACATGATTCCTTGTGCAGAACTCGGGGAGTCCACCCCTCACTGCGCCTCTTGCCCAAAGTGAGGTGCTGAGTTCCTCTGGTGTCCGCATGAGTGCAAAACGGAACCCAAGAGGGAAAGGGAAGGGAAGACAGAAAACAAGCCCCCCTATTGTTTCTCAGCACTCCCACCTTGACCTCCCAGGTGCATTTTCTCTGCAGCACCCTGAGCAGGGCCGAACGCTGTGAGCGTGGCTCCGGCTTTGGACTTGGTTATTACATGGCTGGGGACTGAATTCCCAAACAGAACATGAGATAGGGAGGGAAAGGACACGACACGCCATACCAGCAAGCTGAACAGCGACATTGGTAATGGGTAATGAGAAACCCATTTTTTAATTAGGGAAAAACTAGAAAAACCAACCCAGACGGTGAACTAAAATGATGGAAATTGTCATTTATGCCTAAAAATGGGAAGCCTGACTAGGTTAAGAGAAATGTTTACACAAAATCATAGTCTGTAAAAAAGACAGATGTGCATGTCCTTCTAGGCAAATCAAGGAGAAGAGAGAAGGGTATAAGCAGTGAGTGTTCGTATGCAGACGTGAGAGGGGCCAAGAAAGTGCAGGGGCAGAGAAAGAGGAGGGAGGGAGGGATGTTTTGATAAAGTTACATATACAGTAAAGTCAAGTTAAAAAATTTTTCTTGTGGAATCATAAATTATACAGTCTTTCTGGAAGGCCAATTGGCCCATAGGTATCAAGTACCTTTGGAGTTTTTGTATAGTTTGTCCCTCAAAGAGCACTAACAGAAGTATCCCAAACATGCACAAAACAAGCAGTTTTATTTGTAAATAATGTTGAAAAACTGAAAACAAGCAACATGTCGCCAAAGAGGGGGCCATTGAAGCAAACAGTAACATTTCTAAAAATACTCTGCAGCCATTAAGAACACCATGTTTCAGAAGAGTACTGAATATTTAGGATCTAGGGAAAAGGTTTATGATTTACTGTTTAGTGAAAAAAGTAGTGAACCAAACAGTATGTTCAGCATGATACCAATGTTATAAAACTCTGTGTGTGTGTGTGTGTGTGTGTGTGTGTGTGTGTGTGTGTGTGTGTGGAAAGAGACTACAAAGGCACACGTTACAAATAATGGTCATCACTGGTTGGGGGATTATGGATCATTTGTGTTTTTCTGTTATTTCCCAAGTTTTCTACAATAAATACACCTTGTCTTTGCAATCTGAAAAACATCATGTCTGATGCTGAGAAACTTAAGCAGCAAATCAGCAGAGCCACCATGGGAAGGCCGTGTTTGGCACTGCAGGCCACCTGGGTCCCAAGTGCCGCAGCCGACCACGCAGCTGCTGAGATGCCCACATAGAGCCCACCCTGGAGAGACTCTGGCAAAGGCCACTCTCAAGCCACCCCCCCGTCCCCGGCCGGCTTCTCCCAAGCACAGGTCCACTGCACCCACGCCACCTCGCCAGGACGTCTCCCGCAGACTCCACCGACCGCATGAACCAAGGGCAGCGCAGCAAGGTGTCTGGAGGACAGCGGCTGGGCATCCCGGGCACAGCCAGCCAGCCAGGCCCGCACCTGCCCGTACCCCCACATTCGCTCTACCTGCCCCGATGCTTCCGGTGCTCTCACACACACCTGCCAACAGGAAAACACGCGAGCCCCTGTGTGCTGCGTCTGTTCAGAGGCCCGTACTCCATCCCCTCTCTAAGCAAAATCACCTTATATTTGACTTTAAGACTGGGTTACTGGTGATAAAAAGGAATGAGGTACTGATCCGTACTTCAGGAGGGATGAAGACATTAATCTCAGTGAAAGAAGATGTTGTTAGGACTCCATTTATCTGAAATGTCCAGAAGCCAGAGAGAGAGAAAGGAGATAAGTGGTTTTCAGGGGCTGGGGAGGAGGGAGGGTGGGGAGTGACTTTTAATGGGCACGAGGTTACTTTTGAAGGTGATGAAAATACTCTGGGATTACATGATGGGTGATGATTGCACAACTCTGTGAATAAACTAAAAAGTACTGAATTGTACACTTTAAAATGGTGACTTTGGGGACACCTGGGTGGCTCAGTTGTTACGTGTCTGCCTTTGGCTCAGGTCATGATTCCAGTGTCCTGGGATCCAGCCCCGCATCGGGCTCCCTCCTTGGTGGGAAGCCTGCTTCTCCCTCTCTCTCTGCTTGTGTTCTCTCTCTCACTGTCTCTCTCTCTCTCTCTCTCTCTGTCAAATAAATAAATTTAAAAATCTTTTAAAAAATAATAAAATAAAATGTGAATTTTATGGTAAGTGAATTACATCTCAACTTTTAAAGAATCATAAGTGGCTCATAATTAGACTTTACAGGGGTTACCATTCGACTTTCCAGTGGGTTCCAATTAGACTGAGGCACTAACTGGCCCATTAGTTTCCTGGGAACACATGGGTTGGAATCAGATGACTAGAAAGTCAAACATCACTCTGCCATCTACTTGCTGTGTGAGCAGACTCAAGTTCCTTAACCTCTCTGTGCCTCACTTTTCTAGGCTGTAGAATAGGAATAACAATGTCTAGCTCACAAGAATTATTGAAAGAATGCAATCAATTAATGCAGGTAAATCCCATGACCTGATACGGAGCTCCATAAACGGCAGCTCCTTCTCCTGAGCAGGCCAGAAGATCCCTTGGACTTCAAGCAGAATGAAACCCTCTGCCTTGACCAAAACATCACCAGAGTCAAGCAGGCCCTGGGTACTTGTATGTTGTGACAAAGACACTAAATAGAGCTGGAGGCCAGGATGTCAGTGCACACCCTATAAAGAGACTCAAAGCTTGAAGACACAGCTCCACGCTGATAACCAGCAGTAAAGCCCCCCTACCCCTCGAAGTCCGAGGGCCTCCTGTCCATTGCTGGCTGTGACCCTCCTCCCGACCATTAGATAAGTGTTACTATTATTAGCCTCAATCAAGGATGAGGCAATGGGAGCTCAGAGAAACCAGAACAAGGGACAGAGCTGTGACCTGGGTCCGGATCAGACTGTCCCCACTGTTCCTAATACGGCTCACAAGGCAGCTGCCCTCCCTACCCTCAGTCTCTTTGCTTGGGGCTGTCAGGTCACAGCAAGGCGGGCCACGGGCAGAGCTGGCAGGCAGCGCGCATGCGGCAAGAGGACCAGGCAAGCGTCCCTGGCCATCCACCGTGACCGGATGCCAAGCATGGAGGCAGGGGGCGAGGGGCAGGGCAGTGTCATCCAAAGGGCAGCCGGAGGCCAGGGAGCCAGCAGCAGAGGGAGGGTAGAGGAGGGCCAGAATTCAAGGCACGTGAGGGTCAGGGGTCAAACAAGCGAGATCAATCAGAGAGAGCATCGTCAGCGCCCCCACAGCAAGTCTTAGAGAGCCGGAGGAGAAGCTCTCATGCCCTTCCCAGAGAAGCCATGGTCTCTGGGCTCAGCCTGAGAAGCCAGGGAACACAGTGGCACTCCCATGGCTCCCAGGCTGCTGTGAGCACGTTACACACTCATGCGTCTCACCCGGGATCTGTGCTCTTATCACCCTCTTTTCACAGACCAGCAAACTACAGAACACAAGGCAACTGTCCAGGAAGCCACAGCTTGGTGGAGGCCGGGCGGAGCCCAGGGAGCGGGGTCCCCAGGGCTCCCACCCTCGGCATCCCTGCGCTGCCACCCCACCCAGGAGAAGGTGGACCCCGCTGCTGGAGATGTGGACCAGCCAGAGCCACACGCCCTCCTCTCTGCCTTAAAATGCCACGTGGTCAGAGGCACTGCCTTTCAGGAGGAAAAGTCTGTTTGGCAACTACCAATTTGTAATTCGCCGATAGGATCGGAAGGTTTCCAAGGAGGAATCAGGTAGAGCCGTCTCCCAGCTGTCCGTGTATCCATGTTCACAAGAAAGTAATCTCTCTTGACTGAGCCTCCAAGAAAAATGTTTAAGTCCAAGGTGTGGCTTGTCACCCGTGCAGCCCCCTCAACGCCTGGTAGCCACGTGGCTGCATCCAGGCCATAAATCAAAGGCCATGCTCCCCTTTCATCAGATGCCTGTAGATAATTCCCTCGTGATTTCCCTGCTGGGGCTCAGAGGGCCATGGCCTAAAGGGTTAACATCTCATTTCCTCTGTCTTTCAAGCCTTAATCCCCATCCTGAGCTGGGTGCATTCCAAGCCCACCTGGAGCAGGTCAAGACGAGCCCCAACCCATGGCTGGCCATTCATTTCCCCTGGCAGGAGATTAGATGGGGTGCCCATTAATCACTCATTACTTGGGTCCTCACTCCTGGCCAGCCCTCAGGAAGCCCGCCAGCTGGCAGGGAGGGTGGGGCGGGACCGCCTGCTGCCCAGCCTGGGCCCTGCGCTGCCCAGGGTCACCTTCCTGCATCGAGGGCCCGGCTCTCGGGCTCTGGACCATGCCCGAGGGGAGAGGGGCCGTGGGAGAATACCGTGGAGCATCACTGAAGGGACCCGCTTCTGCAGGGCTCACCAGAGGGGACAGAGATGGGCACAGCGGGAATGTGAGGTAGAAAGAGAGGAGATGAGCAGAAAGAGGCCACTCTCCCAGGACAGCTAAGCAGCAACAGAGAACACGCTGCCCATCTCTTTCTGAGGTTCTCCCTTGGGGGATCTCCAGGGAACGGGAGAAGGGAGTGGGGTGGGGAGAGGATGTTGAATGGATAATTCATTACTACTACGACGACCGACGACTATTATCATTATTATGCAGCACGGGTGTTAATCTGCCATATTTGGACAATTATTCAGACACAAACCCCTTGGACTTGGGGGCTGAGATTATATGTAGCGCACATACTGAGAGCTGCCTGCCTGCCAGACCCTGACTGGGTACACAGAAGGTGAGAAGAACAGAGTGAGAACAGGCACCAAGCTCCTACTCCATGCTGGGCCTCTCCCTAGTGCTCAGGGGGCCTGCGCAGCAGTCCCCATACCAGACCCCAGATGGCTTTTGGCCATCCCTTTGTCACACGTGGCAGAAACTATGACTTAAGGGCTTATAGAATAAAGGGGAAGTGTTGGTGACCAGACCCCACTCTGGCAAGGGAGTTGAGACTTACCAGGCCAGGGAAGTGAGGGCCTGGCATGTCGTGTTTGGCCTTATGGGGGGGTGGTCCCAGCTCATTTTTTACCTTGGAAAACCTGGGACTCTCGAACCAACCTACCCCATCTTGCTCCCTCAGCCTTGCTCAGGCCAAGAAATATATCCACAAGGAGCCTGGTTGGGGCAGGGCTTGCGTACGTCTGCAGAGAGGGGATGGGGGCATGTTTTCAGGACTGAACGGAGGTTCCCTTTGACTGAAACAGGGCTCTCTGTCTCCGCCTGGCTGGGCCATGATGCACCATTGCTCACTCCTTTTTTTTTTTTTTTTTAAGATTTTATTTATTTATTTGACAGAGAGAGGTCATAAGTAGGCAGAGAGGCAGGCAGAGAGAGTGAGAGGGAAGCAGGCTCCCCTCAGAGCAGAGAGCCTGACGTGGGACTCGATCCCAGGACCCTGAGATCATGACCCGAGCCGAAGGCAGCGGCCCAAACCACTGAGCCACCCAGGCGCCCCCCATTGCTCACTCCTTAGAGTCAAGGTCAAGGCATCTGTTAAAAAGGTCACCTAAGTCACCCTGTGGCTTATCAGCTCACCACCTGTCACCAGAACCTCCCTGTGAAGGCAGCCTAAGGCAGTGGTCCTCAAGCCAAGCTCATAGAACAATCAGTTGAGGCAGTCTTTAAACAATGCCAACTCCCAGGCCGGCCTCCACCCTGGTATCTGGTGTCTTCCCCCCAGATGCGAATTCGGATTCCGACGTCCCACAGACAACCCTTTCAGGGAACAGTGAGACAGCGGAAAGAGCACCTGACAGAGAGAGAGCTGGGTTCTATGACTGAGGTTCAAAACCTGAGCTGCTGACCTAAGACAAGTAAGCTGGAGTTTTCTTCCTTGTAAAATGCGGAATATACCGTCTCCCTCACAGGTTGCTGGGAGGATTAAGGCATCAGGCAGAGCATACCCCAGTGCTCACGAAACGTGACCTGAATGAGTTCATTGGGCCAGCAAGGTTCCAGAAACCAGAGAAGTCAGTTCTGAAGGCCTGGAGAGAGAAAAAAAGCAACACAGGCCCAGAAGTGAGGAAGGGGTCCCAGCGTCAGGCCACAGGTCCCGCAGAGTGGGAGGGAGGTGGGGGGTCCACAAGAGGGCAAGAGTCCACGAAGTATCCTCCAGCCAGAGAGCCTCCCACCGGGGCTCCCCCTTCCCGGCGCCCGCCCGTGTCACACCGTAACTTCTGGCCTAACATGGCTCATCACTGTTTTCACAGACAAGAGTCAGTAGAATGGCACCCTCACATCTAAGCAGATGTAAATAACTATCACAATTCTGCACGCACAGGAAAAGGAGAGATAAAAGGCGGGGAAGGGAAGACAAGAAGAGTCAGGAAGGAAGCTGGGAAGGAAGCGTCAACACAGTCATGCTGTCAAGCCAGCAAGAGCTGGCCATGGGCTGACACCCGGCTCCGCAGCCTGGAAAGACTCAGGAAGGAGAAGCCCAGGGGCCACTCTGGAGAAACTTCAGGGGCCTGGGAGGTGAGGCTGGCCCGGCCTGGATGTGTCCAGGCTGTATAAGTAGTAAATGCAAAGGAGGCAGGGGAAGACTTCAGCTGGGTTCAGGGAAGACCGAGACAGGTGTGTGCAAGAGAGGCGGGGGTGTACTTTCTGGCAGAACCGAAATTCTGAGCAGCCGTTAGAGTGCACACAAGCCCATCATAAAGACACCGGGGACATCAGGGAAGAGGTGGGCGGCTCTTGGATCGGCTCTCTGCAGTCCTCCAAAACTGACTTCTCCAGTGAATTAAGACAGTTCCAACTGCCCAGATGAAGACTGATCCTTGGCCTTGTCTACCATGTCTACACCAGCACATTAATGTCGCTAGGTCTTTGCTCAAGCTCTTCCTCCGTCTGGTATGCCCTCTCTCCTTCCAGCCTTTCCCATCTCCTTGAACTCCTCCTCATGCTGCAAAGCCCAGCTGTAATTGTCCTAGCTCCTCCCATGCAGGAAAAGCCTCTCTCTCATCGGTATCCCCAAGGTTCTTCACTGTTTCGTGGTTATTTTTTTTTAAACATCTTTTCCTCTCCCAGGTGGCTATTTATCATCTGTTAGCCTGTCAACAGATCCAGGGCATGGATATTGTCCTGCTCTGAGTTTAAGCCTTAGCACATGGTACCAGTCCCTGGAACACAGCAGATGCCCAAAAATATCAGCTGGACAAGAATTAAATAGAAGTGACTCCTGGGGAGCCATTGTGATTTCTTGAGAGGAATGATGTGGCAAAATCAGAATTTTAGGAATATTAATCTGTCAGCATGAAAGAAGATAGATTGAAATGAGGAAAGTGACTCATGGCTGGGAGTCAAGAGGGGAGATGATTACTGTAACGTGGACATGGTTTATGGAGGGAGCAGAGGGGAGGGAGACAGGAAAATGATCCCCTGTGATATCACAAAAGAATGTGGAAGGAACTTGGTAATGAACGCGCAATAAATGTGGGGGACGGGATAGGGGCATCGAGGGCACTCAGACACTCAGACTGCCAGCCAACGGGGAGGCAAACGGTACTGTGCAGGGAAATGCAGGGTGAGAAGGGGATGGGGGGTTCATGCCCCACCACTCTTTAGAATAATTGGCTGCAATCACAATAAGTTCACAATAAGCATTTCTAGGCAACAAAACAAAACAAACAAACAACCCCCCCCGAAAAAACTCAGTTAAAACATCCAGCCCTGATCTTACTCCCAAACTCCTGACTATATTTAATTTTACTCATTTTTTCCCTAGCAGCCAGTTAGAAAGATTTCTTCAGGGTAGGAGATAGTGACAGAGAGATAAAAACTAATCCGAGTGCCCTCTGGGAGTTGGGCGGGGCAGCAGGGCAGGTGAGCTCACCTGACCAGCCCTCCTCTGGAGAGGCCAGCCAGGTGCCTCATTCCTTAAGGCCTCCAGGATTCTGATCACCCAAACCCCCTTCCCAGGCCGGAACCTCTGGGAAATCCCTGCTCCAGCACTGCAGAGGGTTATAGGAAAGTCCCAGGACTCCCATCTGCTTCCTCGCATTAATTCCAGGACTAGGATTTTGTTTTCTAAGGAATTCAACTATGGTGCCAACAACAATCTGTAGGAATTGAGTAGTACCGTATTTAAATTGCGTATTTAAAATGTTTGCTTCCTTGCACATTGAGACCCAGGAAGATCTATTAAGTCCTTTATCAATGAAGCAAAGACAGACGCAGGTAATGCACGTTTTAAGAACTGTGTGATCTTTGAAAAATCTTTAGACTGTTACTGTGCCTTGGTGCCTCCAGCTGCGAGGAAAGTCGGACAAGAGGATTCCTTGGACCTCTCTAGTGTCTCCCTCCAGGTCTCCTAGTCCCAATTCCAGCAGGCATCCACAATCATTTCAGCTACCCGGGTCCACGGGGGCATACAGGAGACTTGAAGAGACGCAAGCATGCACATTTAATAAGCAGCAGGGGAGGCTGGGGGGGGGGGGCGCGGGAGGCTGGGTGTGGACTGCTTGGGAAACACCAGACCCACAATTTCCAGATGCTAAGTGGGCCTGAGAACGCCCTGAAATCCCCTTCCCAAGTTAGGGCTGATGGTTATTTCAAAGAAAGAAAAAAAAAATACGAACCTCCAGATCTCTGCAGCCCCAGGAGCTACTTCTGAAGCAGCCTGTTCTATAAGCGCGCCAAGGACCGCAGGTACTTGGGCTGCACTTGAGGAAGTGTCCGGATTTGGCGGAAACAACCCATCCACTCCGGCTCCCAGAGGCGCTGAGCTGCAGCGGCTTAGCTCAGACACACACAAGGATTTGAGGCTTTCTAGAAAACGGCGTGGCCGAGGCCCCGGGCCGGGGCTCCTTGCGCGCCAACCGAGACCGACCAGCTCTCTGGCCCGGGGCAGAACGGAGGGGAGACTGCGGTCGGGGCGCACCGGCTGGGTGTGCACTCGCCGGTCCCCCTCGGCCCCGGCCCAGGGAACGCGGGGCCCCGACTACGGAACGGCCCAGGTTGGCTGTCCCTAGAGTTTCAGAGGTGGAGGGTGGAGGGGTGAGTGCTGGCGCCAGGACCAGTAAATCCCCAAGGAAGGGAAAGAACGGAAGCGAAGCGAAAGGAATGGAAGCGAAGGGGAGGAGAAGCGGCACAGCCGTCGGCACGGACCTAGCGCGCGCTGGCTCCCCAAGCCCGGCACGGGCACAGCCCCGCGGCGCCCCGGACACACCCACTGCGCCCCACCGCCCGCGCCTTCGAGTCCTGCGGTCCCAGAGCTGGCCCGGGAGGAGGGCAGCGGCCCGGCAGGGTCGGGGCCGAGCGGACGGGGCGCAGGGGGAGCGGGGCGCGCGGCGCGGGCGGCTCTGCTCACCTGGCGGTCCGCGTCCCGGATCGGCCCGCGGCCGCCTCGCCTCGCCCCCGCGTGCTTCCCGGCGCCCGGCAGCGCGGAGCACGCCGCATGGACGGCCGCCGCCGCCGCCGCCCCGCGCCCGCCCTGCACGGGCTCCCGCTGCGCCCCGCTTCGGCGTCGGGCTGAGCGGGCGGCCGGAGGCTCGGGTGCGCGCGGAAAGCTGTGGCTCGGAGTTTGCGATCGGGAGAACCGGGATCCGCGCTCCTTCGGTCCCTCCTCCCTCCCCCACTCGCGGCCTCCCGCTGTCATCTGGAGCCGCTCCTGTCGCCCCCTGGCGGCCGCCTCGGGAAGGACCGGCCCCACTCCACCCCCGCGACAGCCGGAGGGGCCCCTCGCAAACAGGAGTGGGACTGAGCCCTGGGTACCGGGACAACGGACATCATCCCAGAAAGAGGAGGGCGGTGTAGACAGGAGGGTGGCGAGAGCGGAGTGAAGCGTGGTCCGGATCGGCCAGGACCCGCTGGGGGAGAGGAAAAAGGGCTGAGACCAGAAGGTAAACGAGGGGCGGATAGTGGAAGGCCTTGAATTACGGGTTCATCTTATCCTGGTTTGTGGGAGCCACTGAATGACTGAGGTCCAAGAGGGGCAGGCGCATCCCTGTGTTTGGAACAGTCATTCTGGCTGCAACAGGACGGGGCTGAGGCCAAAGCAGGCAGCCGGTAAGGAGAATTCCGGTGTAAACCAGAGCAGGGAAGAGGGCAGGACTGGAAGGATGGGGAAGGAGGAGCCCTCCTCTAAAGGGCACAGAGGCCACCCTCACTCGCCCACTCAAGTACAAAGTAGGACTCACTGGCTCCCAAAGGCAATGGAAAAGGACCAGAGCACTCAAGTTCTCAAGGGGCGAAACACACTCAGGAGCGATTCAGCATTGTTTCTTGTCTTATGCAAGTTACCTGGGCGGGAAGGAAAAAGCCTGGGGCAAACCACCACCACCACCATCACCATCATCAAACTTTGGCCTGTATATCCAAACCCTTCCTCTTACTAATTGGGCAGTATTGTCCCAGTGAGGGCATGAGTAAAGCTGGTTAAAGGCAGAAACAGTGCTGGAGCCCCACTTCTTGGTTCCTAACGCAGTGCTCTATTCCTTACATTCAAACCTAGATGATTACAACTGATGAGGTAGGAAGTAGTAAAAATGTGCCCCCTCTCCCAGGAGGGGTGGGATGACCTCACACATTTGAAGAGGCTGTCCAGCTATAGGCAGTCTCCCTCAGAACGAGTCAGCCTGCTTGTTTATCCTGCCTTTAAAAACTTCTGCTAGTGCAGGTGCACAGTGGGACCTTGAAGGTGACTGCAGAGGGCAAGCTACCCACCCCCCCACCCCCCCCTCCCCAGCCCAGAGCCAGGCTCAATGCAGATGGGTGTGGTGTGTGGAAGCAGAAAGGGGAGCAATGGGGCAGGGAGCCCCAGGAAAAAAATTAACAAAGAGAAAGTGGCAACCCAAGAGATCAGACCAGAGAAAGAGAACCAACTCTGAGCACCTGCTACCGGCCAGGAGCCTGGGCAGAGCCAGTTCTGACTGATCCACACTGGTTCCAATGGGAGGAAATAACTCCACACGTGATCAAACCCATTTTGACTGGAGGCACCTGGTGAGAGTGGAATTAAATTAATTCTGCAGGTCACAGGTCCCGTAGGTCTAGATTAAGGGGATCTGACAGCTCTAGTAAATTCTGGCCAGTTTAAAATCATTTAAAATGATAGAACATTTATACAACATTGAAATGTACTGGTGGTATTATGGGTTGGGACAATACTGCCCCATAAGTAAAATGTACTTAATGTCACTGAATTGTACACCTAAACATGGTGGAAAGGGTCATTTTTATGACTGCATATTTTACCACAATTTAAACAAAGAAAACAAAACTGTTCAAATTTGCTCAAATTGGATGGATTCATTAATTCATTTAAAAGATGTATACTGAGGGCTACAGGTGAAATGAAGGAATGTTCCAGTCCAAAAGAAGCTTGGAGTCAGGTGGGAAAGGTGTTGTACAGTCACGAAATCATACCAGCAGGTGGTGTCATTGGGGGATATACAGCAGTAGCTGAAGGCTCTAGGACATTCTGTTTGAGCTGAGTCATCAAGGACGAGGGGAGTTCTTCAGGCAGGGCCTGTTATGAACGGGCCATAAGAGCAAGGATATGGATTTTGTAAAAACAAGTTTTAGATTTACAGACAAATTGCAAGAATAGTAGAAGGAATTCCCTCGTATCTTCCTCTTCCCTTAACGTCAACATCTTGCAAAACCAAATGCGTTCTTATTGACCAGACTTGAGCCAGCTGACCTAGGCTGCTGCTTCAGAACCCATTCTGACCCACTTCAGATGTGGTCAGATTGTAGTGACCGTATTTTGCTTACCTGTCACAAAATGTTCCTTTATTTATTTCTTATAAACATTTTTAAAATTTATTTATTTATTTGAGAAAGGTAGAGAAAGCACACTCGAGTGGGGGGAGGGGCAGAGGGAGAGCATCCTCAAGCAGACCCTGCACTGAGCATTGAACCCCACGTGGGGCTCCATCCTGGGACCCTGATCATGACCTGAGCCTAAATCAAGAGTTGAACGCTTAACCGACTGAGCCACCCAGGCACCCCAAATGTTCTCTTTATTTAAAGTCAAGGCTATACTGTGAAATCCAATCTCATTTTAAACAAAGAAATATTTACATTATATATAGGCACCAATGAATATTAATTATGCTAAAAGAGCAGTTTTTCATTTTGCAGTCCTACTGTATTTCTACTTTTATCTGAGTGTGTATGTATGCATAAATCAGACTGGCAGGATTTGGTCCTTCCCTATGAGATAGGCTACTAACCCTTACCAACAGAGGGCAAGAAGAGTAGGCATCTCAGGTTAGAAGGGGTCATCTAGGGTGCCTGGGTGGCTCAGCGGGTTAAAGCCTCTGCTTTCAGCTCAGGTCATGATCCCAGGGTCCTGGGATCTCTGCTCAGTGGGGAGTCTGCTTCCTCCTCTCTCTCTGCCTGCCTCTCTGCCTACTTGTGATCTCTGTCTGTCAAATAAATAAATAAAATCTTGAAAAAAAAAAAAAAAAAAGAAGGGGTTATCTAGCCCCAGTGACCTCCTGGCATGCCAGTACCTTCCATATACGACGTCTTGGAGCAGGAGTTGTTAGTGACCCTCTTGCATATCTGCAATGACAAAGGTGCTCACGACCACATAAACTCGCTCACACCATGGTTGGAGGCTCTCTGTTAGAAAGCCCCTTTTCATTCTGAACTGAAACCATTCCCTGTAACTACTACCCTGACCTCCTGAAATGACAGACAAAAAACGTGACTCTTCAGTCATGTATCAGCTCTGTGATAGGTAGGGCAGTCCTAGCTTATACGTGTGGTCTTGGTGTGATGCTCAGTTAATAACTAATAGTGCCCCTTCACTCCACTGGCTGTCTCAGTTGTGATGAGAGACGCTCGGGATCATCCCTACAGAGGACGGGCACTGCCCCACCCCGCTGAGCGTGCCCCCTGCCTACAACCGCAACCTGGGTGGTCAGCCATTCCTCCAGCAAAGCGCTGGCACATGGGAAAGGCTCCCGAACGCTCGAGGCAGAACAGTGTCCTGCTGAGAGCCACTTCCTGGGACTTCAGAGCTTGGGGAACCGGAGTAAGAGCAAAGCGTGAACAGATTCCAGGACAGTAACTCAAGACAAGCAGACCTTTGTGCGGGATGCGTATGAGTAAAACAGCTTCTGTACTTTACTAATAGGCACCAACCACGAATCCTTTCACTAGCAGAACCTTTCTTGGGGCTAGAATTCTAAAAATTACACTTTGAAAAACACTGCTTTACGCTCTTTTGACAAACACGAGTGTTTTCATCCTAATGGCATTTCAGGGAGTTGTGTCCCGGCAGGGAAGGAAACCCTTGTATTATCCCTCCTTTGTTAACACTGGGAGGTAGGAGGCAAATACGCACATATTCAAACCCCTAATTTCAGGCTCCAGGAGGTGCCAGGATCCATCACAATGCTTATAAAGCTGTTCTTTTTATTTTCTGGGTTGTATACCTTTGCAGACTGTAAAGTCAAGGCAAGCTTGTGCCCAGCAAAAAAATAAGGAAATAAAGGAAGCTGAAAAACACAACACAACACAATTTGTCATCTGTGATTTTAAGCTGTTTCTAAGTGCCTCGGGTACGGAGGAAGGAGCCTTTCCTCCCCTGCTCGCCTCCTTAAGTCACTACATTCTCTTCTCCCTCTGGGGGATCTGGGATGTCAGCCTAAAAACCACGTCCCAAGTTCTCATGTCCCTGGCCTGGGGCTGCCTCACTACTTGACCTGCAGTCCACAGCTGTGCTGTGGCCACCAGCATGGAGGACAGAAGCAAAATGGCTTCTAGATGGCACATCAAGTTTTCCTACCCAGCGTCAGAGTCGACAAGCCCATTTCAGATGACCTCATTCTTGTTCCCTCTCTCCCTTCACCCTTATCCCTTCCCGCCCCATGCCTGGTCAGAGGAGATAGGAAATGTCGTGTTACCTGGTACAAGACGACTTTTGGAATCCCAAATATTCAGATTATTTCTCTTTTCCCGCTTGGAGAGTGATAATACTCACAGCTCAAAGGCATCACCCGGACGGAAGCTGCTTCTCTCCAGGAGGGGCAACGCTGAGCAAGAGAGTGGACCTCACAGCCCCCAGGGTCACGGGTTCCCACTCTCCTTCTGGCACGGGTCCCCTAGATGAAGATAATTACTATTCACGGACGAAGCCCACGTGCCTTTGCCTCCTCTCAAACACGATCGATCATCCTTTAATTCTTCCACCCGCCCTATATTGATTGAAGCTGACAATGAATGATTGCAGGGAGGATGAGAAAAGTTAGCCAAAGTAAAAAGAGAAGAGGCTGTTCCAAACAGAAGGACACACATTTGCAAAGACCCCGGAGAGGCTTGACACACACAAGGAGCAGAAGGATGGGGAGTGTGGGTAGGACTCAGAACCCAAGAGAAAGGAGGGATGTGGGGCGGAAATGGGTTGAGGTCTGACTGTGCCTAGACTTGCCTAGCCTTCATAATTCCTTGACCACCACAAAGGCACAGGGACGTCCCATCAGAACAGATACAAGGAGTGGGGTCCTAGAGTCCCCTGCTGCCCTAGATGCTGGACTGGGAGAGTCCAGGGTTTCCAGAGTGGAAGAAGGCAGGGGACAGCTTTGGGTAGTGGCCATTATGCAACTAATACAGAAGTATATCATTTTGTAAATGATATTGCACGTACCCATTTTTGTAAGTTGGGTTATTTGCAAATGAGCAAGAGGAAGCTTCTAGGGGGCTTTAAGCAGGGGTTGACATGATCAGATCTGTGCTTATCCAAAGGGGAGGGATCCACTTTGTTATTTAAAAAAAAAAAAAAGGTAAGGCAAAAACATCATTCCATATTTCTTTTGTAATGAAAAAAATAAATGCAAAATAGAACAAATCCATCATCTTAAAGGAATGCCCTGTGTCTGCCTTCTCCTGCTTCCTGGGAGACTCTCCTAATAAGGGCTTATCCTTCACCCATGGCCCATGCTGACCTTGGGACCAGTGCTGCAAGGCTCCCAGATGGCCTGGAGGTGAGGGGTCTCTCTCGGTGCAGGAAGCTGCTTCTCTGTTTGAGGCTAATCGGCTTACACTGTGCCTGAAATCGCTGTCACCTTGGCCTCCCTGGCAATTCTCCCTCTCTAGCAAACTGGCTTTCTTGTTGAATTAATTAATTTTTATAAAGTCTCAGAGATACTGCATAGCCGACAAACACTGGCCAGATATGGTCACTACAGGCCACTACAGGCTCACAAAGCCAGTCTCCAAGTTCATTGTTTTATCTTGCCTACTCACTTTCATCCTGCCTCTCTCCAGTATACAGAGGTCCTACTGGGTGCCAAGTGTGACATTTTGCCAGACTTTGCTGCCAAGATGTTCATGGCTCCTATGTTCCTTTTTTTTTTCTTTGCTGTTTCCTGTGTCACTCTTCTCTGTATGATGGCATCTTCTACCTGCAAGGAGCAGTTCCGTGTAGTAAAAGCAAGCAGTCAGCCCCCCAACTTCTGAACCAGCACTACCCACTAGCCACATCATCATAGGAATCACCAGCCTGAGACCTGTAGTCACCTTGTCCTTAAAATGGGAAGAACGTATTTCTATGTTGGAAGAAAAGGGGACTGGCTCACCCCAAGTCTTGAAGCCTCTTCCAGCTCTCAGACTTATGATTCTTTCAGAAACCCTGCAACAGGGAAATTATGTGGCTCATTTCGGATCCATCTGGGAAAAGATGACATACACAGAGAAGTATGTGACTTCTTTTTTTCAACTTTCAAGCTGCATTTGAAATGGTTTCTTTCATTTCCACCCCTCGTAAGTCCACGGATGGAGGAAACTGGGGATCTCGTGACTTCAGAAACATCCATCACTACCGCTACCATCATCTTGGGTTCCGAAACTCATACACACTGAAGCTGAGAATTTCAGGGCCTGCTCAAAGCGTATTTAATCTAATCGAGTGGTGTTTTTCCCTTTTTGGGGGTTAAAGCAAGAACACTGCTAAGTCTCCTTCCTGGGCTTGTGCGGAGGCTCGGCCCAGCTGTATGGACATGAATTTCTACTGCTACCTATGACTCTTTCTAGAACTTTTCCATGGATTTCAGCTTTGTTCAGTAAGAGTTCTGAGACCTGAGAGGCACTTCTTCTAAAGCGTTTGGAAGTCTGCCGCCTCCAGGGACCAGCGGCCTGGGGGTTGAGGGGGAACTTACTGCCTCACCTCTTAGGTCTTGTACCCATCACAGAGAAAACCACGTGAAGGCATCAGTCTTTAGACGAGGCAGAGCTCCCCCTGCATCAGCTGGGATACCTAAGGACACGTTTCCCAGGAGCTGGGGGGCAAATGGAAGTCTCCAGTGTGGAGGGGACAAGAAACTGACTTACGGGTTGGAAAAAAATAATAACAGCTCGTTTTAATCTGGTTTAGTCACTTAACCTGTCTGTGCCTCAGGTTTCTCATCTGCAGAATGGGACTAAACACTTGCTGTTGACTCCTCTCAAGTGGGGAAATGAGGACGTTTGTGTTTTTTTAAGATTTTATTTATTCACGAGAGACAGAGAGACAGAGACGGGCTGTGGGGGCAGAGGCAGAGGGAGAAGCAGACTCCCAGCAGAGACGGGAGCCTGACACAGCACTCGATCCCAGGACCCCGAGATCATGACCTGAGCTAAAGGCAGACACATAACTGACTGAGCCACCCAGGCACCCCCAGGTTTGGGAGTACCCTTGTGCCATCTCCCTTCCCCTGTGTAATTGTTCCGTCCCTTTTTCCTGGCTAGCTGTACTGCCATTCTTCCACTATCATGGGAACATTCCAAAGGATGGATGGAAGGTTACGGGATCAAGCAGGGACCAAACATAAGCAAGAACAAGCATGTAGATTAAGAGACAAACTTCTTCTGACCCAGTTCTATGAGTGGAAAATACCACGCAGTCAGAAAAAAACCAAATCACCTTGACATGCAATTAGATATTGTGTTACAGGTCAGAGGTCAACCCAAAGGGCTTTTTTGTTTTTTTTTTCTTTCTCTGTTTTTCTTTTTCTTCTTTTTCTTCCTTTCTTCCTTTTTCCTTCTTCTTCTTCTTGTTTTTTTTTTTTTTTTAAACAGGTTGTTTCAAGAAGAGAGAGAAAAGAAACATATTTTCACAAGATTAGCTTTAATTGGGGTCAAACTTTTTACTTGTCAGCATCTGAAGTTCCCTTGAAGCTAATAAGAACCATCTTCTGGGTGATGGTTTCGTGAAGAGGAGACATCTGACTAATGGAAGATGTGGGGGTTTTATAGTTAAACAAGCACACACCTGCTAACTTATTAACTGTGTGACTCTGGAAAAATGACTTAATGGAGTCTGAGTTTTTTGACTCCTGAGTGGAGATAATAATGCTTAAGGGCACGGTTTGGGTAGTCATTACAGAGATCCACCATTTCCCCCTCAGAGGGAAGAGAGAATTTAACTTCTCTGTCCCCTTGCCCTACAGCTAAGTGTGGCCATGTAATTTGCTTTGGTCATTGGAATGTGACTTCTCTTTCTAAAAATTCAAAGGGGGGAGAGAGGGAGGGAGGGAGGGAAGGAAGGAAGGAAGGAGCGAAGGGAGAGAAGAAGGGCTAACAGATGCTTTAAGTCTTAGTGTACATATCATGTTCCCTTCCCACTGGTGGTGTGATCGTGGAAACCGTTGTTAAGATGTGGCCTTGGTTAGCCTGGGTCTCAGAGGTCTCTGCGGGTCAAAGTACCCACCACCCCTTATTGTGTAAGCATCTGTAGCATCTTTTATTGTGGTAAGCCACTGAGATATAGGATTATTACTGCAGCAAAGCCTAGCACACTATGATTGATACAGTGGTTGTTATAATAAAATATGATGGCGTTTCCAAATACAATACAACTTGGCAATGGCCAAGCGCTTGAACAGCCATTACTTCACCATACAGGGGTAATTGTGCTGATTAGGAGGCCCAAGCAAATTCTTGCACGGGGTCAGGCAGCCACAGAAGTCTGCGATTTCACCCCAGGTTGTCTCCACCAGGGGCTGGAATCAGGAAGATCCTGAACCGTCTGCCATGGTGACCAAAATACCACCTTTGCCTTTGAATGAGCTCCAGATAGAGGGCCCTGAAAGCAGGCTGCTTAGGGAGAATTTACACCTCCGTACACAGTCCCTGCCTCTCCTCTCTTGCCATGCCGGCTCTCCTTCCCTCCCATAATCATTTTCTTCCTCTTACCTTCCACAGTAACTTCCTGGGGAGTGATTCTTTATGCCACCCAAATCTGACCTCTGACCCTCAACTTCAGCTTCCCATGTCCTAGATATTTTGGCAGGCTCTTCCCGTCGGTGCATTACAGACAGAACACAGAACATATCCCCTCCCCTCCCGCCACATGAGCCCCTGTTTCCCACTCTGCATTCCATGTCTGGGTGAAACCACCCCCTCCCAGTCATTAAAGCTCAGAATCTCAGAGTTCTTATGGTCTTCTCAGAGCATTTTTTCCCCCTCATTAATGTGAAAGGGGAGGATGCAAACAAGAAAAACCACTGGAAGGATTATGTAAGCCTAATGAGGTTGTGGCTCAATCTTAGTGTGAATATGTTCCTTTGAGAATTTGTCTTTGGGAAAAATGCCTCTAATTATAGATTCAGAAAATAGGATGTGGACAGCTTAACTCTTTTAGGTCATAACAAAGAACTACTACTGAAATTTTTAAAATGTAACTTTTCCTTTTTTTTTTTTTTGCAATAAATACCATATGTAAAGGTAACATTTTTCACATAGCCAATGATCAATCATTGAAGAAGCAAAAAGAGACACTAATTCCAGAAAAAGTAAAATAAGGGAAGACACAACTATAAATCCTGGACAGAATGGATGGAGCAGGTATCTGAGGATTCCAAAGCCTACACAGTGGCGGGCAGGTCAGGGAAAGAGACCAGAATGCAAAGTTCCACTAAACCAGCAGTAAGTTTGCCATTTTTCTTTTCCTCCGGTGTTACCCAGCCTGGTCTCCGAGGCAGTCAGAAACTTACATGTGTGCTCCAGAGGCAAACAGACAGCGCTCCGAGAGAAGTCCTCTCTTTCCAGTTCAAGAAACAGGGACGGGAATTCCTAAGAGCCAGAGAAAGAGGAGGAATCCTCTGGGTTTTGTTTCTTTTTTCCCCAGCCTTTCCCACAGGCAATATTGTGACAGCAGTGGGAGTGGGGGATGGCAGTGGCAATGGGCAGGCACCTAATTGGGGAACTGTTCTATTTGAGCAAAGGAAAAGTGAGCATAGGAATGTGCAGCAAAGCTCCATTCCTTTTTTTTTTTTTTCCCCACTCTGTCTTCCTGCCCCTTGGCTCTAGACACAGAAACAGTTACAGGAAGCATGTGGCAGAGCGAGGAAACTAAATCCCAAGCTTGCTGGCTGGAGGGCTGAGTGGAGGCTCCATGGAGCCAGTGTTGCAGAGATCATGGAGAATGGAGAGATTAAGAAAGAAATCCCGCATACTGATGGATGAACTCTGGGCTCCCCTCCAAGCTACACATGTGTGGATCTGACCCTAAATAGCATACCACACAGGTTTCAAGGACTGAACTAGAGGGGATACCATGATCCAGGTCCAAGACCGGCCACTGGGTGGCGCACACACAGGACTCATCTGAATGGCACGGCCCTTTAAAAACAGAACTGACTTTGGAACAAGAGCCCACAGAGGAATGTTGGAACTTAACAGCCAGAATAGAACCTGGTCCATAGCCTGATTAGAAAAAAAAATTAATGTTCCTTTTAGGACTTAAACCAAAGTCAGAGTCTCATAATATAATATTCAAAAGGTCCAGGATATAAACCAAAATCACTCACCATATAAAGAACCAAAT
This sequence comes from Meles meles, assembly GCF_922984935.1. Classification (NCBI taxonomy): domain Eukaryota; kingdom Metazoa; phylum Chordata; class Mammalia; order Carnivora; family Mustelidae; genus Meles; species Meles meles. The sequence continues at coordinate 37,926,162 of NC_060071.1, read as the reverse complement.
GACAAAAGACAAAGAACAGATGTCAAACCTGAGAAGAATTTTAAAGTAGTGATTATAACCATGCTCCAAGAAATAAGGACAAGTACTCTTGAAACAAATGGAAAAATAGAAAGTCTCTGGGAAAAAAAAAAAAATACACACACACACACACACACACACACACACACCCCAAAGGAAATTTCAGAACTGAATAGTACAATAACTGAAATAAAGTCAGTGAATAAAAATAACTTGAGGGTAAGTCAATAAAAATTATCTAATCTGAACAACGGAGGAAAAAATTGGAAAAAAAACAAAAACAAAAACCAACAACTAACAGTGCCTCAGGGATCCCTGGAAAAATACCAAAATGTTTAATATTTTTGTTATTAGACTCCCAGAAGGAAAGAAGAAAGAGTGTTGAATGGGAACAAATATCCTCAGAAATTATGGTAGAAAAACTTACACATTTCACAGAAGACATAAACATACAGATTGGAGCAATTCATTGAACTCCAAACAAGATAAAATCAAAGATGCCCATAAATCGTAATCAAATTGCTGAAAGACAAAGACAAAGAAAAAAATCCTGAAAGCAACCAAAGACAAATGATGTATCTCATACAGGGAAACAAAGGCCCACATGAATGTTCATTTCTTATCAGAAACCATGGAAACTGGAAGGAAGTAGAAGAACATTTTAAAGGGCTAAGAGAAGAGAACTGTCAGCCCAGAATTCTATATCCAGTGAAAATATCCTTCAGGAATGAAGATGAAATAAAGAGATTCTCAGTTAAAGGAAAAGGAAGGGAATTCACTGTCACCAGAACTATTCTTTAAGAAATGGTAATGAAATTCTTGGAAATGGGAAATTATAGCAGAGGAAAATCTGTAACAACAATAATGAAGGAAGAGCAACTGAAATGGCAAATATCTGGGGACTATAATAGAATTTAAGTTCTTTAAAACATATATGACATGTCAGCTGAAAGCAAAAGTTATAACACGGGTGGAGTTGTCAATGTATATAGATGTAATGCTATGATAAGGACAACAGGAAAGGGGAGGCCAGAGGCACTTACATGATGATAAAATTTTTATAATTCACTTGAAATTGTAGAATAGAATTCCTCATAGGCTATGAAATGTTAAGTATATATACTGTAATTCCAGCGCAACTACTAAAAATGTTTCCTTCCAAAGAGTTATGGTAAAAATCTCAATAGAAAATTAAAACAGAATTCAAAAAATATTTGAGTATTAAGAGAAAAGATAGGAAAGGGAAAATGAAAAACAGGGAACAAAATGGTGATTTAAGTACAAACCTCTCAGTTCTGGTAAATGTAAATGGTGTAAACACATATACCAGTTATTTGTTGCAGTGAAACAAATTGCCACAAAATTAGCTTAAAACAATATTATATCACAGTTTCTGTGGATCAAGAGTCCAGCCAGGCATGGCTTAACTGGCTTAAGACCTCTGCATCCGGGGCTCTCACGGAGCTTCAATGAAGGTTTTGGTCGGGGCTGTAGTCTCATATGAAGTTTTGACTGGGGAGGGATCCACTTCCAAGCCCACTTATATGGTTGTTGGGATGATTCGATTTCTTTTGGGCTGGTGGACTGAGGGCCTCAGTTTTCAGCTGGTTGTTGACTGACAGCTACCCTCAGTTCTTGCCATGTGAGTCTCTCCAGCCTGGCAACTTCCTTCACCAAAGACAGCAAGGGAATGCGTCTTTCAAGATGGAAGTTATAATCTTAGGTGATGTAATCAAGGAAGTGACATCCTGTCACCTTTGCCACATTATATTGGTTAGGAGCAACTCAGAAGATCTGCCCACACTTCAGCAGAGGGGACTAAGCAGGGACATAAATTCAAGAGACGGGGATCACTGGGGACCATTTTAGAGTGTGTCCATCAGGCTTCCCCTTTAATAATAAAAACAAGACACAACTATATATTGCCTACAAGAATATTGATAAAGGTATGTTCAAAATTAAAATATGGAAAAAAGATAAACCATGCAAACACTAATCAAAGAAACCTAGAATGGCTATTTTCATATTAAGGTAGACTTCAGAGGAAGGAAAACTACCAGGAATAAAGAGGAGACACTGCATAATAATAAAAGAGTTCAGCAAAGAGGCAACAATCCTCAATGCGTATGTACCCAAGAGCAGAATTTCAGAATACAAAACCAAAAACTGATAGAAATGGAGAAAAGACAAATCCAGTTAAAGTTGAAGACTTCAAAACTCCTCTCTCAGTAACTGATAGTATAAACAGAGAGAAAATCAGCAAAATGTAGAAGAACAACACACCAACCAAAATCTAATTGCTATTTATAGAGCACTCCACCCAACAGCAGGATACACATTCCTTTCAAAGACACATGGAGCACGTTGGAGTTCCCTGATGCACAAACAGTTCTTCCCAAAGGGAACCAGAGAAATGGAGAAGTGGCAGGTGAAGGAGGTGCAGAAAGGGAGAGGCGTTCTCTTACCTTATCATGGAGCCTCCTAGGGGGAATTGTGGGTCCATGGTCAGTGCAACTTTGAAATCAAAGGGCAATTCTCACTTTGATCCAATTTAATTTAGCAGCTTAAACAATTGAGAACAAATTTCATTTGCATAGAACCGCTCAAACAAGTTTGATCTGATCAGACCTGGTGTGTGGACTTCTAGGTGTCCAGTTTTGAAACATAAGTTCCAACATTTTCTTTGTCTGGGAAATATATTTGTTTTAAATGTGGTTCACATAAATTACCTTTCCACTTCAGTTTTCCTGTTCATTGCAGTACAACTTGTATTCTCATTCATTCTCTATGTCTTCCCTTTCTGCTTCTGTATTGGTTTGCTATTTGGATAAATAAATATGATTATGCATCAGCTTAGCATCATGCATGTAGGCAGTCAACATAGTTTTGAATTCATTCGTCTTTGCACTGTTCCTCGATCAGGAAGTCTGTAACTAGGCAAAACTGTCAAATATCCCTATATTAAGTTAGGATTTAATTCAGAAATTCTTTGAAGAAAAAATATGGAAGTATTTTTACTGGAGAGTTATAATCAGATTATGGAAGGATGGTTAGCCGTTCAACACAGTCAACATATTTTCTATAGAAACAGCATCACCTGAGACAGAGCCCTCACAGAGCTGGGAAAATTTTGTCTCTTTGAAAATGTCTTATTGTGTGGGGTGCCTGGGTGGCTCAGTGGGTTAAAGCCTCTGCCTTGGGCTCGGGTCATGATCTCGGCATCCTGAGATCGAGCCCCGCATCGGGCTCTCTGCTCAGTAAGAAGCCTGCTTCCCCCTCTCTCTCTGCCTGCCTCTCTGCCTACTTGTGTTCTCTGTCAAATAAATAAATAAAATCTTTAAAAAAAAATGTCTTATTGTGGATCTGGCTTCTCAGTAATTACTTTTTTTTTTTAAGATTTTATTTATTTATTTGACAGATAGAGATCACAAGTAGGCAGAGAGTCAGGCAGAGAGAGAGAGGGGAAGCAGGCTCCCAGCTGAGCAGAGAGCCCGATGTGGGGCTTGATCCCATGACCCTGGGATCATGACCTGAGCTAAAGGCAGAGGCCTTAACCCACTGAGCCACCCAGGTGCCCCCTCAGTAATTACTTTTAATAAAGTAATTCAAATCTTAGTGTTGTTCCCATGGAAAAAATGAGATTTCAAAAAAAGAAAAAAAGAAAAAGAAAGAGAATGTTGTGGGAATGTTGATGCCCAGTCATGTACAGTAGCCCACCCCTTATCCACAGGGGTATGTTCCAAGAAACCCAGGGGGAATGCCTGAAATGGTAGTAGTGAATCCTAAATATATTGTTTTTTCCTATACATACATATGATATAGTTTAATTTGTAAATTAGGAACATGAGATGAACAATGATAATTAATAATAGAACAGTTGTAACAATATAGTGTAATAAAAGTTATGTGAATGTGGTTTCTCTCTCAAAATATTGTATCATATTCGCCCTTACGATGTGAGATGATAAAAGCCTCTATGATGACACAAAGTGAGGTGAATAACAGATGTTGTGACACACATTTGGCTGCTATTGACCTTCTGACCTACATTAGAGGAAGGTCATCTGCTTCCGGACCACAGGTGACCATGAGTAATGGAAAGCGAAATCAGGGGTGGTGGAGGCGGGGGTGGGGGGGGTGCAGCGGTGAGTTCACTCCCACCAATGGACTCTCATCTCAAGATAATCAGAAAAAAAAAGTTTTTGTTTTGTTTTTGCAAAGTGCCCCAATTTGATTAATCTGAGACACTCAACAGTGTAAGAAATCATTTTAATGGTATGAGTAAGCTATAGACCAAAGAACATTACAAATAACATGCTGAATTAGTAAAGAGTTTGCTTTGGATTTTGAAAAAAACAGATACCTTTTAATGATCTATGTAAGCAAAACATAAATAAGATATAATGGATAACGACATCTATAACTATAACCATCTCTCTTTTTCTCCTCAATAAATAGTTAATATATTTTTGAAGCCATCTGGCAATGCTGCCAGATTGATCTGGTTTAAACTGGCCAAAGCTGGTTTTAATCAGCAAATGCAAAACTCTTCACATAAGATCCAGTTTGAACTAGGCTACATTGACAAATGTGACTTTAAACTGGTTTGATTTAGTTAGAAACCCTTTGCTAAGAATCATTAATCTCTCTGCCAAGAATCATTTTATACCATTTCCCCCTAATATGAAGCAGTACCACCTGGCTGAATCCTGTTTCCTCCTTCTGACCCATGTGATTCATGTTGGTCTGACCCAGTAAGGACAGGTGGGAACCAGGCTTATCTGGTCTCAATCAGCATCAATTGTTCTCAATTTGATTTGTTCCAAGTCGGAATGTTTTATTCTACTTGAGCTGGCCTTATCCAATTTGATCTAGGAAGGTTGGATTTGACCTGTTTAGAACAAGTTAAAAACTGACTTTAACCAACTTGGAATCCATTTGCTACTATGATAGCTGGTTTCCAAAGGAAACATTCAGAAATGGCTTAGCTAATGTGAGCCTACTGTGAGCCATACTGACCCAGATGAAGTCAGTTATTAGAATTCTTCTGTGTGGTCTGATACACTTAAAGAAAGTGGGAATGTAGAAATCCAGGTTTCACAGGTTAGGTTGAAAGCAGGGCAGGGGAGGGGGTAGGGAATGGAAGGTACCAAACTTAAACTCTTCTAGATACAGGTAAATGGAGAGTCAGGGTCAAGAAATTATTATTATTATTATTATTATTTAAGATTTTTTCAAAAATTTATTTGACAGAGAGATCACAAGTAGGCAGAGAGGCAGGCAGAGAGAGAAGTTGGGGAAGCAGTCTCCCTGCTGAGCAGAGAGCCCGACGCAGGGCTCGATCCCAGGACCCTGAGATCACGACCTGAGCCAAAGGCAGAGGCTTAACCCACTGAACCACCCAGGTGCCCAAGAAGTTATTATTTTTTAAACTATGGATCAAGGCCCCAGAAAAGGTAAGAGGGCATAGAATAGAGGGACTGGATTGGACACAAAGTAGGGACAAAGATATGTTGTAATTAAATTGGGGGAAGAGGAGAATTAGATGGATGTGACAATGATTAGTCTTAATATCATGTGAAAAAAATTTAATTTTTATCACACAGTTGTAACTTTGGTTAAACAATTTACGTAGCTGACTTTTTCTTTTGACGGTTCTATCAATTTTCCACTAATCACTCCCTACTTTCCCTGAAACATCTGGAGAGCACACACACCCCTGTGTCCTTCCTCACCACACCTTCCTCATCCCCAAGGAAAGATGTGAAAACAAGCAAAAGGCTGGGGCCTTTGTCAGCCAAGGGAAGACAATTTGCAGGAGTTCATGATGGCCCCTCCAGAGACCCTACTGAAAGGACATATGTTCTGGGCTATAGCAAGCGACCACCTCTTCACCACTTCCTTCTCTCGTGTAACACGTGTTGGGGCAGTGGCCAAGACAGTCATCTGTCAACAGAGGGGACCCGACAGTTAGGTGACCATATGTGTGCCCAAGACAATCCTGGTTTACATCTGAGGTCCCAGTGTTATTATTAATAGTGTTTCCTTTCTCTCCCAAAGCTGTTCCAGTTTAGGCAACAAATGATATGATCAAGCCACCTAAGGCCCAATGCCCCCCCTCTGTCCCAATCTCCTGCTCTCTCTTCTCTTCCACAGAGATCACATCCATTCTCATAACTTAAAATTCTGTCTCTTTGAAGATAACTCCAGAATTTTCATCTCCATCTTTATTTCCTGAGTCTCAGTCCATATCCCCACTGGGACATTAAAAGAATAACCCACGTAGTGTTGGTGCAAATGACCCAGACTGAGGTCCTGCTGTAGCCTCACTCCCATCATCCACCCCACCACCCAGAAACGTGTCCCCTGGGTAGTTACTGAGACCAGCCTCCACACTAAAGAAAGATAGGAAATATTTGTTCCCATGTTGGAAAATAAAAGGGTATTTTGCACATGTTGCCAGGGTTGCTCTGGAAAGCATCCAGGAATCGTTCCAGAAATTCCATTTCCAGGTGTGTGTTTCTTTAAGGAAACATTCTGCAACTGAGAAGGAACAGCCCACACGGTGCCACTGTCTGTGGGCGTTGCTATGGCAGATCAGCCTTATTGTGGAATAGCAAAGGAAGGAGTCATGGGGAAAACACAACATGAACGGGCAGAGCACGCACTCCACCCCTGAGGAAGCCATAATCAGGTAGTGGCCACGATTTCAGAACGCGCGCATTTAACAGACCGACTTCCCCAGCTGCAGACCCACAGCGAAGCCCTGCTGGATGGGAAGATGTCCTCCAGGCCGGGACCGGGAGCCAGCCCCTATTTCTGGAGAGAAGGGGCCAACCGTGAAGAATCTCTGAACCAGGTGCCCCTATTCACCCAGGAGAAGGAAATGCCTGAGGTGCCTCTATTTCTTTATTCTGCAGCATGGACTGAACACCATGAACCAAATGATCTGACGCCCATTGTCTGGACTGATAAAAAAAAGAGAAAGGCCAGCTTAAGTGGGTTAAACACTGTCTTGGGTGGGGTCTCCCCAAAGGGAGACCCTGAGATGAGGATTCCGGGAAGTGTAACTGACTCCAGAGGTGACCTCAGGAAGCATGCGGGGGTGGGGAGGGGGTACGGGGAAGAAAGAAAAGCCATGTAGGATGTGTTGATGAGTAGATCACTGCTGTGGACAGGTGGGGCTCAGGCCTGCTGGGCTCTGGGAAACTGCAACACACTGCAGAGTTGTCCTGCTGAGAGCGGGCGGTGGGGTGGGCGGGGTGGAGGAGAAGTTTCTATCATTGCTCAGTGGTGGGTCACTCTCATAGTGCTAACTCACCGCGACCTCTGGCCTGCTGCCCGCCAGGAGGAAGCGCACTCCTGGGCTGGAAATTGCGCTTAGGTGGATAGAGCCATGAAAACATTCTTAGGTAGGGAACGAGATCTAGGGCCAACTCTGGACCCTCAACCTGGACATATGGTTGGGGGACCAAGAGTCTCTCCTACAGAGAACTCCCCCCGCCCCATCCCGAAGAGGAGGAAGGGAAGGCATCTCGAGCACAGAGCAAAGCCAGAGGATGAAGACAGCAGGAAAACTTCAGGCGCTTGCCCCACGTCAACGCTTAGACTTGAAAGATCAGACATTTGAGCTTCCAGAGGAGACCGCGTCTGTCCCATTCCACGGGTGCACCTATTCTTCCCCTCCCCCACCCACATTTGAAATATGAATCCATTTACAGGGCCCGGGCAGGAGAGCTGCAGGCTGACAGTGTCCTCACAACTCTTCCCTAAGCAGCAATGGCTCTTTCCATTCCCATTAGACTGGAACGGGCGTTATGGCGGCTGCATGCAGAAATCATACGCAGAGGGTCTCCAAAGGGTTTCACTGGGACTCCAGCTGCTAGAAGAGCAGCCTTGCTTGGGGGCGGTATAATCTCCTGTGGTGAGACCAAGCTGGGTGCGTCCATTCCCTGCTTGTTGCGTAACCTTAGGCAAATTTCTTCATCTTTTTATGTTAATGTTTACTCATCTGGGAAACTGAGTAAAATAATAGTACACTTCTCATTGGGTTGCTTGAGAGTTAAATGAGACAAGGCATGCAAAGCCTTATCACAGTACCTGGCACACAGTAAATACTCAACAAACTCCTATATTACAATTTATCACTCATTCAACAAATATTTATTGAGTCTCTTCCATGTGTCAGATCCTATTTCAGGCACCAGTGAACAAAAGAGACTCAACTCTTGCCATGAAATATAGATTCTACTGCCTTAGAGACCAACAACAAACAAGTAAACACATTAGCAACTGTTATAATATCAGGTAATAATAAGTGCTCGAGACCTGCAAAGATCCTCGAGAGCATTCTAGGCAGTGGGTAGAGGAAATATGAGCGTTATGAGGTGAGAATAAAGTTAGTGGGTTGAGAAAAAGCACGAAGGTTGGTGTGGTGAGAAGGTGGAGGGCAAGAGAGAAGGTGAGAGGGAGAGGCAGCTGTGGTAAGGAATCTGGATTTCATTCTAAGTTTCTAGCAGGGTTTGACATGACTTGATTTGCAGATATTTTAAAATATCTCCTGGGTGTGTCTGGGTGGCTCAGTTGGTTACTCATCTGCTTTGAGCTCAGGTCATAATGCCAGCCAGGGTCCTGGGTTCAAGTCCCACATCAGGCTCTCTGCTCAGCAGGCAATCTGCTTCTCCCTCTCTCTCTGCTTCCTGCCCCCACTCCCTTGTACTCTCTCTCAAATAATTAAATAAAATCTTTAAAAAAATAAAATAAAGTATCTCCTGGCTGGCCATGGAGAGAATAGACTGGGGGAGCGATAACAACAGAGGATGCAGAGGGATGAACTGTGAGGCTCATCCAGGAGTAGGTCCAGAGAGAGATGGCAGTGCTTCTGATGGGTGACAATAGCCAAAATATGTAAAGATGTTGAGCTGTGGTTGAATCTGGCTTATATTTTGCAGATGGAACCAACCACATTTACTGATGGTATGGATGTGGAATGTAGAGCAAAAAGAAAATTCAGTTGCAATGTATAGGCTTAGAGCCTGAGTATCTGAGTGAAGGGTGGTGCTCTTGATTGAGAAAGGGACAAACTCAAGAAGGCAGGTACTAGGAGGAGGCCTTGAAGGAAATTCAGATTTTGACTTTGAATACGCAAACTTTGACCTGTCCAGTAGGCATCCAAGTGAAATGCTAGGAAGGTGGTTGACTTAGACGAGAGGTCTAGGCTGGAGAAATGTTTGGGGTGATTAGGGTATGGGGTGAAAGACTGGGTAAGATCACCTAAGGGGTAAGAGAAGATAAAGAACAATCCTAAAGACTGAGCCCTAGAACACCTCGACATTGAGAGGGAAAGAAGAGGAGAAAAAGCCAGCAAATGGCATGAAGGAGTGACCAGTGAGCAGGAGGAAAGCCAAGGGAATGGGCTACCCCAAAATTCAAGCAAGGAAAGGGTCTCCAGAAAAAGGAAATGACAATAAGAGGTCAACTGATGTGAAGGTGTGAATTAACCAGTATATTTAGCAATATGGAAGTTGTTGTGACTTGAAAATTCTAGTTTCAGTATTACTGAGGAGACTAAAGCCTGACTGATAAAGGTCAAAGAAAGAACAGGAAGAGAGGAAGTAAAGCTAGTGGCAACAGCTGTTTCGAGAAGTTTTGCTATAAAGAGAGCAAAATAAAGTAATAGATAAAGGAAGAATTGGAGGTCAAGGAGAGATTTATTTTTAAATATAAGAAGAGATATTACAACATACTGGTATGAAAGTGGAATGATCCACTAGTAATGGAAAAATCAATGACACAAAGGATAGATGCAAAGTTCTTGAATGAGAAAAAGGGATAAGAACCTGTACACAAGTGGTGGGGTGTCCTGAACAGAGGCAGTGACAGGTTCTCCTTTGTAACAGGAAGAGAAGCAGGGGCTAGAAATAATAGCTGCATGAAATATTCATGGATGCTTAGGGCAACTGCTTCTTTTTCCTTAAAATTCCCCCAAATTCAACTTAAGTACCTACTAAATGGCTCAACTGGGGCTGAAGGTTTTGTGCTGCCTGCCAAGTAATGATTGGGGTTAAAAGCCAAACAAGACAGTAAAAGCAGAGGACATGAGCTCAGAGAACACATTTTCTCCCAACCTTGCAGGCCTTCAATAAATGTTGGATTGACTTAAATTATGAGAAATTAAAGTTCATTTGTTGAAGACCTGCTTAAAAGATACTTACAGATGGTGTAGAAAGCCATTATTCTGAGGAATTAATACAGTTTCAACAGTCTTCTAAACAAATCTGTCTGGAGATGGAAAATATGGAACGATGGAACCTCCACCATGGAGAACTGGGACTAGTCCACCAACATGGCCTCTGTTCAAAAATATGGCATCCTTTTTTTTAGTATCTAAAAATATATAAAGAACTTATACAACTCAATGCCCAAAAAACAAATAATACAATTTAAAAATGGGTAGAAGACATGAACAGATATTTCTCCAAAGAAGACCTACAGATGTCCAATAGACAAATGAGAAGATGTTCAACATCACTCATCATCTGGGAAATGCAAATCAAAACTACAATGAGATATCATCTTACACCTGGCTAAAATCAACAACACAAGAAACATGAGTGTTGGTGAGGATGTGAAGAAAAAGGAACCTCCATACACTATTGGTAGGAATGCAAATTGGTGTAGCCACTGTGAAAAAACAATATGGAGGGTCCTCAAAAAAATTAGAAATAGAACTACCCCATGATCCAGTAATTGCACTACTGGGTATTTACCCAAAGAATACAAAAACACTAGTTTGAAAGGATATTTGCACCCCTATGTTTACTGCAGCATTATTTACAATAGCCAAGATATAGAAGCAACCCGAGAGTCCATCAATAGATAAATAAATAAGATGTGGTGTATAAATGCAATGGAATATTATTTGGCCATAAAAAAGAATGAAAATCTTGCCATTTGCAGCAACAAGGATGGATCTAGAAAGTATAATGCTAAGCAAAATAAGTTAGAGAAAGACAAATACTGTATGATTGCATTTATATGTGGGATTAAAAACAAAACAAAACAAATGAACAAAGGGGAAAAAAGAGAAAGACAAAACAAAAAGTAGACTTTTTTTTCCTGTTTTTTTAATTTATTTTTTATAAACATATAATGTATTTTTATCCCCAGGGGTACAGCTCTGTGAATCGCCAGGTTTACACACTTCACAGCACTCACCATAACACATACCCTCCCCAATGTCCATAACCCCCCTCCCCCTCTCCCAACCCCACCTCCCCCCAGCAACCCCCAGTTTGTTTTGTGCAATTAAGAGTCACTTATGATCTGTCTCCCACCCAATTCTATCTTGTTTCATTTATTCTTCTCCTATCCCCCTAACCCCCACTGTTGCATCTCCATATCCTCATATCAGGGAGATCACATGATAGTTGTCTTTCTCTGATTGACTTATTTCACTAAGCATGATACCCTCTAGTTCCATCCACGTTGTCGCAAATGGCAAGATTACATTTCTTTTGATGGCTGCATAGTATTCTATTGTGTATATATACCACATCTTCTTTATCCATTCATCTGTTGATGGACATCTAGGTTCTTTCCATAGTTTGGCTATTGTAGACATTGCTGCTATAAACATTCGGGTGCACATACCCTTTCGGATCACTACATTTGTATCTTTAGGGTAAATACCCAGTAGTGCAATTGCTGGGTCATAGGGTAGTTCTATTTTCAACATTTTGAGGAACCTCCATGCTGTTTTCCAGAGTGGTTGCACCAGCTTGCATTCCCAGCAACAGTGGAGGAGGGTTCCCCTTTCTCCACATCCTCGCCAGCATCTGTCCTTTCCTGACTTGTTAATTTTAGCCATTCTGACTGGTGTGAGGTGATATCTCATTGTGGTTTTGATTTGTATTTCCCTGATGCCGAGTGACGTGGAGCACTTTTTCATGTGTCTGTTGGCCATCTGGATGTCTTCTTTGCAGAAATGTCTGTTCATATCCTCTGCCCATTTCTTGATTGGATTGTTTGTTCTTTGGGTGTTGAGTTTGCTAAGTTCCTTATAGATTTTGGATACTAGCCCTTTATCTGATATGTCGTTTGCAAATATCTTCTCCCATTCTGTCAGTTGTCTTTTGGTTTTGTTAACTGTTTCCTTTGCTGTGCAAAACCTTTTGATCTTGATGAAATCCCAAGAGTTCATTTTTGCCCTTGCTTCCCTTGCCTTTGCCGATGTTCCTAGGAAGATGTTGCTGCGGCGGAGGTCAAAGAGGTTGCTGCCTGTGTTCTCCTCAAGGATTTTGATGGATTCCTTTCTCACATTGAGGTCCTTCATCCATTTTGAATCTATTTTCGTGTGTGGTGTAAGGAAGTGGTCCAATTTCATTTTTCTGCATGTGGCTGTCCAATTTTCCCAGCACCATTTATTGAAGAGGCTGTCTTTTTTCCATTGGACATGCTTTCCTGCATTGTTGAACATTAGTTGACCATAGAGTTGAGGGTCTATTTCTGGGCTCTCTATTCTGTTCCATTGATCTATGTGTCTGTTTTTGTGCCAGTACCATGCTGTCTTGATGATGACAGCTTTGTAATAGAGCTTGAAGTCCGGAATTGTGATGCCACCAACTTTGGCTTTCTTTTTCAATATTCCTTTGGCTATTTGGGATCTTTTCTCATTCCATATAAATTTTAGGATTATTTGTTCCATTTCTTTGAAAAAAATGGATGGTATTTGATAGGGATTGCATTAAATGTGTAGATTGCTTTAAGTAGCATGGACATTTTCACAATATTTATTCTTCCAATCCAGGAGCATGGATCATTTTTCCATTTCTTTGTGTCTTCCTCAATTTCTTTCATGAGTACTTTATAGTTTTCAGCATATAGATTCTTAGCTTCTTTGGTTAGGTTTATTCCTAGGTATCTTATAGTTTTGGGTGCAATTATAAATGGGATTGACTCCTTAATTTCTCTTTCTTCTGTCTTGTTGTTGGTGTAGAGAAATGCAATTGATTTCTGTGCATTGATTTTATATCCTGACACTTTACTGAATTCCTGTACAAGTTCAAGTAGTTTTGGAGTGGAGTCTTTTGGGTTTTCCACATATAGTATCATATCATCTGAGAAGAGTGATAGTTTGACTTCTTTGCCAATTTGGATGCCTTTAATTTCCTTTTGTTGTCTGATTGCTGAGGCTAGGACTTCTAGCACTATGTTGAATAGCAGTGGTGATAATGGACGCCCCTGCCATGTTCCTGACCTTAACAGAAAAGCTTTCAGTTTTTCTCCATTGAGAATGATATTTGCAGTGGGTTTTTCATAGATGGCTTTGATAATATTGAAGTATGTGCCCTCTATCCCTACACTTTGAAGAGTTTTGATCAGGAAGGGATGCTGTACTTTGTCAAATGCTTTTTAAGCATCTATTGAGAGTATCATATGGTTCTTGTTCTTTCTTTTATTAATGTGTTGTATCACATTGATTCATTTGCGGATGTTGAACAAACCTTGCAGCCCTGGAATAAATCCCACTTGGTCGTGGTGAATAATCCTTTTAATGTACTGTTGAATCCTATTGGCTAGTATTTTGGTGAGAATTTTTGCGTCTGTGTTCATCAAGGATATTGGTCTGTAGTTCTCTTTTTTGGTGGGATCCTTGTCTGGTTTTAGGATCAAGGTGATGCTGGCCTCATAAGATGAGTTTGGAAGTTTTCCTTCCATTTCTATTTTTTGGAACAGTTTCAGGAGAATAGGAGTTAGTTCTTCTTTAAATGTTTGGTAGAATTCCCCTGGGAAGCCGTCAGGCCCTGGGCTTTTGTTTGTTTGGAGATTTTTGATGACTGTTTCAATCTCCTTACTGGTTATGGGCCTATTCAGGTTTTCTATTTCTTCCTGGTTCAGTTGTGGTAGTTTATATGTCTCTAGGAATGCATCCTTTTCTTCCAGATTGTCAAATTTGTTGGCGTAGAGTTGCTCATAGTATGTTCTTATAATTGTCTGTATTTCTTTGGTGTTAGTTCTGATCTCTCCTCTTTCATTCATGATTTTATTTTTTGGGTCCTTTCTTTTTTCTTTTTGATAAGTCTGGCCAGGGGTTTATCAATCTTATTGATTCTTTCAAAGAACCAGCTCCTAGTTTCATTGATTTGTTCTATTGTTTTTTTGGTTTCTATTTCATTGATTTCTGCTCTGATCTTTATGATTTCTCTTCTCCTGCTGGGTTTAGGGTTTCTTTCTTGTTCTTTCTCCAGCTCCTTTAGGTGTAGGGTTAGGTTGTGTACTTGAGACCTTTCTTTTTCTGGAGAAAGGCTTGTACCGCTATATATTTTCCTCTCAGGACTGCCTTTGCTGTGTCCCACAGATTTTTAACCGTTGTGTTTTCATTATCATTTGTTTCCATGAATTTTTTCAATTCTTCTTTAATTTCCTGGTTGACCCGTTCATTCTTTAGAGGGATGCTGTTTAGTCTCCATGTATTTGGGTTCTTTCCAGCTTTCCTCTTGTGATTGAGTTCTAACTTCAGAGCATCGTGGTCTGAAAATATGCAGGGAATGATCTTAATCTTTTGATACTGGTTGAAACCTGATTTGTGACCCAGGATGTGATCTACTCTGGAGAATGTTCCATGTGCACTAGAGAAGAATGTGTATTCTGTTGCTTTGGGATGAAATGTTCTGAATATATCTGTGATGTCCATCTGGTCCAGTGTGTCATTTAAGGCCTTTATTTCCTTGTTGATCTTTTGCTTGGATGATCTGTCCATTTCAGCGAGGGGAGTGTGAAATTCCCCTACTATTATTGTATTATTACTGATGTGTTTCTTTGATTTTGTTATTAATTGGTTTATATAGTTGGCTGCTCCCACGTTAGGGGCATAGATATTTAAAATTGTTAGATCTTCTTGTTGGACAGACCCTTTGAGTATGATATAGTGTCCTTCCTCATCTCTTATTATAGTCTTTGGCTTAAAATCTAATTGATCTGATATAAGGATTGCCACCCCAGCTTTCTTCTGATGCCCATTAGCATGGTAAATTGTTTTCCACCCCCTCACTTTAAATCTGGAGGTGTCTTTGTGTCTAAAATGAGTTTCTTGTAGGCAACATATAGATGGGTTTTGTTTTTTTTATCCATTCTGATACCCTGTGTCTTTTGATTGGGGCATTTAGCCCATTAACATTCAGGGTAACTATTGAGAGATATGAATTTAGTGCCATTCTATTGCCTGTAAGGTGACTGTTACTGTATATTGTCTCTGTACCTTTCTAATCTACTACTTTTAGGCTCTCTCTTTGCTTATAGGACCGCTTTCAGTATTTCCTGTAGAGCTGGTTTGGTGTTTGCAAATTCTTTCAGTTTTTGTTTGTCCTGGGAGCTTTTTATCTCTCCTTCTATTTTCAATGATAGCCTAGCTGGATAGAGTATTCTTGGCTGCATGTTTTTCTCATTTAGTGCTCTGAATATATAATGCCAGCTTTTTCTGGCCTGCCAGGTCTCTGTGGATAACTCTGTGCCAATCTAATATTTTTACCATTGTATGTTACAGACTTCTTTTCCTGAGCTGCTTTCAGGATTTTCTCTTTGTCACTAAGACTTGTAAATTTTACTATTAGGTGATGGGGTGTGGGCTTATTCTTGTTGATTTTGAGTGGGGTTTTCTGCACCTCCTGGATTTTGATGCTTGTTCCCTTTGCCATATTAGGGAAATTCTCTCCAATAATTCTCTCCAATATACCTTCTGCTCCCCTCTCTGTTTCTTCTTCTTCTGGAATCCCAATTATTCTAATGTTGTTTTTGTCTTATGGTGTCACTTATCTCTCGAATTCTCCCCTTGTGGTCCAGTAGCTGTTTGTCCCTCTTTTGTTCGGCTTCTTTATTCTCTGTCATTTGGTCTTCTATATCACTAATTCTTTCTTCTGCCTCATTTATCCTAGCAGTGAGAGTCTCCATTTTTGATTGCACCTCATTAATAGCTTTTTTGATTTCAACTTGGTTAGATTTTAGTTCTTTAATTTCTCCAGAAAGGGCTTTTATATCTCCAGAGAGGGTTTCTCTAATATCTTCCATGCCTTTTTCGAGCCCAGCTAGAACGTTCAGAATCGTCATTCTGAACTCTTGATCTGACATATTACCAATGTGTGTGTTGATTAGGTCCCCAGCCTTCAGTACTGCCTCTTGTTCTTTTGTTTGTGGTGATTTTTTTCCACCTTGTCATTTTGTCCAGATAAGAGGATATGAAGGATCAAATAAAATACTAAAAGGATGGCAAAAACCCCAGAAAAATGCACTGTAACCAAATCAGAAGAGACCCCAAATTGTGGGGGGGGGAGAAAGGGGATAAAAAGAGGTTCAGAAAAAAAATTTAAAAATGAAAACAAAGAAAAAATATAAAAAAGAAAGAAAAAATATATATTTTAGATAAATTAGTCAAAAAAACATTAAAAAGGAAAAGGGTAAAAGTTTTAAAAAGTTTAGTAGAAGAAAAAAAAGAAAAAAATTGAATTAACCGCAAGGCTAAAGAATCATGGGGAGAAAGCCATGAATTCCGTGCTTTGCTTTCTCCTCCTCTGAAATTCCGCTGCTGTCCTAGGTATTGAACCTGCTTTCCTTGATAGATGAACTTCGTCCTGGCTGGATATTTTGTTGATATTCTGGGGGAGGAGCCTGTTGTAGTGACTCTCAAGTGTCTTTGCCCGAGGCGGAATTGCACCGCCCCTACCGGGGCGGGACTAAGTAATCTGCTCGGGTTCGCTTTTGGGAGCTTTTGTTCCCTGAATGCTTTCCATAGAGTTCTGGAGGACAGGAATGAAAATGGCAGCCTCCTAGTCTCTGGTCTGGAGGAGCCGAGAGCCCGGGGCCCCACTCCTCAGTGTGCCCCCAGAGAACAGCACCCAATCACTCCCGTATCCCAAGGCTCCAGTCGTGCTCCGAGCTCACCGAGCCTGTGACCAGTTCAAGGTAACCCCGAGCTGAGAGTTCAGTCCTCGGCTCTGTCTCTGTAGCCGGCTTCTCCGTTCTAATACCTGCGAGCTCTGTGACACTCAGACGCCCCCGATCCTTCTGTGACCCTGCGGGACCTGGGGCCACGCTGACCCCGCGTCGGCTTCACCCTTGTTTAGCCTCTGGAGCAATGTCCCTCAGTGGAACAGACTTTTAAATTAAAAGTCCTGATTTTGTGCTCCGTTGCTCCGCTGCTTGCCAGGAGCCAGCCCCTCCCTCCGCGGTCTATCTTCCCTTCGCTTTGGATTCACTTCTCCGCCAGTGCTACCTTTCAGAAAGTGGTTGATTTTCTGTTTCTAGAATTGTTGTTCTTCTTCTCTTCGATCTCCTGTTGGATTTGTAGGTGTTTGCAATGTTTAGATAAGCTATCGAGCTGATCTCCTGCTACCTGATGTAGTCTCAGCCTGCTACTTCTCTGCCATCTTGACTCCTCCCAAAAAGTAGACTTTTAACGATAGAGAACAATCTCATGGTTACAAGAGGGGAGGTGGGTGAGGAATGGATGAAATAAGTAATGGAAATTAAAGGGTACACTTATCATGATGAGCACTGAGTAATGTACAAAATTGTTCAATCACGATATTGTACACCTGAAACTAATATAACACTGTATGTTACCTACATGGGAATTAGAATTTTAAAGAATTTTAAAAATTGAAGCAAAACATTTTGGTAATGAAATCACCACAGGCTGGGATATTTGATGATAATAGTGATACTGATATTTAAATAAAAAATACGGCATCTTTTTAGTCCAACTTACCAATCTCAATGTGTTATATTGCAAGCTCCCCCCAAAAAGAGGCCAGGTCTTAGTCAATACTCTGTTGTTTCCCTGAACAGCCAGGTGTGTAGCCAATGCGTGTCAGCGAGCGTGCTACTCACAGTCATTTGAGATGAAGTGCAGATCCTCTGGATATGAAAGGAGACCCTCTTCACATCATGTTCCCTTTAAAGTTTCTAATTGAAACCCAAAGCCTAGACCCCAAAGAGCTCTGATAAAGAGACTTCTGAAGTTAACTATGAGAAACATCTTCCATGTAGAAAAATGTGGAGTTCTAGTATATTTGCCTGGTCACCTAGCACTTCCTGCAGTGCTGATTATGAGATTTTCCTACTAAGTGCATCATTTGGGAGGATGGGCAATACTTTACCCAAAAGATTTACTCTCAGCCTATCACCAAACTGAAGAAGACCATTCGCTTTGTATCTGAAGCCACTTATAATAACTCACCTATGGCAACCCATGAGGGTCCACACAAGGTCAACAATCATGAATGGTTTCTTGATCCAATGAGATGACAAGACTTCAATCAGGAAAAAAAAAAAAGCCTTAGAATTTCCTGGTCCCTTGGGAACTGCCTTATCCATAGACACTGTCTCTCCTTCCTTCTCCCACCACTCCCATGGGTCCTGTTGCTATTGATACACTCTCTTCCCTTATTGCCTTCACCTCACCTCCATACCCAGGAGCCCCTCTCCTCCTTGGTCCTCTGTAAGGGCTGTCAGACCCATGGACTATTTTCTCCCAAGGATGAGCTAATGAGGGCTAGCGATTTTAGAAACCCAACCCTCAAAGTCAAAGGTCCACAACACAATCAAATCCTCAATACTTCCAAGAATTACCTCCTATATACCTCCCCAACCCTTTTCTCATATCCCTGTGGGTGTATGCTACGAGTGCAGAAGGAGGTGAGGCTGGAGACACAGACTTGTCCCACCAGGAAAACCTCCACACCTGAGTGGCTGTATGGGAACTCAGAACTGGGTACATTGTAATTTAGTTTCTAAGACCCTGAACAGCATATACAAACTTGCTTTTCTCTGTGGGATGTCCAAAAAGGGCACCAGGCAGCAAAGCAATTCTGCATAAAGGCTGGTAACTGAGCTGGGCAAAAAGACCATGAGTGAGGGGTGCCCCCAAACTTGGATCAAGTTGCTCTTCGAGAGTCCAGTCAACACATCAGCTTAGAGACAGATACTGCCGTCTTCCAGAAGGTGAAGCCCATGGACCAGAGCAAGATTCTGTATAAGTCACCTGATTACATTAACATGTCTAAAGAAAGAAAATGTGGAAACCAAGTAGGAGTAGGTCAACTTGGAATCTAGAAAAACCTCAGTGAGAAAGGCACACTTGAGAAGTATACCTCCATGCCTTGCTGAGGGGGTCTGTCCTGAATATAACCTGTGGCCACTTCCTCATGATCACTCTCCAGCTGGTGTAGTAGGTGAATTGCAAGCAGCTAGGGAGTTCCCAGCATCAACCCCTGATAGACCCAAATACTCCTTCCTTGTCTCTCATCTGCCTCTTCTCCAGGACAATCAAGACTGAGAATGCTGTGCACGCAGTTGGGAAGGTCCTGGTACAGGGATGTGATAGCTCTTCTGAGATGAGGTATGGGATGGGACCAGTGTGGGGTCATGAAAAACAGGGTCAACAAAACTATCCAGACTGGAATCAACACCCTCCTTTAACCCCGCCTGGTTAAGGAACTTTTTAAATTATTTAGTGTAGAGGAATCTGGTCATTAATTTCAGAACCCCACCCTATAGCACGTACCAGTTTAGTGTTCTGTCAGAGTCCTCAAGACCACCTCTAGGGTCAGCGGTTTGCTAGAAGGACTCACGAGACTCAGCATATGGTTGCGTTCACAGCACACTCATGGGATTTCTTACAGTGAAGGGCTGCAGAGCAAAATCAGCAAAGGGAAAAGGCTAAGGAGAGAAATCTGGAGGAAACCAGATGTAAGCTTTCAAATGTCCTCTCTCGGTGGAGTCACACAGAACCAGCTTAATTCCTCCCCCAACAAATTACAGCAACACATATGAAATGCTGTCTATCAGGGAAGCTCATTAGAAACCCCGTGTCTAAGGTTTTTATTGGAGACTGGTCATATAGGTACCCAACTGAACTAAAATTCCAGACGCTCAGAAGGAAACCAGGTGTTCAGTGGTAACCAACACTGCATAAATAGGATAGGTACGGTGAGCTACCCTTATCATTTAGGGAAAGCTTTATATCCATTCAGAAGACAGTTTACTGGCCAAGTTCCCACCAAGGGAACAACCTTGCAAGCAGGCAAGCAACCTTGCAACCTTGCTCCATCTAAGGAGAGTGGTCTCAGTCCTGCTGCGTTAACTCTCCCGCACAAGTGTGTATAATCAAACAGGTCATCCATGGAGCAATAATATAAAGTTGCGTGTTTTTTTAAAGATTTTATTTATTTATTTAACAGAGAGAGAGATCACAAGTAGGCAGAGAGGCAGGCAGAGAGGTTGGAAGCAGGCTCCCCACGAGCCGAGAGCACACCCAGAATAGTTTTTATTCAAAAGTAAGAGGTTCAAAAAAACAAACAAAAAAAGAGTATAAGTTCAAACATCATCAATCATTCCTTTGCTATCTTCTTAAAGTCCTAAGATAAAGCATTCCTCCAGATATTGATGTGGAAATATTTTTCTACCAGGAGAACCCGGTGTGGTATTGCCATCAAGATTCTAGTGCTTTGGAGCACCTGGGTGTCTCAGTGAGTTAAGCCTCTGCCTTTGTCTCAGGTCATGATCTCAGGTCCTGGGATTGAGCCCCTTATCAGGCTCTCTGCTCAGTGGGGAGCCTGCTAACCCTTCTCTCTGCCTGCCTCTCTGCCTGCTTGTGATTTCTCTCTTTCTCTCAAATAAATAAATAAAATCTTAAAAAAAAAAAAGATTCTAGTGCTTCAAGTTGGCAGAACAGAACATACCCACAGCCAACCCACCCACATCCCTGCCTTCTACCACCACCCTGTCCTGAGGACTCTTACTTAATCAAGCTTTAAAGGAGTCCATTTGACTTGGAGTGCTAAATATGGTCACAAACCATCCCTCTCTCACCCTTCCCCAAGCCAAAATTTCTCGCATGGTGGTCCCAAGTCCTGGTTCCCAGACCCGGAGAGATTCCCACTCTTCACCCTGGAGACTGTTTCAGGGACCTTCCTGGGGACAGCACGCAGTGAAACTCAAGGAGGAACCCTTCCTTCTGAGCCACATAAAAGCACTTTCACACAGCTTTCTCTTTTCTCCATGCAACAGTCTCTACTCCCACATCCTTCTACAGCCACACTATTTACTTATTTTTGCCTTTCTGAAATAAGTTATTACCTTGGCTCAGGCTAGGTCACAGTGAAATTTTCTTTATACTGTTTCTCAAATATCCTGTGGTCTATGAACTCAACCTCCCTGAAGTCAACCTTGAACCTACGCAACGGTAATGACTCAATTGCTCTTAGACCCAAGGAAATCCTAATCCCCAGGCTCATTTCACACAGTAACAACTTTGCCCAGTTTATTTTTCTTTTCTTTTTCAAAGGACAGAGTTTAGGAAAGCAGTGAGAAGAGATTAGCCCTCTAAAGTCTACTGGCTCAATCGGTCCATTCATGGAAGCCAGGTTTGGGTGGCTCTCCACACCCAGAACATTGCCCCAGTAGGAATTTCCCTTCTGGTTTTTGTTTCCTTCCAAATTTAGAATCTGGGCTGTCTGTGTGTGAGGCTGGGGGTGTTTCAGGACAAATGACATCATGTCGACCCATAGAAACAGATGTTCCGGCTCTCTGTCCTCCATGAACTCAGTTTCATGCCATCTACTGGAATGGAAACTCACCAGGCCATCCCGAAGGAGTTTCGAAGATGAGTGGGAGGGACTGCACTGCTTTCCTTTCATTACAACAGGAAGGGCCCGGGCTGGGATATATTAGTGAGGACATCAAGAAACAGGCATGGAAACCTAGTGCTCAAACCCACAGTAGGTAAGGACTCTGGTCCACTGAGCAGATTTGTAAACGAGAAGCTGAAATAATTTTTCCACTCCACTCCCCCCCCCTTCCCTACCTCCAGAAGGGCATGGGATATTTTTAGCATGAAAAATAAATGCCCCATAAAAATGAACATAAAAATACCATACAGAGGACAGGGAACCCTCCCACCCGTCACCAAGAGATCCCCGGAGGGACCATTAAATTAAACAGGCTTCAAAGCCATTACTGGAGGAGTGGATAAGCACAGGCCAGCATAATCTGAAAAGAGCTGGAAAGGAAAATAGAAAAAAAAAGAAAAAAGAAACTGGCCCAAAGAACCCCACAGATATGTATAGGGCATGTGGGACCGGGTGGAAATCCACAGCCCACACTGTGTGTGACCTCAGGGCTGTTTATTTGCAAATCCAGTGACCACCCCTCCGAGCTCATCTCTCCCATACTTTCCGTGGGGTCTGACGCAGTCCCGGTCCTTCTGCCCCCAGCCTCTGCGGAGCTGTCTTACCTCGTGTCTTCCACATCTCTGCCTCAAGCTTACCAGAGGCCCTGGCTTTGGGTCCCAAAACTCTCCTCCTTCTCTTCCGCACCCCACCCCATGAGTCACTTCCAGTTCCCCGCCAAAACATTGGGGTTTTCCTTCCCTTCTCTCACATGCCACCTTCAATCTGTGAGCAAAGCCCGCTGGCCCGGCTTTCCGAATATGCTGAGGTTGGGCCCCTTTCACCACCTCCGTCGCTCCCCGCTGGCACCTGGGTCGCTGCACTCGCTGCCCATTCCTTTCTCTCCTTTGCCTTTGCCCCTTCGGACCATGGACCCCAACACACGGAAACCAGGTGGACATCGTTGAAACAGAAGTCAGATGGGTTACCTGCCACTCAGGATCCTCCAGAGACTTCTAGTCCTCCAGGGAGGGAAGGCTGCTGTCTGCGGGATGGCTTTCCAGGCCTGCAAGGTCCAGCCCCTTGGCTCCTGCCTTCTCCCTCCCAGCTAGCCACAGGGGCTCTGGGCTGGTTGTCAGATGCCCACACTCTAGTCGGCAGCCGCCCTTCCCTCTGGCAGAAGCACGCTTCCCCAGATGTGCTCAGGGTCCCTCCTCCCATTTCTTCAGGCCTCTCCTCAAATGCCGCTTGCTTGGCCCTCCACGTACAACTGCGACCATCCTGACGCTTCTGTGCTTCTTTCCTTCCTCTGTTTCTCTCCCTAGTGCTTATCACCATTTATCCTACTGTGAGTAAATTCTTTACCTCGCTTTTTTTGGTTTATTTTTCATTTTTTGTTTTAGAGAGAGAGGGAGAGCGCTCATGTGTGAGGGGAGGGGAGGGACAGAGGGAGAGACTCCCTGCGGGGTGCAGCCCCACATCCAGGACTCAGAACCCTGAGATCATGAGCTGAGCAGAAACCCAGAGTCTGAGGCTAAACAGACCCAGACATCCCTTTACCTTGTCTGTTATCTGCCTCCTCTGTAGGACAGAAGCTCCCTGTGTGCACAGACCTCAGTCTCTTTTTGTTTGCTTTTGCAGCTGCAACTCTAGCAAAATTTTACTGAATAAGTTGAATGAATGAATGAATGGATGGATGGTCCATGTTAAAAATCCCTAAGCCCTCCCGAGCGCCCTGCTCTAACACTGACACCACTCCTTATGCCATTGTCCTGAGCTGCTCCCCGCTAAACAGACGCTCCGTTGTGCTGCGTCTTCTCCTGACGGGGTCTTATTTCTGATGACTTAACTTAGTCTCTGCGCAAGTCAGAAAGCCAGGGCAAGCCTCTTAAAGTGACGCAAGGCAAATGGCTTCGACATTCCTCATTTGTAGAGTGGGTGTAAAAACACCACCTTCACTTAGGTGGTTGTGAGGGTGGTGAGGCGACCTGTCCGTAGCATTTCTCCTGGTGCCTGATTGTGCAGGGGCTCAGTTAACACCATGTCCCTTCCCTGCTGGGTTTGTGCCTTCTGAACACTCCCCAGGGCTGCCAGACTCCCCCAGGGTCTCTCCCTCCAGAGCCTCCCCTGAGCACTACCTTGTTTATGACTATACTATATCTTCAGGTTTATTCCCTGGTTTGAAAATCCGCACGTTCCTTCTGAAGAGACAACATTTCCTTAAACCCAACGGTATAGAGTTAAATACAATCAAACTGAGTGAAATCATTCCACGTGGCCAATGTAAGCAAGCCAACTTCTTCCTAGGAGCGGCTCAGGAAACACTTGAGTAAAGATGGCTCCAGCCCACCGTGAAGGGTGGGGTGAGTTCATCAGCTAAGCCCTCTGGACCACTTCTTGGCCTCTATGGGCCACGTGCTCTTCCTTGTCTCTGAGCCATTGTGAAAGCTGCACCCCCTTTTCCCCCGGGGATCTAGAATACCCTGTGTCTCTTTCCCTGGGCCTTCCTCACGCATGGAACACAACACCACATCCTCAGGACCCGAAGGCAGGCCCTCCTTTGAAAATCCCGCCGCACCTTCTCATCAGGGTGGCTTAGCTGCCCCTCTCCTAGGCTCCCACCACGTCATCTGCCCACCGCGGCATGGACCATGTGGAGGGCCACCTGCCTGTGAGTCCTGGTGGGCAGGGGACAGCACCCACACCCTATTCATCGGTGTGAACAGCACCTATGATGCATGGCACAAGGAAGTACTGACCAAATGCTTACTGAGCAGATGAACAAGGGACTATAGGAAGGGGCAGACAACACAATAACAGCTGAAGAAATGCAAAATGCCACCAGCCCGACTGGAGGCCTGTGAGGCATGAAGAGGCAGGAGACACCTGCCTCTTAGGAACGGACCCAGGATGGCACCGCCCCACCAGGCTCCTGCCCCCGGGTCCTCTCCTCTCTACACAACACGTTTGTTCTCCCTGAGCCACCTCACCTCTCCCAGAGGCCTCTGCCCCTCCCCACCCCTCAGCACCACGGACTCCTGAAGAAACGGTCCTGAATTCTCTGCCAAACTTAAGATAAGCTTCTCTTGCCTACAGCTTTTTCACTGAAATTGTTACAGCTCCCCCTCCTTCCGCGAGAGATCTCTTGCATCTCTGGATTCAAGGAGAGTTTGCATTCCAGGAACAAGCCACTCTGGTACAGGCTGCATTCTCAACCTTCGCAGCTGAAAGCGAACTCCTGCTACAGCCTGCTCTAGGAGGATTTTGGAAATGCATCCCCGATTGCCAGGGAGATGTGGTGTTTCACGGTCACAGAGGACGGAGAAGCAAAAGTAGAGTTACTAGCCTTGCGATACAGTAGAAAATGTGAAAGCCTAGAGTCTAGATGTGTAGGGCAGGA
Organism: Meles meles; assembly: GCF_922984935.1. Lineage (NCBI taxonomy): Eukaryota > Metazoa > Chordata > Mammalia > Carnivora > Mustelidae > Meles > Meles meles. The sequence goes on along the minus strand of NC_060071.1, from coordinate 37,901,082 downwards.
GTGGGGAATTTCTGGCCTCCAGCTGTTGGCTCAGTTTTCTTCCAACCTTTAGCAAACACAACAAACTGTGGTTACATTAAGGAAGAAAGATGCTTATCAGTCAGATACCACTGTTTGGAAATTATCCAGAGCCTGTTGGAAGGCACATGGGTAGGGATACTTTTTTCAAGCACATTCTTATCTCCCCTTCCATTTCAGAATTCATTTGGGCTTCTTACCTTTCAAATCAACTCTCTTTTTCTCCAGAACCCATGCTAAATTTAAGAGGAAGTCTTTTGCTTTCCCCTCTTGTTTTATATTGTTGACTGAAGCCGTAAAGTCACTAGACGTGAGAGCTGGAAAGACCCTTAGAGATTATCTGGTCTAACCCCCTCGTTTTATGGGTGAAGAAACTGTCAGTGCTGACTTTAACTTTGAATTTTATGAGGCCTATTTGTGTTGACAACGTGATTGATTGCTTTGCTTCCGAGACTGAAGATTTGCGAGGGGAAATAGGAAAGAATAAAGTCAGTGCTCTTCCTGGTGGGAGGGAGCACAGGGTAAGAGTTTTCACAGCTGTAACCTTCCTCAGGACACATCCACCCGATGTAATGCAAGGTCTTTCTACCTGGTGTAAGCCGCCCACCACTGGAATGGCTGTAGGAGGTTCCTGCTCCTCTTAAGGAGGAAAGTGTTGAAAGGTTAGAGGTCACTCCGTGTGACCAATGAGAAAGGATTAAGTGCCATCAGCGGCACTCACTATTCCCAAAGGGGGTTTCCTCTCAGGGATCATGGCTGTTTGGACCTCTTGAAATTAATCTGCTCCCACACACTGTGGCTGTCCAATCCCCCTCCCCACTGAGCAGGGAGACCACAGAATGTGGCCAGAGAAGGTTCCCTGGCAGTAAGGCATGGCTTATGGTGGATGATGCCGGGGGCTGCAGCTTGGAGTCATTCTGGAAAAGGCACAAAAATCAGAGCTAGAAAAGCAAAAGGAAAATCTGTTTGCAGAGCCAATGGAAAAGATCAGGAATGGAAAACTGGTTTCAAGTCAACTCTAGTTTGATTGGTAGTGCCTGCCTGGTTATCAAGAAGGGTTGGGAGGCTGTGGGTCAGCAGAAAGGAGTGCCATTATGGATTAGTGATGCCTGCATTAGGCCCAGGTTGGGGAGGAGCAGCAAGCATATTGTGTCTCTTCTTTTTTTGTTTTAGATTTTACTTGAATTTATAAAAGAATTACACATATACATTTTTAAACTATTTTCTCTTTTTTTAAATTAAAAACATTTTTTTTTTAAATTTTATTGGGCTTTATTTGTTTGAGAGAAAGAGAGAGAGCCCAAGAGAGGGGAGGGTCAGAGGAAGAAGCAGACTCTCCGCTGATCAGGGAGCCCAATGAGGGCCTCAATCCTGGGACTCCAGGATCACGACCTGAGCCAAAGGCAGATGCTTAACCGACTGAGCCACCCAGGTGCCCCACACATACACAGTCTTAAAAGTCAAATAGTGCTTCCAAGTTTTATAACGTAAAGCAGCAGCCCTCTTCCCACAGTCTTGCCTCCAGTCTCTCTCTCCTCCCTGGAGATACTACACTTATAATGAAGTTGGGTTAGAGAGTGGCTGCTGTGCAAATATTAGAGTATGGAGAATTAGTATGTGAAAAACTATGGGAGATTTAAGAGTAAAAGCAAGAAAGTAGGTATTGGTCCTGGAGCACATAGAAACTAAATGATAAACCCACTTTTGTAATACATTCTGGATGACCAAAGAGTTAGGTGGGTTGAATGCTAAACACTTATTCATCTGCCATATAGCAAAGCCCTAAAATGACCACTTACCCATTATCAAGCAAATGGGGTGGGGGGAGTACCTCAGTGGTGGTGGAGGGGGGTGTCAGTTCCAGGGACTGGGGGAGAAGCACCTGGTTTCCAGAAACCAACCCTACAATCCCCTTTGTCAGGTCAACTGATGAAATGTGTAGCCTAAGCTAGGGGCTAAAATTCTGATGGACTAGGGAGCAGGCAGGGCCATCACACAGAGCAGGGCTGGGATGTGCTGGTAAGGAGGCAGAGAGAAGCCCTCTCTGTCCACTCCCTGGACCAGCCCAGAGACAAGAGTGTGAAGGGATGACTCTCATTGTCACCCCCCAGCCTGTTAGGGATCCTCTTCCCTGATGTTCCCTGCACGAAGTACCTTTCCTGAATCTATTCAGATAATCATCTGATTTTTCTTTTCTGGTCCTTAATGTGGTGAATGACACTCATTAATTTTTCAAATGTTGAACCAACCTTACATTCCTGGGATGAAGTCTTCTTGGTCATGATGTATTCTCTTTTTATGTAATATTGGATTTGATTTGCTAAAATAATATTAAGAATTTTCAAAATACATGTTCATGAGGGATTTGGGATTATAATTCTCTTTATTATAGTGACTTTGTCTGGCTTTGGTAGCAGAGTAATGTTAAAGAGTAAATTGAGGACTGTGTTCTCTCCAATCTTCTGGAAGAGTTTATTGAAAATTAGTGGGGGTTAAAAAATTAGTGTGTTTTTTCTTTTCCTTTTTTTAGTTTTTTAAAAATTTTAATTAATATATTATGTATTATTAGCCCCAGGGATACAGGTCTATGAATCGTCAGGCTTATACACTTCATAGCACTCACCATAGCACAAACCCTAGTGGGTTTTTTTTTTCCCTTAAATGTTTAATAGAATTCACTAGTGATGACATGTGAGTGTAGAGTTTTCTTTGGGCAAAGAATTTTAAGTAAAAAATGTCAGTTTCTTTATTTTTTTTATTTTTATTTTTTAAAGATGTATTTATTTGAAAGAGAAAAGAGAGCACAAGTGGGAGGAGAGACAAAGGGAGAGAATCCTCAAGCAGACATCCGGCTGAGTGCAGAGCCTGACTAGGGATTCAATTCCATGACCCATGAGATCATGACCTGAGCCAAAACCAAGAGCTGGGTGCTCAACCAACTAAGCCACCCAGGTGCCCCAAAAGTCCACTTCTTCAACTTAGGGCTATATAGGTTATTAACCTTTTTCTTGAATGAGCTTTTGCAGTTTGTGTCTTTCAAGGAATTCATCCATTTCATTTAAGTTGTCAGATTTATGTGTGTAGAATTGCTTACAGTGTTTCCTTGTCCTTTTAATGTCTGTTGAAACTGTAATTATGTCACTTTCTTCTTCTTGATTTTAGTAAATTGTATCTTCTCTTTTTTCTTAATCTGACTAGAGAGTCATCAATTTTTTTGACTTTCTAAAAAACAAGTGTTTGGTTTCATTGGTTTTCTCTTTGATTTTGAGGTTTAATTTGGTCTACTTTTTTAAAGTGGAAATTCAGGTCTTTAATTTGAAAGCCTTCTAACACATTTCCTCTCAGCACGACTTTACCAGCATCTTACAATATTTGGTATTTGTGTTTTCATTTTCATTTAGTTTGAAGTACTTTTTAACTTCACGTTTGATTTCTTCCTTGATCTTTGGGTTACTTAGCAGTATGGTAGTTTCCAAATATTTGGGCTTTTTTCAGGTATTTTTCTTATTGTTTTCTGATTTCATTCGTTTGTAGTCAGAGAACATACTGTGAATGAGTTAAGTTATTTTCAATTTATTGAAGCTTGTTTTACAACTCAGAATAGTGTCTTAGTGACCATTCCTTCTTGTACACCTGAAAAGAATTACTTTGTTGTGAGTGGGAGCGCTCTATAAATCTACAAATGGTTTGGTTTATAGTGTTTATTGTGTTTTTCAAGTCTTCTATGTCCTTACAGATTTTCTACTTACTCCATGAATTATGAAGAGAGCATGTTGGAATCTCTGACTACAATTGTAACTGCCAATTCCTCCTTTCTGGTCTATCAGGTTTTCTTACTTGATGTATTTTGATCCTTTGCTACTTGGTGCAAAAACACTGAGAATTGTTACGTCCTTTGGTGAACAGATTCTTCCATCATTATGAAATGGTCCTCTTGATCCTTGCTAAGATTTGCTCTGAACTCTACTTGGTCTAATGTTATTTTAACCACTCCTGCTTTATTTTGACCTGTGACTTCGGCGTATCTTTCTTGTTCTTTTATTTTTAATCTATTGTGTCTTCATACTTGAAGGGGGTTGCCTGTAGGCAGCATATAGCTGGATGTTGTTGTATTATCCAATTTCTGCCTCTAAACTTGACCATTTGCACCTTATGCCATTAGTGACGTGCTTCCATCTCACTGTTTGGTTTCTGTTTGTTCCATCCATCCTTGGTGAATTTTTCCCTATTTCATTGACTTCTTTTGGGTTAATTGAATATTTTTTTATAATTTTTTATTTTTTATTAACATATAATGTATTATTAGCCCCAGGGGTACAGGTCTGTGAATCGCCAGTTACACACTTCACAGCACTCACCATAGCACACACCCTCTTTTTTTTTTTTTTTTTTAAGATTTTATTTATTTATTTGACGGAGAGAGAGATCACAAGCAGGCAGAGAGGCAGGCAGAGAGAGAGGAGGAAGCAGGCTCCCTGTGGAGCAGAGAGCCTGATGCGGGGCTCGATCCCAGGACCCTGAGATCATGACCTGAGCCGAAGGCAGCGGCTTAATCCACTGAGCCACCCAGGCGCCCCAGCACACACCCTCTTAATTGAATATTTTTATGAATCCATTTTTTCTTCTTTGAGGACTTATTAGTTGTCACTCTTTTTCTTGTGTTTAGTGGCTGTGGTAGAGTTCGTAGTAAACAGCTTTAATTATTGTAGTCTATTTTCTAGTAATATTACATGTATACGTAATGCACACGTACACACACGCGTAGCTCTGTGTATGTATATGAAAGAGTTTCACTGTTTACACATCTTATCATTAACTGGAGACTCAGCTGTTTTTCCCTGTAGTTCCTCTTCTCTGGAACTCTGCCCTACAACTTCCATTCACCTCAGACTCTAAAATTCCAGGCTCTGCCCCTCCGTTCAGAGAGACCACTATTGTTTTGCTTGAGAACTCCCTCCTCCTCTGCTGTCCAGAAGGAAAGCCTCAGGACTCATCGCACTGGTGTACCTTTTCTCTGGGATCACAGTCCTGATCTCTCTTGTCCGGTATCTCAAAACACTTGCTCCACATATTTTATTCAGCTTTTCTCATTGTTTAAGGCAGGAGGGTAAAGCTAGTTCCATGATATATTTTTAGTACTCTGTTGGATTCATTTAACTAATATTTATGGAGGATTTTTGCGATCATTTTTATAACTGAACATGACTCTGTATATATCAAGAGGCACATTTCATTTATGAATTTAAATGCCTACATATGTGTATGTAATTATAGGCTTCCCCCACTCTGCCAAAGTAGAGCATGACCATGAAAGCTTTCATATGCCAAAACGGCATAAAGCAAAGAAACACTTACCGTTCATTGGTATGGACATTTTTTTGAGAATTCTCAGACCTCAAAAATTAACGTCTCGGGCTTTTCTGATAGCTTAACACACATCTTGCTAACAAATGCTCACAAGGACTCGGGATCAAGCACAGATGCTCACAGACACAGTTCGAAGCTCTGGTGACTTGATATTGAGATGCTGAGCGTGGTTTCCGGGAAGCAGCTTGCTGGGACCACCCTTGCTGCTCCTTGGGTGTGGGCTGCCTCTGCAAAACCAGCCCTGAATGCTATTTTCACTTCCTTTTTGGGGGGGTGGGGGGGTGGGGGTAAAAGTGAAACTCCTCTTCGGATTTTTTCCATTAGTGAAACAGGCACCAATGCAGATCTTTCGTGAAGCTGAAGTGATGTAACGTGAACTTTCAAAAAGCAGGCGATAGCTGTCTATCCATACAGTTTTGGATTCAGTTACATGAGCCTCTTAAAATGTTAAAATGATCTGAAAAGCTTTCGCTCTTTTTCTATTTTCTTGAAGAAAATTAAGGAGTGTGTCTCAACTTTTTTTTTTTTTTTTTTCATTATAATCTCCCACTCCTCCTGGAGCCTTTTTAGATATTTTTTTTCTAATTCCCCACCATGAAATTTGAATACTGCAGACACCCTGTATATCTGGACTGAGACTCTTTAGAGGACCACAAACTCTTTTGATATCCAAGATGTTTTTGTCCCTCTATAGAAACCAATGAATTTTGATCCCATTGAAAATACACGAGATAGGGAGTTAATCTGTCCCTTACAAGTCTGTAATGCTTTCATCTAGAAAACTTTCTGGGCTGCAGCTTTTTTGAAAGAGGAAAGCTTTGATTACCATTTCGCTTCCTTAGTGCTTACTGGCCTGTTTGATGTTTACTTTTCTCCAATTGACTGTTTTATTTTTATCTCAGAAATATGGAGGTGTTACTTGGCCGGAACACACCAGTGTGCTTCATGGCACCTCCTTTCTGACGGGTAGGTATCCATTGTGATGAGTCAGTGCCCAGGCTCTTCTTGTGAATGGATTTATAAGCCATCCTATAGAACAAAATCTACTTCCTCTTCAATTTCAAATACGTTAGTGACACTATGGTTGTTCATAATATTTTATTATTTTAAAATTTCTTATGCATCTGTAGTTATTTCCTTTTTATCATTTTGCATGTTGTTTCTTTTATATGATCTTTCTTTGTTTTTGACCAGTCTTTCCAGAAGTCTATCCTCCCTATCTTTTTTTTTTTAAAAAAAAAAAACAGCTTTTAATTTTGTTGATCTCTGTTGTTTGTGTTATTGTTATTATACATTGCAGTAGTACTGTTTTTCTTGCTGTTTACTTTGACTTCTGCCTTTAATATTTCCTTCTGATTTCTTTAGTTTTGCTCTAATTTTTACCTTCTTCTTGAATTAAACTATTACCTCATTAGTTTTCAATCTTTTTTTTTTAAAGATTTTATTTATTTGACAGAGAGAGACAGAGAGCGAGAGAGGGAACACAAGCAGAGGGAGTGGATGAGGGAGAAGCAGGCTTCCTGCTGAGCAGGGAGCCCCCTGCGGGCCTCAGTCCCAGGACCCTGGGATCATGACCTGAGCCGAAGGTAGACGCTTAACTGACTGAGCCAGCCAGGTGCCCCGGTTTTCAATCTTGATTGATTCCTGATACATTTATTTCAATGTATAAATTTCCTTCTAAATCCTGCTTTAGCTATGTCCATAAATTGACTTAAAATACTTTCAGTTTATTCTGTTTTCTGTTATCTTCTTGAGTTCCTTTTTAATCTAATTATTTAATTGCACACTATTTCATATGCAGACTCTGGGGATTTTTTAAAAGTTATTAACAAAGACCACGAAGGGTCTTGTATTTTACCCTATTTATAAGCTAACAAGGTAGCCAGTCACAGTTTCCAAAATGCTGGCAGAAGACATGAGCCTCCTAGATCAGAAGTGAAGGACACAATCACTTCCTTTTCTCACTGGTTCACTGTGCCTCCCGCGTCCCATGACAGCGATGCCTGTGTGGGTCCAGGAGGACCTGTACCTGCACAGTTGAGGGGCCTTGAGATTAGGAAACTCTGATCTTTTATACGGGGTATAAGTCAACCCACCCTACCTGTGCCCCAGAAGGACGCACTGTCTTCACTTTACTGGACAGCAAACAAACCCGCCCTGTACTGAAGAGGGAGATACTAATCTTCATTTTCCAAGGCTATTTGCTTATATGAACTTCCTTGAAAATCTAGTCCGTAACAAAAGTTGACAATGTCTCTACTTGGGGAACACACAGAACCATAAGAGACCCGTGGAGAATTATCGTTCAATAATTATTCTTCTGTAATTTATTTCTAACATAATCGTGTTGGGGTCAGAGAACATAGCCTGTGTGATATCAGCCGTTAGGACTCTTTCTTAATGGAGAAGGCTGGGAAACGTCTCTAGGAATGAGAGTACCACCAGACTAGCACCATTTCCATCCCTTCACCAGGCACCGCCTCCATTCAATCTCCCTTAACTTCTTGGGAAAAAGCAAGTTATCTTAGGTTGCAGTCTACTGTCATTGAGGGGGTGGAGAGAAAAGGAATGAGGAAGCAAACACCTAACGCAGTTAGTCATATGTTCTCACCAGATTCTCAGCCTGGTAGCGTCCTGAAGCTGCCCGGATACTCTCTTCGCAGCCCCCAACACTTCCACCCCCCCCCACCCCCGCACACACCCACCTGACATCTGGGCTGCTCTTGTGAATTCCCATTTCACGGAAGTGATAGAGCCAGAAAAGCTCCTCCCCAAGAAATGTAAGGGAACAGCAACATTTGCCCTCTGTAGCTACACCTACGCGCCCCTGTGTCCCCGTCCCATACCACCATGAGCTTCTGCACTAGCTGGCAACTGTCTCCGGTCTCCTCAAGGCCTCCTTACAGTTTTATGTTAGTTCACAGACTCTGCCTTCTCCCCTCCTCTGTCACTTTCTCAGCTTGGACTACCTATTAGTTGGACCCGAAGAGTGTTTTAGAAATGCTAGTGCCCAGGTTCTGTTTCTGGAGATTCTGATCCAACTGGTCCGAGGAGGCTCCCAGATTGTCAAGAGTATTTAAAGCTCCCTGGGTGATTCTAACATGTAACAAATGTTTTCGATCCCTGTCTCTAATTTCCTCTGGGATGATTCGGGGGGAAGGGACCTCACAGCCCAGGATTTTTTAATTTTCCTGTCGGGAACTGGAAACTTGTCTTCTGTAGAATGCTCAAATTATTGAACCCATCTACCTAATAAACAACTATTTAAAAAACAAATTATCTTGAAAATATAAGCTACATTTGATTAAATTCTCTTAAATCATTTCAGATACGATTACGTGTTTACTGCGGCTGACTTCTTGAACACGTCAAATATCATAAAACCTTCACAAAGGCATTGACTACAAAGCTTATTATTATACTTACCCTGGACTGTATTCTAAATCCTCAGAACAATGGACTTATTCATTTCTTTGATAATTTATGTGCTTGTTTTATACCTTCCTAGGGGATATTAGTATACTTATTTTAATATCTTCCTAGAGTTTCAGTAATATATTTTTATTTCTTCCCAGGGGTGGAGTAATATTACTAGACCTGAAAGAAAAAGCACACTTGCTCGGCTCGGCCAGGGCTGCAGGATCTGGGTTACTGGCCGATCCAGTGTGGGTCAGGGCACAGGATTCCTGGTCAGGCTGCGTTAACTTCGGGTGTCACCACAATCTGCTTTCTAAAGTCACACTTCCACGGGGGCTTTATTTATTTATTTTTACAACCTGCTGTCTTTCAGGAAATGATGTACTTTTAAGTCTCGCTCTGCCAGATTTATAAAACCCCATGTCCTGTCAGTTATGATATATCGACTCGGTTTGTTACCTTAAAAAAAAATCATGTATTCCTTATTGCTGTTTTATTAAAATGAATAGGGCCATCTAGTGGTTTCATTTCCTGTGAGATAAGGCATTGGGCATGGGGTCTGGGTCATATATTCTTCTTTGGGGGGATGTTTGACTAATTCATCTTTTCGGAAGACCCTGTTAAAACTTCCTCCTACTTGGTAATTTTGTGTGATCACTGATCCTGATTAAGTGTTAGACCTTCTTTCCACCTAAATTATTATGTTAATCCTAATGCCGGCCAAGCCAGTTCTCTCTTTTCTTGCTAGAGTTACTGTTTTTCTGTATATTATTGGCTTACTTAGTCCCATAATTTTATTTTTCCCCTCAGAAATAAATATATGATAAATATTTGTATATTTTTATAAAAAATAGTAAGTTAGTGGGAGAAATACACTATCCATATATGAACAAATAACCGTTTGTTAAAATCCACTAACAAGAAGCAAGTCCATAATTGGTTATCCATTTTTTTGCGTTACAACTGTACTCATCCTATTAACTTTTCTCTTTTGAGAATACTTATGAGTCTATGTTCTTTCATAGACCCAACTGGCTCCAGGTAACCATACTAATAATAATACTATTTTGTGCTCAAATTGTTACAGCTTGGTCAATAGAAGCCCTTAAATATGGGTCCTTTGGGGTCACCTGGGTGGCTCGGTGGGTTAAAGCCTCTGCCTTTGGCTCAGGTCATGATCTCAGGGTCCTGGGATCGAGCCCCGCATCAGGTTCTCTGCTCCGCGGGGAGCCTGCTTCCTCCTCTCTCTCTGCCTGCCTAGTTGTGATTTCTCTCTGTCAAATAAATAAAATATTTAAAAAAAAATATGGGTCCTTTGGCCTTTTGATATTGCCCCTAACATTTTAAAAAATAGGATTCTTGCTTTCTGGCGACAACAGGGTATTCCAGGTTCCTTTTGATGTCCACACTGCCTCCCCCTTTCGAACACAAGCCCTGCCGCTTTCTTTTACTTGACGGCAGATTACAGGGGCGGCTGTGGCAGGATGCATATAAAAGATAAGCAAAAGTTCCACCACGACTGTTCCGCCATTTGCACTGGAAAATGTGACTTTAAATATAAACCAAGGTTTCCAATGCTTTTCTCTTCTTATAGTATCTCTTGATACTAAGACTTTGCCCGGTAACAACAGCCAGTTCATTAAGTAGATATATACCTAATATAGTCCACATACTGTCCCTACCTCGAGAAATTCACAGTCTAGTAGGAGACAAACTGGATGTAACAAGTCTCTACTCTCTTTGCATTACCTGTCAGACTCTTTCCTTTCCCTTGGCACATAGTACTCCTGAGAATAACTTCTTAGAGATTAAGATCAACACATAGACTTTTAAAAAGAGCCACAGATGAATCATTGAACACTACATCAAAAACTAATGGTGTACTATAGGTTGGCTAACTGAGCATAAGGAAAAATATTTATTTATTTATTTATTTATTTATTTTTTAAAGATTTTATTTATTTATTTGACAGAGAGATCACAAGTAGGCAGAGAGGTGGGGGGGGAGGGGCGCAGAGAAGCAGGCTTCCTGCTGAGCAGAGAGCCCGAAGTGGGGCTCCATCCCAGGACCCTGAGATCATGACCTGAGCCAAAGGCAGAGGCTTAACCCACTGAGCCACCCAGGCGCCCCAATAAAAACATATTTAAAAAAATAGCCACAGAGGTTTGGAAAGACTGAGATAGAAAGACAGTCAGTGGCTAGAGACATTCAGAAACAAGCAAGAAAGGCACAAAGATTAAAGCAATGAGAGGAAGGGAGATGTTTCTTAGTCATGAGAAGTGTGGGAAGAGAGAGAACACTGAGAGGGGAGGAACAGGAAAAAGCAAAGGCATAACAGAAATATTCAGGACAAAGAATAAAAGGAGAAAAATGGAGGGAGAGAGGATAGATCTGAAGAACATGATTGATTTTGAGAAAGGATTTACAGCAAGATATGAGAAGTAGGGAGAAATGTGGAGACAGGAAGGGGAAAAAAAGGACAGGCAGAAACAGAAAGAGAGAGAAGCTCACGCATACAATTTCTTTCCAAGATTGTAGATAGAAGCCACAGATTCACTGACAGGAAGGGAAAAACCCAGCAGAATTTGAGTGGTTTTAGTTGAACTCAAATGAAGAACTAAGCTCCATGGGATTAGTGCCACATTTCCATTCTCAGTTTTGCCTGATTCTTCTGGGCACCCGTCACTGAGTCCTCATGTTTGCTACAGCATCTTCGCGTGCAACTTTTGGCCATCTCGGAGTAATAGGCTTTGTAAACTCAGCGTTGAAGATCTCTTTCAGCATTTCAGCATTTGCATGTAAATTTGTATGTAAATTTGTTCTTTACATGTTGTCCTTTCCTCGTTCTTTACTGCATTTTCATCGTGCTTAATGGTTTCCGTCTTGTCTCTGTCGCAGTAGCTGTGGGGTTTCACTTCTTGTCACTAGTATTAGAGTTACGTACTTTTCCTTTTTCCACTCACTCTGCTGTGCACACAGGGCGATGCTTATAGGACCGAACGGTGAGCTGCCTAAGCAAAGCCACCATGAGGTAGCTCAGAATGTGTTCTGTTGCCTGGTTTATAAAAGTCTGAAATTCACGTCTGGAAGGTGCGTAGACATGTCAGCACAAATTGCTCAAAACTGCAGGATGTAAGGATATGAAAATTCAGAAGCAGGGGGGATGTTGCTAAAATGGGGATCCAAGTTAAATGAAACTGGTTTCCTACACAAAGCCCTAGATAAAAATTTGTTACTCATCTCTATATTTTGCTATATATGCTGGAGACAAAGCAGTGAAGACATGAAGACGAACATGGCCAGGAAACTCTCAGACTGGTGAAGGACATAGGCAGGCAAGTGAGAAGTCAACCCTATTACATATATACAGGCTGCTGTGCGCATGTTGATAGGGATGCCTCACCCAGAGGAGGCTGAGTGTGATTTAGCCAGGTGGGCTAAATGTAAAGGTAGAAGGAAATGTGACAAAATGTCCAAGCCCTTAGAGTCTAGTAGCATGGTTTGTGTGGCAAATGATAGTTTTCAAAGTGGCTGCAACATTATTTCCCATTCTACGTGCTTCTCAGACAATATGACTTTGATACTCCACTGGTCCAGAGCCGAACCTGTGTGATCGCAGATCTGAAAGTAACGTTATGTGGTTCTAAAACAAAATCAGAAAAGTTGATAGAACGTGGGGCACTCGCTCTTGGAACCAGCCCCCTGCTATGAGGAAGCCGTCAGCCACTTGAAGAGGGCATATGTGGGTATCTGTGTAACACCCAATGGATGTCCTGGTCAGTAGCTAGCATCAACCACCAGACACATGGAGAATAAACCTTCAGATTACTCCAGACTCCAGCCTTTGCATCCTCCTGGCTCAGGCCACTCAACAGAGAAAAAGTTCGACAGTAGAGAAAGCTTCAAGCATGGTTTGAACGGTACTCCTTTTCCATTTCTCTTCAGTGTGTGAGCTTTTCCCTTCTGGGTGTGGCTGGTTTCTTTCATGGTATTAAATTGTTGCAGAAGCTCCAGGCTTCACATTCATACATCTTGTATTCAGAGCAGAAGAGAGAGAGCTGTCTTGTTTCCAACCATTCCAAACAAACAAATCAACAAAACAAAACCACCAGGGCGCTTCTCTCCAACTGGTCCTACCTAAGCCAGTTACTGATGCTAGAGAGATTCCGTATGTTGATGGGCTTAGGCCTTACTCAGTACATAATGATTGTAGCAAGAAGCACGTAACTCCGTTAACCAGTTTATGCCAATCAGGCCCATCCTGGAGCAAGGAAATGAAGTCAATCCCACCAGCCAGAATTCTGCTGGGGAGGAAAATTTAAAGAAACACAACTACATGTTTATTTCTTAAAACATTTCCTCTAGACACCACTGTTAGATCCCTGCATCAAGGAGTGGCCTACAGATAGTTTGGTAGTTTCAGAGAGGTCAAAATACTTTAAGACTTGTTTTTTTGTTTGTTTGTTTATTCTTGGGTTTTAAAAAAAAAGATTTTATTTATTTATTTGTCAGAGAGAGAGAGAGAGAAAGAGAGAGAGCACAAGCAGGCAGAGTGGTAGGCAGAGGCAGAGAGAGAAGCAGGCTCCCTGCTGAGCAAGGAGACTGATTCGAGACTCCATCCCAGGACCCTGGGATCATGACCTGAGCTGAAGGCAGCAGCTTAACTGGCTAAGCCGCCCAGGCGTCCCAAGACTTGTTTTTATATATATCCTTCAAATTTGGAACATAAAACTAATTGTTTTCACAGATGAATAGAAATGTTCTCATTTTTATATTCTTAAAGATTATCTATGTTCCAATCAGTTGTCTTCTGCTCAGAATGAGTCAGGGTAATTCCTCTGAGCTAATGTGGCTTCTTAGCATTCACGCTCTATTGTCCACTTGACTACAAATCTGATGAGGTCGCATCTATTATCGCTCACTTTTATATCCCTAGCCACGGCACAGCCTAGCGTATATTCATAAGTACCCAGTAAATACTTATCCAAGGGTGAGTTTCCTTAATTTGCATATTTCTCATTTCTGTTATGATGTGTCTAGCTTCAAATCACAAAATGGTTTATTGAAGGTCAAGAATAAGGATGAACATATTAAATTAATGCAAAAAACAAATGAAATAGTGAGATGATTCCCTTGCATATGCAGGATAAGAAAATGAATCTGCTGGCAAATAGAGTCAGGTAAAACGATTTGACATGAAGAGATGAAAAATAAAAGTGCGAATATTAAGTGTGTACTTTCAGTAAGTCTATATAGGATTATTGAACCGGTGATGTTTTTATGGCTAGCTCTCAGCTCGTTATCTATTATGTAAATATCAAATATGTTTATATTATATATGTTGTAGTTCTGTGGAATCATTACAAAAAATAGAAACAGAGTGCATAATTTCTAAATCCTACAGGGAAAATGTATGGTTAAAAAATGCCCACTAATTTAAAGGCAAGCAACTGAAAAGGAAAAAAAAAATACAAAACACGGAAATAGTCAAATAAGTAAAAGTACAAAGTGAAGTTGGTTAGTGTAAACTAAGCTAGTTTTTTAATTATAGCAAATATAAGTGAGCAAAATTGACCTTTGAAAAGGCTAGATTGGGGAGACCTGGGTCACTTCGTCCGTTAAGTGTCTGCCTTTGGCTCAGGTCATGATCTTGGAGTCCTGGAATCAAATCCCACATCAGGCTCCTTGCCAAGCAAGAGAGAGAGCTGTCTTGTTTCCAACCATTCCAAACAAACAAATCTCCCTCTGCCTGCCACTCTCCCTGCTTGTGCTCTCTCTCTCTCTCTGGCAAAGAAGTAAATGAAATTAAAAAAAAAAAAATTAAGAGGATAGATTGTTGGGTTGGATAGAAATATAAATTATCTGCTGTTTAAAAGTAACACACCACCTAAAACATAAGGATATAGAAAGGTTGAAATTAAAGCATAAAAAAAATCTCATTCAAATCTTAATAAAAAGAAAGCTAAAATTGAACAAAATGGACTTCGAGGCAAAAACATTTTCTCTAGATATGAAAGAGAGTTACCTCATAATGTCAAAAACATCAACTCACCAGTAAGATGGATCCATTTTTAATTTGTGTGCACCTAAAAACATGCCCTTAAATGCATCTAGCAAAAAAATGATAGAACACAAAGAGAAATAGACAAAACCACAGTCTTAGTGGGATTTTTTGAATCTTTCAATAATTGATAGTCCAAGGTTAGGGAAAAAAGAAAAAGATAGACGATTTGAACAACATGCTTAAGAAGTTTGACCTAAGTTGATATAAACAGACATTATAGTCATGTTTCAGAAATAAGATGGAGCCAAACTTTGGTTCAGATGTTGATACTGGTGACATTACACACATACTATCAGGACACGGAAAGGTGTATCACACCCATAATGGCGCCAAATACTTACAAATTTAGCAACGCACTTCAATAACCTTGGAGTCAAAGAATAAATCACAGGGAAATTTATAATACATTTTAAAGGATATGGTTCTTCCTTTCTTTCAGAAAATAGAGTAGGGGGAACACTTTCCCACTTGTTTTATGAGGCTGGCTTAAACTTAATATCAAAACCTGAAAAGGATGCAACAGAAACAAATATTACAGACCAATACCTTTAATAAACGTAGACACAAATACCTTTAAACAAATACGAGCAAATAAAATCTACTAAAGGATATTGTTCTGTTGGGGCACCTGGGTGGCTCAAGTTGTTAGGTGTCTGCCTTCAGCTCAGGTTGTGATTCCGGGGTCCTGGGTTTGAGCCTGAAAGAGGCTTATCTAATGCACGTGTTTTCCCTGTAAGGCACATCACAACCTTCTTGTGCTTAGAAACATGAAGAAGCAGTTCAGCACTGTCCTTCAGGGGTATTTTAAATAAGAAAGTCACCCTCAAAAAACACAATAATGTCACAAAGGTGACACTAAATACACCATGAAAAGGACACTTGTTTATATTACCACAACCGGAAAAAAAAATGTTGTCTTCCTTGACCTCAGCTGGAAACATGTGCTCATGTAGAATGGCACAAAGTTTTCACCACTCTGCTCACGTCTGTGAATGAACACGATAACACTATGAGTGTTGATTGGGGGGTTACAAATAAACTTTAGCAAGGAGATGAATTTGCAAATACAGAATCTGCAAATAATGAGGATCAACTGTAAATAAAAATATATTGTATTACTATGTATTAGCAAAAAAATTAGAAATGAGAATTTAAAATACCTTTAAGATGTAAAAAAAAAATTCTTAGGAATAAATTTATTTCAGAATAAAATTTAAATTGAAACCCACAAAATTTTGCTAGATAAAAATGATCTAAATAAATGAAGACATATCTCACATTTATGAATTGGAAGATTCTATATTATTAAGATGTTTGTCTCCCCCAATTCGTTTATTGATTCAGTACAATCCCAATAATCAACCCCAAAGTCGTTTTCTTTATAGAAATTGGCAAACTGATTCTTAAATTTATATGGCAATGCAACGGGCTAGACTAGCTCAAAGAATTTTGTAAAAGGACCAAAGTTTAAGAAGTTATGTTACCTAATTTCAAGACTTACTAGAGAAATCCAGTAATCATGACAGTGTGGTATTCATGTAAGAATACAAAAATGGAAAAAGGGGTCCCTGGATAGCTCAGTTAGTTAAGTGGCTGCCTTTAGCTCAGGTCATGATCCTGAGTCCCACTGGGGCGGAGTCCCACACAAGGCTCCCTGCTCAGCAAGGAGTCTGCTTCTCCCTCTTGCTCTGCTTCTCCCTCTTGCTCTGCCTGCTGCTCCCCCTACCTGTGCTCTCTGTCAAATAAATAAATCTTAAAAAAAGAAAAATGGAAAATAATGTAAGTTTAGAAAGAGACTCACATGTATGCAGGTCAGCTGATTCTCAAAAACAATTGCCAAGGCAATTGAATGGAAGAAAGTCACTCTGCATCAAATTGTGTTGAAACTGGGTTCTCATATGGAAAAGAAAATGAAGTTTGACCACTGCTTCAAAGCATTCACAAAAATTAACTCAAGAAGGGCCATAGCTAAAATTACAAATCTTCTAGAAAAAAGCAGAGGAGAATATCTCTGCAAATTTGGGGCAGACAAACCATTTCAGAAAGAACATTTCAAAGCACTTGCTATAAAAAAGTTGTCAGTTGAACTTTATCATAGTTCAAAACATAAGTATTATATCTAGAACATATAAATAACTCATGTAATTCAATAATTAAAAGATAACTCAAATTTTATTTATTTATTTTTAAGATTTAAAATTTTTTTTTCTTTGTCAGAGAGAGAGATCACAAGTAGGCAGAGAGGCAGGCAGAGAGAGAGGAGGAAGCAGGCTCCCTGCGGAACAAAGAGCCCGATGTGGGACTCGATCCCAGGACGCTGGGATCATGACCTGAGCCGAAGGCAGAGGCTTAACTCATTGAGTCACTCAGGGGCCCAATAACTCAAATTTTAAAAAGGGGTACCAGACCTGAATATTTACTTCACAAAAGAAGATAAATAAATGACCAAAAAGCATACACAAATGTGATTAACAGCAGTAGACATCCGGAAAAATAAAATAAATAAAGATGTCTGAAAAAACCACACTAGAATAGCTAACAAAACAAAACAAAGCAAAAAACCCTATAATAACAAATGTTAGCAAATCTGTGGAGAGGTTGGAACTCTCTATGCATTGCTAGAGAGAGTATAAAATTATACAACTCTTTTATTAAAATGTATAGCAATTCCTTATAAAGTTAAACTTAAAAATGTTCAGGTCCACTGAACAAAAAAGACTTGTATAAAAAAATGTCTTTATTCATAATAGCCATAAGTTAGAAACAACACAATAAAACGGATAAATATGTTGTGGTATCTTCATACTATGGAATAAAAAATAACCAATTATGGATGCATGAAACAATATGAATCATTCTCAAAAACACTAGCCCAATACAAAAAAGTAAGTGCTATATTGTTACATTTATTGAAATTCTAGAATAGACAAAATTAATCAAAGGCGAAAGAAAAATAGTTGCTTGAGTGGGGAGGACAAGCATTGACTAGAAGAATTTTTCTGATATGATTAAGATGTTTGTATCTTATTTGGGATGTTGATTAATGTTCAAAATTAATCAAATTAAACTCGTAAGTGAATTTCATTGTACATAAATTTCATCTTTTAAAAAAGCCCTTGAATGAGATTGTTCTGGGCATAATGGCCACCCTCAAGTACACACATCTTTCACGTAATATATCAGATTGCAAATGTGAAAACCTAATTATCATTGTGGATGTGGAACAACTGGAACTTGGATTCTCTGCCAGGGGAATATGAACTGATACAAATCACTTCAGAGAGCAGTTTGACAGTATTCAATAGAGTTGAATGTGTGCCTCCGACCCAGAAATTCCACTAGTAATTACGTACCTCCCAAACTCACGTGTATAGTCAAAGTATGTTCAAAACATATATATTTAAGTATAGTCAAGGCAGTATGTAATAGTTATAAACTAGAAATCACTCAACACTCACCAACAGGAAAATGGATGTATAAATTCCATATTGGCCATACAACTGAATATCAAACAGCAGTAAAACAAACAAACAAAACACAGGATTACTCCCATCAGTTGTGTTTCTGCGTAGGGCTCCTACGGCTACTACCTAGTTTCCCAAACTGAGTGGGGAAAAAAGAAGGCACAGAAAAATACACACTGCGTGATACTATTTCTTTGAAATTTGAAAATATTTAAAAATCTACTCAATAAACTCCCCATGCATAAATGCGTAAATACAGATGGTATGAAAACATGAATGAATAAGGAGGTTCAAGTTCAGAATCGTGGTTACCTCTAGGGAAGGCATGAAGTACCCAGAGTCTCCGTCTTTCCTTCCAATGTTTTATTTTTTAAAATCTGAAGCAAGTGTGGAAAAATATTAATATCTGTTATGATTGGTGGTAGATACAGTATTTATTTGAGATACTACTACTCTACATGCATTTCGGCATGTTGAAATATTTCAAGATAAACAAAGAGAAGAAGTCAATTCTCCGAGTCAAGCTTAGAGAGATTGGTGTGAAGGATGGATAAACAGTTTCATTGTCTTCCGAAGAGAAACTGCAAGCTATCCTATTGCCTAAGAACCACGGGGGTCATTTATTCCTGGGAGCTTTGAGCATACTTTAGATATATATCCTTATCCTCTTTCCACAGAGGACTCAAGGTAGCTTGCAACAAAAGACACACACAATGAGCCGGAAAAACATAAACGTAAATAGAAAATCAGGATCAAAGGTAAACAAATATTCCATCAATACTGGTTAGCCAGTTGCTATGATCGCGTTTCAAACTTGGCTCTGAACTTCTTGGCAATGGCACCCATTCCATCTCCAGCTGACCCAGAAAAGCAGGTTACAAAAACTAACCTTTGTTCTTCAATATTTAAACTTAGTATTTTCCTGAGCATTCTCTCTGTGTTCTGTTTTGCATTTTGCCTTGCTGACTAGACAGGTTCTTCTTTCCTTTGTTCTTTTGTCCTCCCTGCCCCCCTTGCACTCTTTCACTCTTCTTCCTTTCTTTTCACTCTTTCATTTATTTTACTCAGATGCGAGATCCTTAAAACTAGCAGTGGCTCTGAAAGCAGGTCTTATCTATTATTTATTGGTTAAAATAACTTTAGTTAAGGTTGTCGACCTCTCTGTGCCTCAGTGTTCAAATATTTAAATGGGCGTATGTATCACATACTCACACTGGGAGATTAAATGAGAAAATGCATGCAAAGGGCTTAGTAATACAAAATATCAATCAGTCTTAGTTGTTATTATGATTACCGTTATTAATCAATGGAGGAGAACATGAATCCCTGTGGATTCCCTGCCCTGGTCAGGAATAGCTCGGAAGCAGGGTAAGGCTTTGCTGTCTCACCTGTCAGGTCTTAAGTGGAGTGAAGTTGAGGAAGGGGGAGGCAGAGACCAGCACCATCCTCAGACAATAGCACAATTAAGAAGCCTCAGATCCAACGGCACATTTAGCAAACATCCCCAGATCTGGCAGCATATTTAACCATTTAACTTCAGAACCAGAATGGGGGGGGCAGGCAATGTCTCCCCAAATGGGGGATACTGGACATTTCTGCTTTTGAAGCAACCACAATATTCTGTTTCTGCATGAGATTCCTTTTGGAAAAAAGCAATCCTTCGGCACATACTAATCCAGATACTCTCAGACCGTGGGGGGTGCATTCCTTCTCCTTTCCCAAAGACCCTAGGAAACTCCAAGTAGAGAGGACAACTTGTTCTAGGAAATCACCACACTGCACCCTCACTTGATTCCACACCCAGTAGATTCAGGTCCCCTTGTCCTCTCATCTGGGGATTATCCACACCTAGGAACTCCAGCAAGCAAAATGGCTTGGAAAGAAGTTGAGCTGGAGGGGATAGGAATTATATGGGAGGACATAGCCATTGGAGTTTGGGACCAGGCAAAAGAAGGATTCAAGAAGTAGCAATCCATCTACTATGGATAGTGGGGGCAGACAAGAGGGGTACAACAGGATGAGACCAAGTGACTCGAGCTCGAGCATTAAACGATTTGGTTTCAGGAACAAGACAGAAACCCTCCTACCAGGTCTGGAGCCAGCAGTGCCTTCAGGCTTGCTGCCAAGTCACTGAGTGCTGACCCACGGTTGCTCAAATTCCCAGAATACCTGGGGAGAGCCAAGAATGCATGTGAATATGAGGGTCAGATAGATGCCTTTAGCATCAGGGATGGGAGAGTTAGGGAAGAGGAGGCAGCATTCAGGAAGCCAGAGATCATTCGCCTGCAAAAACTCGAGTGAGCAAGTTTTCCACATGCCGAAGGGATCACAAGCTCTGGCCTTTCCTATTTACTGGAAGCCCTTGAACAAGACATCTTTGTCTCTCCTCTCTTCTTTGTCTCCATCTAGGTGAGATCTCATTACCATATCAAACAAGAAAACCCTGAGAGAAATCACCCTTTACCAGCCAGATGAGAGACGGTTCATGTTTTAATTTCAAAAGGCTTAAGGATCATCAAGAAACTAAAAGTTCTTCCTGTCCAGGAGCACCAGTTCTGTGGTTCAACCTATTTCTGGAAGAATAGCTTTGGTGTTCGCTGTGTGCCAGGCCTTGTGATAAACGCTTACAAGCATCATCTCATTTGCTCCTCACAACGTTGTTTAAGGTAGGTTGTATCATGAGGCCGGTGTGGTTCAGATGGCCCTCAGGCTGGTAAACTCTAGCTTAAGCACGAAGGTACAAACCCAGAGCAGTGGGACTTAAAAGGTGGAATTCTGGAACATGAACCACCTAAACCTGAGCACTCCCTCTTGGGGGAGCGCCTGAGAACTGCACAGCTTGCCTCGCTTCCTTCCAAGCATTTCTGTGACTTTGGTGTCTTGCAATTTCCGCTCTCATTGTCCCACCTCCTGGAGGTCCTGCTGCCCAGAGAGCTGCCTGGCAAAATCTGAGCAAGTTGGATTATTCCTATTTAGTGACCTGTGAGGTGGTTGAACTGAAGCTGTATTATGTCCAGCTATGCTAATGGCCTCGAAACACTCTCCCCACCAGCGTGAACGAGGACAAACCCCTGCCTGCATCGTGTTTACCTGTTGTTCTTCAAAGGGAATGAGAAAAATGAGAAACTTTCACCCACGAATCCCTAATACTCCCGAGGCACAGGGACGCACGCCTACCTAAAGACAGAGCCCCCCGAACAGCTAACAGAAACAAACACCTTTCAGAGAAGCAGACTCTCTGACTTGTGACTGCATTTCACACTCGCTTGGGGGTCCCTTCACACTAAGTATTTTCTTCCTGCCCCCATTGAACTCATGTTCATATTTTGTGTCCGCAGTGACCCCCACGACCCCGTGTGGTGCCCTAAGGATGCATCCCTGCAAGGATGGAGCCTCTGCCTACTTAAGTGAAGAGAAGGGCTTCCACCCAGCTAGAGAGGAACATACAATATGATACTTCTGACCAGATGAAGGAGGATGACACACTTTTTTTTTTTTTTTACTAATTTATTAATAAGTTTATTCTTCACTCATAAAAAAGAATGTGTATTTGGCTTGGAAATCATGACATAAAATAAAAAGGGAAATAACTGGAAATCCTCAGCTGCAAGTAGGTAGAAGCAACTCATGCTGAAACCTGAGCCAGCACTCCGTGCTTGGGGCTAGAGCAGGGGCGCCGGGCGAAGCAAGAGCCAGAGACAGCGGTGCGAGCGCAGGGCCCAGCGAGCTCTCAAGACGGCTTAGTTCCCAGAGGTTGTTTGGCTGCTGATGTAGGAAGCTAATCCTCCATTCTCTCCTCTCCTCTCCTCTCTTCCTTCCTTCCTCTCTTCCCTCTTTGCTTCCTTCCTTCCTTCCAACCTTTAACTACGGGAATGGTAGGCAATAGTGTTTTGATGCTAGGCTTTCTCGTTTGTAGGATAGTGTTGTTTCAACATGTTTAACCGACTTGTTTTCAACCTTCAAAAACACAAAATTGCTAAAATCAACTGTAACTAAAAGCCATTTCTATTTTTGGTCAGTTATCTGCTGTAGGCAAAGCTTCATGTAGGAATTTTTATTACGGATTTCTATGACTGCGTCCCTAACAAGCTCAATGAACATCTGTGGCCAAAGCTTCTGCAGGGCTTCATTTTTCATGTTGATTTCCGTGGCTTCCTTCACAAGGTCTTCCATATACATCTTGCAGAATTTCTTTTTTTCCTTTATTTCCTGTTAAAAAAGGAAAATTTTGCACTGAATCATAATTAATCCAAGAGACAAAGGAACACTTAGCTGAGCCAGTGTAACATGAAAGCATCTGTTCTGAGCCTCACCCTTCAAAGCACGAATACTTCCCTAGACACTCTTGACACGATCAAGCTCTGCGTGAGTACAGACAGCAACGAGGAGCTCTTTACTTCGCAGTCCGCTCCTGTCTCTGTTAGACAGCTCTGGAATCACCTGAATTTTAACTACTGCTTCTCTGTTGGTAGACTTTCTCCCTTCTCAGTTAAGGGAGTTAAGCTCACACAAGACAGATGAATGCACAGATTTATGGCTTCTGGTGGTAACTGTATCAGGGCACTGATGCCGACAATCTTAATTGGAATAACGTCAGTTAACATCCATACACACACTTGAAATACCATCCTCTGACTTCAGTCTGTATGTTAGGAAACCGTGTAGTAGCACTATACTGATTCATTAGTCTAGACCATTTGGACAAATTTAGGGGAAAGTGTGCAAGAAGGAAGAGGAAACATACATAAGCCTAGGACCCAGAACTTGTCCTTGAGAGAAACAATGCTCCCACTCAACTTCTGGGTCTGGAAGTCTGCAAATGAAAAATCTGGGTCCCAAACACAACAAGGGAAGTTTTGGGCCTAAAGCTACTCAGGCACTGGGCCCCAATTTCACCCTAGAGGCTGAAACAAGCCATGTGTTCAATATAAGAACTCAACATTCATTTTGGCTATTCATACTTGTGAGGAGTACTGAGGCAAGATGATGGAAAGTGCCATATACATAATATATATGGAAAAAATAATGGAATACTTCAGACAATCAGAATTATAGGAAAGTGGGGTGCCTGGGTGGCTCAGTCATTAAGTATACGCCTTTGGCTCAGGTCATAATCCCAGGTTGAGACCCACATAGGGCTCCCTATGTGGATGCATAGGGATCCCTATGAGAAGCTTGCTTCTCCGTTTCCCACCCCTCCCTGCCTGTGTTCTCTCCCTTGCCGTGTTCTCTCTGTGTCAAATAAATAAATAAAATCTTTAAAAAAAATTATAGGAAACCAATTCACATTAATGAAGGAGCTAAGAAATAATAAATGTCAATGACACAATAGGTTTAATTTCTTAAAAAAGAATCTATTCAAACCTCCAACTCAAATCAAAATACCAAAATAATTTCAGGATGAATTAAAGGGTTAAATTTAAATTATCAACAGATATTATCATTAAAATTATACTTATAACGACTTGTAATAACAAGGAAAATAAAATTCAATGGTCAATGGGAAAACAAAAATACAAAATAAAATTTTGATAGAGGTTGGGTTATACACATGTCAAAACTTAGCAACTGTATACCCAAGATTTGTGTATCATTGTACATAAGTTTTACCCCCAAAGAAGAAACTATATCGAATACTGAACTCTGATTAATGATACACATGCTGAATTACTTAGGAAGAAGCATGCTAATGTCTGCAATTGCTTTGAAGTGAATTAAAAAATATAAGGCAGATTGATGATAGAGGATGGGTCAATGGGGCAAAGAAAGGACATTATAGTACAATGTTAACAGCAGAATCTAGGATTGTATGTATGGGCATTTACTGTAAAATTCTTTCAACTTTGCTGTATGTTTGAAATTTTCATTAAAAAGTTAGGAAAAGTATACAAAAAATTATTGGAAGACAATATATTAAAGTATCACTAAGATTGCCTTTGGATTGTGAGACCATAAGTGTTTTTCCCTATTTCTCTTCCTTTTCCAAATTTTTACACTTTTTAAAACAACAAAACATGTTTTATATTCTTGATTAATTAATGTAAGTTCATGATGAGTCCCGGTTGTCCCTAAGTTTCCCTAGCAAAGGCCTATTTTGGAAGTTTTCTTATGACATATAAGATTTCTCTAAATAATCACTCACCATTCAGGGGTCAACAGCCTGACCTGATTTAGTTCATGCACTAAAAACAACTGGTCACGAGTTGACCTCACATAAAAATATGTACAGATTGTGATGGGCGATAAATAACAAATGGTTCCAGCTGGCTACTTCTCCGATGAATCTTTCTTTAACTCTGAAATATGGTCTGGGACTTAGTCACCTGCACTAAGTTAGCTTGTTGATGAGAACAGCATTGAGCTGTTCCCTTTTAACACTCAGTAAATCTGGGCTACACAGGGACTACCAGGGAGACAGACAAGTGTGAATCACCAGAGATCGATCAATACCTGAAACGAGCAATATTTTACAATGTGCAATGCATTTACACAAATAGAAGGCACACGGCATATTTAGTGAATGCCTCCTTTACACATTGCTGAGTTTCTTAAAACAAGATTTTGAGTTATTTATTTATTTAGTTTAGAGAGGGGGGAGGGGCAGAGGGAGAGAGAATCTTTTTTTTTTTTAATATTTTATTTATTTGACAGAGAGAAATCACAACTAGGCAGAGAGGCAGGCAGAGAGAGAGGAGGAAGCAGGCTCCCTGCAGAGCAGAGAGCCCGATGCGGGGCTCGATCCCAGGACCCCGAGATCATGACCTGAGCTTAAGGCAGAGGCTTTAACCCACTTGAGCCACCCAGGCGCCCCGGGAGAGAGAATCTTAAGCAGGCACCACTTCCAGCATGAGCCCAATGTGGGGCTCCATCCCACAACCCCAGGATCGTGACCAGAGCTGAAATCAAGAGTCTGACACTTACCTGATTGAGCCACCCAGGCGCACTACAATTTTGAGTTTTAAAAAAAAAGGAAAAGCCTCGCAGTTAAGACTGGAAAATGTTTATAGTAATTCAGGAATAACAAAAATATAAAGAATTTTTAAAGGATGTATTTTTGCTAAATAACTTATACATAATATAAATTAAACCTTTTGTAATTGGCATAGTGCAGTTTTTGGTGCTTTAAAATTTCTTGCTATAGCTCCTTCCATTACTTCTTTATGAACATGTTGCTACAGAATTGCATCTGCCATAATAACCCTTAATTCAGTAACTGTTGTAAAGCAGTTTTACTTCATCATTTCTTCTTTCCTCCAAGCCAATTACTCCCATCTCTGTGAAGCAGACTCTGCACTCATCAGGTATCTGCCAGGGCGACTCACTCTGCTTGTCCAGAATGATCCTGTTAAAAGCACATTAGAGATACCTCTCTTGCCCTGACCCGTCAAGGAGTTATTGCTCTTTGAATAATGCTTTTTCCATTCTCAAATGCTTTCATATACTTATTTTTTTCCTATCCCACAACATCCCTGTGGGGTTCATAAAGCAAGTATTGTACAAGTTCAATCCTGAGGAGATGAACTCTGTATAATATTATTTATCTCACTGAACTAAAACTTTGTTGTCATGAAGATGGTTTGGGAAAAAAAGTAGGTCAAAGGTAGGATTTGTTGTGGAGCGATTTTAGCTATAATGGTACTTGTACTGGGGTCCAAGCCATGTTTCCATCTCCTAAATTGGAAACTAAGGTCAACAGAAGTTAAGAGACTTGCTCAGGATTTCACAGCATCTACTAATACGTACCCAGAGAAAACTCTAACCTCGTCTTTGAAGGACCTGCAGTCTCATTGGAGAGATAGCCTACACATACGAAAAGCTAACTAAAAATGATTAAACAGTGACTAAGTGCTGTGAGATGTTTAGACAGCAAATCTAATCAGTGTTCAGAAAGAGGGAGCCCTTTGTGGTCAGAAAGACTTCAGAAAGGGCATGATATACTCGGAAAGAGTCCCAGGGTCAGTAATCAGGAGGTCTGAGTTCTAGAGGCAGCTGTCAGTAACTCACCGAGCGATCCTGAGTAGTTCACCTGAGTCTCCAGTTCTCCTCATCTGTCTAAGAACAGGACTGGAATCATTAGTCCCTTTCAGCCCTTTGACTCTACATACATCTTAGATCTTTTTAAAAATGAGTCAGGAGCATGGATGAGCAGACACCAAGCAACAGAATTGTACATGTTGTACGTATAATTATACGTGTCATATGTATAATGGAAGGGTCTGCTTAGCCAGATTTGTGAGGAACTCACTACAATTCCCAACCACTCAGGATGCACCGAAGAGAGACACTGACTGAGCACTCTGTGCTGCAGTGACTGAAATATTTTTCAAGAGGTGAGAAGCTTGGTCTAAACGAAGGAAAGCTAGACTGTAAGTCAAGAGAGTGATTAAGGAACTAGGGCGAGGTCTCTCAGGAAGTGAGTGGTAGAATCAGGAGCTCAGATCCAGATCTCCTAGTGGCCAAGTGTTCTTCCAAAATATCATGTGGCTTCAGATTCCTTCTCCCTTAGACATTTCTCAAAACAGGAGTCAACACTCCCTGTCCTGACTTTTTGATCGCTTATTTACTGCTCAAACCACCTTGAAACCCTGCTTATATGACTCCACTGAAACTATTCCTGTTTAAAAAACAATGATCTTGATTGTCAAATTTATGACATTTTTTTCCTGCTGGTTTGTGCCCTTGAGATGTTAGAAAATCACAGTCTATTTAATCAAGGTCATAAAGATTCTCACCTACTTTTTCAATGAAAACTTTAAAGTTTTGCTTTTCATCCTTGGGTTTTCATTTGATCTGGAGTTAAATTTTGTTGTATGATGTGAAGTGAAGGGTTCAATGTGTATTTCTGATTTGATATTTAATTTCCTCAGTATGTTTATTAAATTATCTGTACCAATCTGTAATACCGCCTATCTATATCCCGATATATATGGGATATATGTATTTCTGGCTCTCAATTTTATTCTCAGGTCTATTTGTCTATTCCTACACTGCCTTCATTACCTCACCTTTACAATACTTGGCATCTGGTGAGGCAAGTTCTCCCCACTTTTACTCTAGTGTATTTAGGATTGTTTATTCTATCAGATAACTTTTGGATCAGCTGGTGACATTCTACAATAACCCTATCCAAATTTTGATTAGAACTGCCTTATATTCATGGATGGATTTAGGAAGAATTTTTCCTATGTAGAACGTTCCTGTCCTTGAACATGAGCAATCTATTTAGTTCTTCTTCCAAGTTTTTCAATAAAATTTCATAATTTTCTCCATAGGAGGCTTATACATATTTTATTATTATTTATGTTATACAGTATTTCTTGTTAAGGTAAATGGCATATTCCTTTAAATTTATAGCCTATATTGGGTTATCAGCCCCTTTTCTTGCCGATTTCTAAAAGTTCTTTACCATTCAGGGAGGTTAGTTGTAAACCATCTTTTCATTTCTTTTTTGTCTTTGCTTATTCTAGCTCCCTGAAGTTCTTTTTCATGCCAACACTACACATACATTTTCCAAGATTTCTTGAAAACCTTTATGCTTTTATTATAAACTTTAAAATCTCTGATCCATTAGGAATTTATACTGATGTAAGATATAATGTCTGAATCTAGCTCCCCCCCACCCAGTTCCCTAATTATTCCTAAATCATTTACTGATAGTCCATGTGACTTGAGATAATTCTTTATCATATAATAAATTCTCTTCTGTATTTGGAGGTACAGTTGACTTTTCCATTCTATCTCATTAGACTATCTCTTTATGGTCATCCCGTTTTAACTGATATGACTTTATAATATACCGTGATACCTAGTAGCACTAGTATTCTCAATATTCTTCTCTTTCAGAGTTTTTATGCTTATTTCCCCATATGTACCATAGGATCAACTTGTCTCAAAAAACCCTCAGTAAAATTTTTGGCATTTTGTTGAGATCATATTAAAATTTTAAATTAACTTAAGGAAAACTGATATTTTGCTTTAGATCCTTTTTATCCAAAACATGGTAGGTTCTCCCATTTGTATAAATCTTTGGTGTGCCTCATTAATGTTTTAAAGCTTACTTCACAGAAATCATGCCTATTTATTAGTTAGTTATTACTAGGTGTTTTATCTTTTTGTGTTGCTGCTGTGAGCTGGGTCTCTTCTTTCTGTTACTTACTTACATGGAGAGTGTTGATTTCTGCTTCATTACTGAATTTTCTTACAGCTTTTATAGTTTCTGAACTAATTATCTTGGGATTTCCGGAGAGTCAATACTATTGTCTGCAAGTAGTAAGTTCACTCCTTTCCTTTCAAGTTACCACAAATCTCTTCCTCTTGCCTTTTTGGATACCTGATAACGGCGATATTGGACATCCCTGTCTTGAGACTGACTTCAGCGAGCATTAGGGTTCTACTGCTGCGTAGCATATTACCTCAAACTCAGTAGCCCAAGACAACATGAGTCTGTCATCTCAAGTTTCCATGCATCAGGAGTCCAGGCACAGCTTAGCTGGGTGCTTGGCTCAGGATGTCACAAGGCTGTAATCAAGGTGTCAGCCAAGCTCTGTTCCTTTTTAAAGCTTGGGTCCTCTTCCAGACCCGGTGCTTGTTTGAACAGCACTCAGTTCCTTGCAGTCGTAGAACTGAAGCCCCAGTTTCTTGCTGGCTATCAGCAGGGGGTTGCTGTCAACTCCTAGAAGCTTCTTGCAGTTCTGGGCCCTGTACCCTCTCACACCGTGGCTTACTTCTTCAAGGCCAGTAGTAGCCGGAATCCTCTTTTAGAGGACCTGGTCAGGTTTATCCAGGATAATCTCCCTTTCCATTAACTCAAAGTCAACTGATTACAGACCTGAATTGTATCTGCAAAATCCCTTTACCCTTGCCAGATTCCATTGGTTAGAAGCAACTCAGGTTTTACAGGCCCTGAAGAGAGGGATACCAGGGTGTAGGAATCAGGGAGGACATCTTACTCAGAATTCTTCCTACCATTAATGCTAATGTTTCTAGAGTTTCCCATCAGGCATGACATCTGCTGTTCATTTTCTATTTATCCTATTTGCTGATTTAAAAAAATTAAGGATGGATGTTGAATTGTGTGAAATGCCTTTTTTCAACGTCTAAAGAAATAATCACAACTTTTCCACTTAGACCAATCTCCTGATAGGAATCTTCCTTGCATTCCAGAATAAACTACACTTGGTTGTAATGTTTTGTTATTCATTTAATGTTCTGCTGTGGTCTCCTTGATACTATTCCTTTTTAAAAAGATTTTTGCACCATCAATATTCTTAGGTTTTCGGTCTGGCTTTTCTTTTTCTGTGCCAATGCTGGCAGGTTTCAGATTTAATGTTATGGTATCTGCCTTAAAAAAAAAAAAAGGAAACGTTTTCTTTTTTTGCAATATTCTTGTACAATTTTAAAAATCACTGGAATTGTCTATTCCTTAGAGTTTGTTGATTTCTCTGTGAAATTGTTCTTGTTTTGCATGCAGCTCTTTGATATTTTTCTAAATGTCTTTAGTATTAATTAATAAAATTTATTTTATAATAAGTTTAATTTTAATTTTATATAAATAAATATAATTATATTTATAATATTTATAATACATAATATAAATATATATTTATATAACATATGTTCTATATATTGATATGATAATTATATTATATATAATATGGTTAATATATAATATAATCAACATATTTATAGACATATTTAACATATTTATAGATATAATTTTATCTATAATTTTAAGATATAAATATAACATATTTATAGATATAATTAATATTGTATATAATATATTAATTATTGTTAATATATTAATAATAATTATCATTATAGTTAAATATATTAATTATATATTTAATATATAAATATACAATATTTATATATAAATATGATATAACATATAAATATAAATAATGTAATAAATTTACTATGATTTTTAATTTATAATAAAATTTATAAATATTAATTTATAAAATAAATTAATATTAATTTTTGACTCATGGAACTGAGTTGGTTCAAGAAGACAAAGACTCACAATCCTGTCAGTTTGGCTTTCATTTTCCTCCTTTGGCCACATCAGGAAGTCCGTATTAGCCAAAGATTAAATTCAATCTTTTCATATAGCACTCTTACTACCTTTCTCATCCCTTCTTTTAACACCATCTACCCCAATCTCTGTGCTTCTGAAGAGTGAATTGCTCATAGTTCCTGGCTCTCTCCGTGTCTTTTTGTGCTTCTATGCCTTTTCTTCATACTGTGCTATTTCTTTTTCCTTCTATCTAGCTCCACTTTATCATTTAAGACTGGTGTCAGGAAGCTCTTCTCTGGAAAGCCTCCGTTGACCTGGATAAGATATTCCTCCCACACTCTCTTTATATACTGGTTTATAACCATCCCTGTATAACCATCCCTATCTCCTTCATTAGGATGTGAGATCTGTGAGGATAAGGACAGTGACTTCTTACAGCCCAGGTAATCTGTGTGACAGGTGCTTAACACATGATTTTTGAGCAAAAGCGTGAATGTTAGGGCCAGGGAGGATTTCAAGGTATTGACTTCAAGTATTTGAAGAGTTTTCATGAGAAAGAGACAAATTCTCTTTTCTACATAAGGTGGTACTAGGGTCATGAATTAAAAGTTATTAGGAAGCAGATTTCAGCTTCACATGGGTAAGAATTTTTTTCACCAGTGGAATTGTTCAGTGATAAAGAGCTCCCTCATGAAGCAGTACTTTTGTACTAGAATAATTTAAAGCAGAATCGGAACATCCTTTAGGATGCCATTAAACATCAACTGCATTGTGTTTTCAAGGTTTTTTTCAAGCCGTAATCCTTAGAGCCCCTCTGGTTCCAAAGAGATGCTTCAGGATTGGGGGTGAGATGAGGAGAAAGGAAAAGAATAGACAATCCAATCAGATGAAGCTCTGAAGCCCTCCTTTCCCTGAACAACAACAGCTGCTCTGCTGTTTTTGCTTTGTTTTGACATACTGGGTTTCAGCTACAATGTGGTTTGAATAAAGAGTCCCATGGCTGTATAAAAACATTTGAAAACCACTTGCCCGGCCATTTCACTGCCGTGTGTGTGTGTGTGTGTGTGTGTGTGTGTGTGTGTGTGTATACATATATATAAAATACTTATATAAAACCTGTGTGAGTTATCTAAATGTATATATTAATAAATATTATATTTATAATATATATATAATATATATAAATATATTATATATATTTAGATAACTCTTTATATATATTTATTAATATATATATTTAGATAACTCACGGTGCCTTGCACATCAGTTAAGGATGCTCAATCAGTGAGTGCTTCCTGCTGTCTTTGTCTTGCTCTTTTGCCCTTCAGTCCCCTCAAAATCTCTTGCAGAACCTTCACAGTCTATTGTTATTTAAAGGATTTATTTCTTTAGCTTTCTTATGAGTTCCATCAAGGCAGGTACTACATTCTTTTCTTCTTGTAGCTCCTGGGGCACCCTAACATTGTATTCCTCCAATAAACCTCCGAATACAAAGAAGTAAAGAATTAGTTCCAGCTTCTCTGGCTAAGCAGCTACAGTGGAAACAGAACAGGTTAAAATGATACCCCATGATTAAGGATGCAGAAAGTAATGCCGTAGGAGAATGAAAGCAGTGAGTGAGAACATCAAGGACACAACCTGACATGGGCCAGTTAAGTACTCACAGCAAGCCTGTATCTCTTGTCTTAATTCAGACATATCAGAACCCTTGGTCCACTTCGGTCTAAATTTTTGGTACAGATTTCTTTGAAACATTATTTTTTTCTGCTGAAATAAAGATATTGGAACTATGGACTCTACTTCTTCCTAACGTCATGGTGCTTACTGTCTTCAGCTGTACCTAACATAAGGCTGGCTAGTTAGGACAGGACACAAACAAGTTATCTTCACTGAGTAAAGGGAGAATGTACCACTGCCAAGTCCCATGCCAGGTGGGAGACATCCAGGCACCAGATGCCAAAGACTGATAGTGGTTTTACCTCTAGCCTTTCGTTATAAAAGTCTCTCGTGGTATAATTTAGCGTAGCACGGTTTGTGTTTTCTCCTACAAGTCTTTTGCTATCACTGTTTTCTTCATTGACAAGACCAGGTTTTTTTCCTTTGGTTTCTAGCAGATACCGGAATTGCTTCTTTCTGTAGAAAGACAGTCAAGGGATGAAGAGAGTTACCAATGAGATTTATTAAAATATGTCTACTTTTTGTTTGTTTTCAAGGGAAACATATGCTCTTTGGAATGTCTGCTTCATGAGTTTGAGTTATTCATTTGAACTCAGTTCAATACCCCAATCTTTCTACTAATTAAGCTAGACAGCCCAAATTCTTTTGTTTCATAACTACCAATCATCAACATAAACATCTCAACCATTTCTAAAATGAAGAAACTCTACCTTAAAGAAATCAATATCAAATTTAAATCATCACAGAGCACAAAACAACCCAATTAAAGATGTAGTAGGCCAAACTTTCTAAGTCATTATCTTTCGTAAAGCATATACTACCTCTTATAAATCATACAAATAGTCCGTAATTCCAATATGCAGCTCAGTAGTATTACTCACAGACAGAAAATGGAATAGGATACTGGTTTAACTTTAGCAAAACCAAAATAAGCAAAACACAAGAACCTCCAAGTGTTAGCATACTGGGGCAAGATCCTAGTAGGAGGTAAATAATGAAACTGGAAACTTCATTTGATTATGAGGAACATAAACAATGCTCGGAGCATCACTGGCATACCCATAAGCCTAGACAGAGAACTGCAACTCAACTCCCATGAAAGTTGATTTCTGGTTTCCACCAGACTTAGGGTGTCTCTAAGTGAAGGGGTATTACTACTTTACTGTAAACTGAACTAAAGACTGGGAAGAGAAGAGGAATAGCTCTTTAAAAATTTTTTCCCTTTCCAATTTAAAAGCAGCAATTTTAGAAATTTTAAGAAGTACACATTTTGAAAAGTATAAAGAAATAAAAATCACCCATAAATCTACAGATCATAAATCTGTATAAATCTATAACATTGTTCACATTCAACATGTTTTTATAGGCTTTTTCTATGAATTTTTGTAAAAAGTTAAGATCATACTAACCATCCAATTTTGTACACTTATTTTCACTCAATGCTATATATAATAAGTATTTTTCTACGTCTTTAAAACTTAACGAATGAATAAAATTCAGCTGTGATGTTAATCAGTTTACCTAATCAGGCCCTTGTTTTGGATATTTAGTTGTATCATTTTCTCACTTTTATAAGAAGAAAGTGAGTAATGTACAGATCTTTACCTGCATTTTCTTTATTGACTTTTTAATTATCAAAGCAATGCATATGTAGTTTTTCTACCACTTACATGTCTTTTCAAATAATCAATTTTTCATTAATTCTGTTTTTATTTTTTCTTAAGATTTATTTATGTATTTGAGAGAGTGAGTGTGCTGGCAAGTGGGGAAAGAGGTGGGGGAGGGGGAAGAGAATCCTCAAGCAGACTCCCCGCTGAGTGGAGTCCAATGTGAGGCTCAATCTCAGGAACCTGAGCCCATGACCAGAGCCAAAACCAAGAGTCCAATACCCAACAGACTGAGACACCTAGGCGCCCCTCATTATTCTGTTTTTAACATCATTAATTCTTTTAGCTTCCTTCAGGATTATTATTATTTTTTTTTCTTTCTAACTTCTTTATTTTCTTTCCCTAACTTCTTTAAGAGTCTCATGCTCTACTGACTGAGCTAGCCGGGCACTGACTCCTAAGTTCTTTAGATAAATGTTTAGCTCCATTCATTTTCAGCCTTTATTCTTCTCTAACTGATGCATTTCAAAGGCTAAAATGTTTTCATTTAACATCATATAATTTGATTCTACAAGTTTTGAAATGTGGTATTTTTGCTATTATTTCAGTTCAAGGTAATTCCCATTATAAAACTGTCTTTTAACCTGTAGGTTATTTAGAAATGTGTATTCTGATTTCCAGACAGATGCAGATTTCTTGATTAATACTGAATAATTGAGTTAAAGCTTAACTGAATTTTGAACAGAAAACATGGGCTATGTAAATCCTTTGGAATCTGTTGACAATTGCCTTATGGATAGCATTTGGTCAATTTTTACAAATTTCCATGCATGCTTGTAAAGAACATGTGCTCTACAGTTATTGGGGGCAATGTTCTCCGAATGTCCATTAAATCAAATATGTTAATCACGTTGTTCAAGTATTTTATAGCCTTTTTAAATTACTCAAAAATATAGTAAAACTTCCCACTGTAATTGTGGAGTTGTAGTAATGTCAATTTTTGTTTTACAGGTTTTTAAGGCTATGCTAATAGGTGCATATAAATTAAATCAGCAAATTTATCTGAACATTTCTGATGAACTGAACTTTTTATCATTTTGAAATGATCCTCTTTATTTCTAGTATTGCTTCTAACCTTAGTCTTTTAGTCCTCAGTGGTTACTCTGGTTTTTATTTTAGTTAGTATTGATGTTGTTACCTATTCTCACTTTTTTACTTTTTAACTTTATGTAACCTTATGTTCAGATGTGTCCCTTGTAAACAACATATAACAGAACTTCATTTTTTTACTCAATCTGACAATCTTTGGCTTTTAACCAGAACAATTAGCACATTTGCATTTTATCACTGATAACACTGATGGCCATAATTATGAGCTCCCTTGAATTCATGCCCTTTACAATGTGATTCTGCAGCTGAGCGGACTACCTCCGTGACAGTATCAGTTCTCAGGCAAGGCCTCAGGAGTCCTTGCATGTTTTTCTCTCTTTAAACCCTGCCTCTCCCATGAAAACAAGCCCTGGCAGACTTGTGGAGCATGAGAGACCATGTGGAGCAAAGACAACTTGCCCTAAGGCTGCCTGCGAGCAGTTTATAGCTGGCCAACCCCCAAATAAGTGAGAGCCCTGGCTAGATCAGCACAGCTACCTACCCAACCCACAGGCGGCCCCAGATGCATGAGAACCCCAGCTGAAGGTACGGCCATCCAGCGGACCTGCAGACTCAGGGGAGAAAATGACTCTTGTTCTAAGCCATTGACTTTTGGTACAATTGGAATTGCTGATATAGTCATATTTAGGTTAAATCTGACATTTTCTTTTCTTTCAATTTGTCCCACATGTTCTATGTTTCTTTTCTCTTTCTCTTCTTTTCCATTTCTCCCCTCTTCCACCTTATAAGTTTAGAAGCTGTACACTCCTTATTCTTTGGTTACCATAGAAATGAGAATATGCACTCTAACTTACTAACATCTCAGGTTAATTACTGTAGCTCCTTCCTAGATAATACGAGGATCTAGAATACCTCCTACACTACACTGTTATAGTGTATGCTAATTCTATATATTTTAAAACCCACAACACATAATTATTGTTGCTTTATACAGTCAGTGTTCATTTGGCTTTATCCCACAAATTTGGTATTTTTCTTGCTTTTTTTTTTAAAAAAAGATTTTATTTATTTGACAGAGAGACAGCGAGAGAAGGAACACAAGAAGGGAGAGTGGGAGAGGGAGAAGCAGGTTTCACACCGAGCAGGGAGTCTGATGCAGGGCTCGATCCCAGGACCCTGGAATCATGACCTGAGCTGAAGGCAGACACTTAAGGACTGAGCCACCCAGGCGCCCCTTCTTGCTCTTTATTTAGGTCTTCTTGCAACTCAGATCATCTTTTGGGGGTCACTTTCCTTCTGCTTAATTACAGGTATTATCATTTCTTTTAGTGCAGGAATACTGGTGGGAAACTCTTAGCTTTTGTTTTTTATTATTTTGTTTTAAAGTGTCTTTATTTTATCTTCGTTCTTTTTTTTCTAAGATTTTGCCAGGTATCTAGACTGAGTAACATTTAAACTTTGACATTATTTTA
Organism: Meles meles; assembly: GCF_922984935.1. Taxonomy (NCBI): domain Eukaryota; kingdom Metazoa; phylum Chordata; class Mammalia; order Carnivora; family Mustelidae; genus Meles; species Meles meles. The sequence continues at coordinate 37,864,866 of NC_060071.1, read as the reverse complement.
AACTATCTACATATTATGAATTCAGGCTGCAAATCTATATGAGGATTGGCTTTCAGTTACACTTCTTAGAAATAACTTTGCCCCTTTTTTGCTCATACTAAGACAACTTTCCTTGGTAATTCCAGGTGAGATGAAAGGGAGGTTTATTTCTGACACCATCTTGGTGGTATAGCCATAGGGATTCTAGCTTAATTTTGGGAAGATCTCAACTTATATGCATATTTTAGAGGGGGTCCTAGGCTTTGATTTATAGCCTTCCCTCTTTGCAGCTAACAAAAGCAAAATTTAAGTTTCCCTAAAATGTCTCTAGGTTAAACACAGTTTAAGGTTCTTTCCATAGATCTTGGCCTAGTACTTCTGTACTTTTATGTTGTTTTCGTTTTTTATTTTATCCAAATTTTTAGTTGTTTTTATTGCAAGGAATTATCAAAACAGCCTAACGCACCATTATCAGAGAAGTCCAATGCATTCTCAATAAGAACTTTCAAATTGTACAAACATACACAGAGTAAAACTTGAAAACCACTCTTTAATCACTCAACCACCACTACTAACATCCACATCCTACCAGGTGTGTTCATCTTTTTAGCTCCCTTTCTATGTCTCCATATTTACACAAAAACACTAATTTTGTTGCTTTTAAAAATAACATCAGGTCATAATATAAAATAATTATTATTTTATTTAATAAACTGTCTCTGGATCATTTCAGATCAGAACAGAAAATCTACTTTAATCTTTTTTTCCTTTTTCTTCTTTTTCTATAGTTTTAAAATGACTGTAATGTACATAGTATCATATAGATACTACATTTATAGTTTAGAAGTACCATTATTTACTTAACTTTCCCTATTGTTAGGCATTTAATTACTTTCTGAAGTTGGGTTACTACAAACAATAATCACAGTCTAGACCTAAGTTTTCTGTGCCCACGTATGTGCATTTCAATAGGCTATATTCCCAGTACTAGAACTTCTGGGTCCAAAAATATGGCAGATATTGCTAAACTACTTCCTTCACAAGTCTGCATTAAGTCTTCCACCAATAGTGTAGAGTATATATTTCTCTAAACAGTAATAAACCCCTATTATTATTAGTTCTTAAATTTTTTAGTCGATCCCATTAGCGAAAATGAAACTTATTGTTTTAACTTAATTTTTACTTCTCTTTTACAAGTGAGTTGGATCTTTTCTTACAATATTTGGCCTTTGTGTGTGTGTGTGTAAAGTCTTTATATCCTTTGCTTTTACTTTCATGTTGATTGTCTTTTTCTTACTAAATTTGTAGGACTTCTTAAATCTGTTAAATGTGTTGCAAATACATTCTCCCTCTCTGTTCATGTCTTTTGACTTTATGATGTCTTTTATCATACAAAAGTTTTATATTTTTGTGAGCTAAATGTGTCAAAACTAAGAAAGTATTAGAAAATATAGTAGAATGATTTTATAAATTTGAGGTGATGAGTGCCTTCCTAGGATACAAAAATCATCTTGTTCAGTTTACTGAGATACCATACTGGGGTTGTTGATTAGAAAGTCAATAATTACATGATTTAATTAAAATAAATTGACATTTTCAGGGGCGGGTGGTTGGGTGGCTCAGTTGTTGAGTGTCTGCCTTCAGCTCAGGTCATGATCCCAGAGTCCTGGGATCAAGTCCTGCATTGATTGCTTGGCGGGAAGCCTGCTTCTCCCTCTCCCACTCCCCCTTCTTGTGTTACCTCTCTCACTGTCTTCTCTGTCAAATAAATAAATAAAATCTTAAAAAAATAAATTGACATTTTTATTAAGCCTCAGAATTCATTAACAATGCACATCTTTCCATTTTTAGACCTTTTTTAAATTCCTAATTTCACTGTTTACTTCATAGTTACTTTGTATCAGATGGATTTCCTGATGTTTTATTATTTTTATTGCCTTGATAAGTGAGATACTTTTCTAATACTATTTTTAAGAATTTATTATTTTAATGAAGAAATGCCAATTATTTTTGTACGCTAATATAGTATCTGGTTTCCTTGTTATATATTCTGATTAGCTATAAAAACAATATAATACTTGAATTCTTGGATTTTCCTTAGAAACTTATTGTTTCTAAGAGTCTATTTTTGCTTTTACTAGTCAACTATTCTTTTTTATTTCTTTAAAAGTTGCTTTAGCTTTACAAATTTCTTGACTCCATCTTCTTGTCTATGACTTTGAAGTTAAACATCTTTTTTTAAGTTTAAAGGCACTTGTATTTTGTTTTCTGAGAAACTGGTTCTCCTGTTTCTTTGTGTTTCCTATTTCAACTGGGTAAAATTTTGGCTCATTACTTTCTAATTTTATGATATGACTAGAGAAAGTGATCTGTTCAAGTATGTTTTTTGGGAACCATGGAGTTTTTCTTTGAGTTTAATATATGTCCAATTTTTGTAGATATTTCATAGGTGTTTGAATAGAATTTGTTTCAAATTGGGAATAAGAGTCTGGGAATAAAATTATAAATCCATTTATTTGACAAAATGCATTAACTGTGTTATTCAAATCCTCCATATTTCTCTCTTTTTGTTTATTTGATCTACTGATTAGATTAATATCTATCACAATAACTGTGAATTTGTCAATGTATACTTGTACTTGTTGATATATTTAGGATCTTAGTTACATTAAGTTTCATAATTATGATATTCTTTGGCAGATTGTAGCTTTTGGTCATCAATTCTATTATCACTAATACTAATATTTCCAGATTTGTTTGTTGCTGTTGTTGGCATTTCCCTGTTATATAGTTTCATCCCTTTATTTTCAAACTTTATATATTGCTTTCTTCAGAAGTATGTCTCAAAGACAACATGTAACTCAATTTTAACCCTGATAGCCACTATCTATTAATAGGAGAATTCCATTCATTAATATTTATTATAACTAACATGTTTATTTTTCTTTTTTCTTCTCTTCCAGGCTTTTGTTGAACTTTTTTCTTTTTAGTGGTTTAGAATCTGTACTTCTAGCTTTCTTCCTACTGGTAGCCCTTAAAATTTAAATATACACAGTTAAAAATATTTTTTTTCATTAACTTTTGGTCCTAATTAGTAACTATTATTACTCCTAAGTCGGGGGGGAAAAACTTCGGAAATTTTAACTTCCTTTCCCTTAGGAATTTCTGGAATTTTTATTTTTGGGTCACTAAATTTTTCCTTATGCATTAATATTTTTGATAAGTATAATTTTTAGATTCACATTTTATTTTTTATTATTTTAATTTTTAATTCCTTAATTATGAGAATATTTTAAAAATTAACATATAATGTATTATTTTTTTCAGGGGTACAGGTCTGTGATTTATCAGACTTACACAATTTACAGCACTCACCATAGCACGTACCCTCCCCAATGTCCATCACCCAGCCATCCCATTCCTCCCACTCCCCTTCACACCAGCAACCCTCAATTGGGTTTCTAAGATCAAGAGTCTCTTATGGTTTGTCTCCCTCTCTGGTTTCATCTTGTTTCATTTTTCCCTCTAATTGTTACTTAGCTCCACACCATCAGTTTTTAAATTCAATGCTTCTTCTTTGTCGCACTCACTGTTCATTTTGTAGCAGTCCCTCCTTCAGTACTTTTTTCTCAAGTGATTCCATAGGGTTTTTTATGGGATTTAGAGTCTACCAATCAGACACACTTGGGTAAGATCTGAAATCAGAACTGAGCCAATTGGGAGGTAGAGGTAGCACACAGATATCCATTTTTGGGGGTACAAATTACAAATTTGTAATTGTAAATTCTTTTCTAGTGCAACAGAAATTTCATAAAAATGATAGAAATTAAAGATTACCTGACATCACCCAGAATTGAAATCAGACGGTACTGGGGTAACTCAGAAGATGCGACATGTGCTAGGATTCCAAAGAGCCTTTCAGCCATTATCATATCATTCTGTGTCACCTGAAGAGATACAATGGAGAGGGGTCACAATGACACTGTCTCTAGCTTGATACAATTAACACAATTACAAAGAAATTTCTAAGTATTTTCTTTTAGCCCGGGGAAGTACCTTCTCCTGGGCTGCAAGAGAGAGTTCTGATTGACATCTCTTTCTTCCCGAACTTAATTGAAATGAAGATGTACAAATGTGGCTTCTAGTGATGGAGGATGACTGAGGTGACGAGTTCACTCTGACTCAAAGCAATGTTCCCTGAGAATTATACTTGAGGCAACTTAAATTCTTAATGAATTTTTTTCAAAAATCCTACAGTTTCTTGGAGTAGAATGATTTAGGGGGAAAATTCTCAAGTGTCAATGGAATAGATTCACTGTAATCATGTGTCAAAGGTAAGCCAAGATCTTGTTCATACCTTGATTCTATAAGAATAACACTGTCCCTTTCTGAGAGATGAAACATGAGATAAGCAAGGATACTCCTGTTCATTCTAAAATTATGTCTACCTTGCTCTCCACAAGGAACAACGGTCACAGGTATTCTTTGTGAGGGCTTATCCTCATGTTAACCAAGAAGGTACTAAAAGCTAAAAGTGGGGTTTGGATTAATATCTGTGCCTATTTTCTTTAATATAAGATGTGGTTGCTTGTCCTTGCATTTTGAATACTATTCATTTGTCTACATAATCTGTAGTTCCTAAGCAGGGGCCATTTTGGCCACTAGGGAACATCTGACCAATGTCTGGAAACATTTTTGATTATGACAGTTGGCAGAGGGGAGCTACTAGAAACTAGTGGGTTGAAGCCAGGGGTGCTGCTAAACACCCTCATTGCACAGGACAGCCCCCACAACAAAGGACTACCTGGCCCCAAATGTCAACAGAGCCGAGGTGGAGAAACCCTGGTATAGTCAAATGTTGGAACTTAAAAACATTCACTAATGCTAGCTGCAATACATTTTACAGGCCTGCTCCGAAAAATAAACCCACAATTCCCAAGCATCTTACACACATGACTCAGTATAGTCTCACACTTTTCCTAAGACCTTCAGAGTTAAGGAAGCTGCTGTTTGCTCAGATCTTTCCTTCTGCTGACAATTAAGTTACTTGATCTAACATAGTCACCTAGTGGCCACTGCAGGCCACTACTCCATCTTTTCTTCTTGATGCGCACAATTCAAATTTAATTCTTCCGCAAGTGATATTATTCTCTCTCATACACAAAGAGATGTAGATATATAGTATAATATTACTCCATATTGTCAAGGTTGAGATAAGCAGCTTTATTTTAGATTGTTAATAAAGGGTCAAATATCCTGGGCATTGACATTTTAGGAAATTTTAAATCAGAAGAAGTTATATTGATATTTGATATTTGATATATTGATATTTTAAATTAGAAGAAGTTATATTGGTTCTTTATAATTCTTCTTTATTTATGTAATTATACTGCACCATTCCTCCTATTTCAAGGTTCTATCATAATTAGTACATCTCTAGTAGTGATCCATGTCTGGGTAAATATACTACTTAGGTTAATGAGGTCAACAGTTTGGCCATTAATGAAGGAGAATACTTACCCATAGTCAAAATCACTATTCTACTTCCAGACCAAGGTAGCTTTGGAAAGCTTTGGGACTAATTATTAGGTCTGATCAATGACTCACAACCTCTCTGGGAAGTACCAAGAGAATACACAAGAGTACACAAGACTGAAACAAATCTCTTGGGAACTAGCTGGAGAAATTAGTAGTCTGAAGGTTCCAGATTTGTCCCACATTTTTGACTCATGAGCCTACCATGGTTGATGCTAATTTCACTTGTACACTGACTTGGAGATCTCCAGTCTCTTAACACTCTACGAGATTGTTAGAATGCTAGGCCAGAGGTACTTGTAGAGCATCAGCTGCAGGGAAATACAGTTGCTATTATCATGGTGGCAAATTTGATTATAGCTCATTTTACAATAAGAAGGTTTTCTGAATTTTAAGAGATAATTGTAATAATATTAACAGCATATTAGAGAACTTTTTTCTTTGGAGGATTTTTAAATTCAGTGCAGGAATTCCACAGGAGAGGAAGTATAGTTTCTCTCTTTTCTTCCAAAATAGTATTTAGAGAACATGGTCTTTGGATAGCAGGAAAATTATTCCTGTGACAAGCTTAGCAAAATCAATCTGAAAAATAACCTCTCACTAATAATATTCCAGCCCTGAGTTATACAGAGCAGGTAATTCACAAGCAGCTGTTACAAACTATTAACAAAGCAGTCCAGACACTTACATATGTTTGTTTTACTTCCTTTTTTTCTCATTTTTACTTTCTCTTCTTTTGCCTTTCTTCCTTATTTCTCCTTCTCATCTTTTCTTTTAAAATTATTCTTCTTTCCCTGCATACATTCTTTATTTTTTCTCACTTTATTCCTCCCTCTACCATGACCTTTATCAACTGAACTTTGCGTACTACTTCCCCATCCTTCTCATGTGTCTGGCAGTTTGCAAAACACTTTGAAGAATACTAAGATCATAGTTCCTACATAGGTGTTCTTTTTTTTTTTCTGAACTGTCATCCTACCAACATTTTACTTTTCTGAATGTTTACAAAGAACAGCAAAAGCATTTGCTATTCACCATGATTTGGCTGTTATTTTTAAAGTCCCTTTAGTGCTTTAGAAGTTTTTTGATTGATCTTTAGCTTTTTAACATTGTAAATGTCAAGATTTGGGGAAAATCCATATCTCTCAAAAGTTCTTTCATGATTACTGAATTTCCTGACCATTATTATGACTACTTCTCCTAAAAAGGAATATTTTGATTTTACAGCTAGCTTATATTTAGCTTACCTCTGTTCCGTTTATTTTCTGCATACTAAAATGGCTCAGCCTAAACAGTACATAGTATTTCCAGAGTGTGAAATTGACAACTGGATTTCCTTGCGGATCAATTGTCAACTGGTCGACACGGCGCAGTTGAGCTAGGGCATTAAACTGCTGCAGCATGACAAGATTTGTTTCCTTGAATTTAAGGTGCTGCAACAATAAAACACAAAAGAGAGCTGAACATTGAATCTAACCATCTTAAAATATTAACATTAAAGCTTCAGTGACCATTCCCCAAGAAGTCTGTAAACTTTAGGTTTAACTAGTATGTTTTCAATTATATTAAACCAACTGCATCTACCAAATTTACTTAATTTTAGTCCATCTGATACATCACTGATGAAATCCATTAATCCACCCAGTATTGAATTCAAAGTGATTCCCCATCTGCAAAGGATGTCTCCCATTTACTAGCAAACTAAGCTCCTCAAACTTAAATAAATATACAATAATTCAGACTTTCAGGCATTACGATGATTTTACATGCTTTATACTGAAATTGAATCTACAAAGGAAAGATTAGAAATAAAACTTTGAACTTTATGAATACAGGGCTCACGATGGTTCTGAGAAGAACCGATTAGTTGTTATTACCTGTATCTTGCCAATTACTATTCAGGCTAGTTAAACTGGCCATGGGACAAGAAAATCACTAAAACTGAAATGTTACTGTAAGTGTTTTCTGTGTAACTGGAAGCTCTTTTTTTTTTTTTTAAAGATTTTATTTATTCATTTGACAGAAAGAGAGATCACAAGTAGGCAGAGAGGCAGGCAGAGAGAGAGGAGGAAGCAGGCTCCCTGCGGAGCAGAGAGCCCGATGTGGGGCTCGATCCCAGGACCCTGAGATCATGACCTGAGCCGAAGGCAGCGGCTTAATCCACTGAGCCACCCAGGCGCCCCTGGAAGCTCTTTTCTGAACATACTGTCTCCATTTCCATCTGTCTTCTTTAGTGAGGATAAGGTGGTAAAAGAAAAAGAACTACAAGAGGGCAGGTGAAGGAAATCACTTGGCTAACAGAGAAAAACATAACAATAATAAAAACTCAAGGGAGAACTCACAGTTTCTGCAAATAACGTACTGATAAGTAATGTATTAGTACCCAAAACAGCTAATTGGAAAAACTCAAAAAAGCTAATTTCTCAACCTTAAAAAAAAATTCAATTCTAGTATAGCTAACATACAGTATTATATTAGTTTGAGGTGTACAATACAGTGATTCAACAATTCTGTACATTACTCAGTGCTCATCACAGTAAGGGCACTCACAATCCCTTTCACCTCTCTGGTAGCCATGTTTGTTCTCTATAGTTAAGAGTCTTTTTTTGATTTGTCTTCTTTTGCCTTTATATATATCACATATATCCTGATATATATCACATATACATACACACAGTGGAGTATTAGCAGTCATAAAAAGAAAGAAATCTTGCCATTTTTAACACACACACACACACACACACACACACACCCATTCTTCTGTGGACTGACATCGTCTTTATCCATTCATCTGTGGATGGATACTTGGACTGTTTCCATAGTATGGCTATTATAAATAATGCTGCAATAAATATAGCAAAGCATATATCTTTTCAAATTAGTCTCTTCATATTCTTTGAGTAAATACCTAGCAGTGCAATTACTAGATAGTAGAGTTGTTCTATCTTTAATTTTTGGAGAAGTCTCCATACTTCTTCCCACAGTGGCTCCAAATTTGCATTCCCACCAGCAGTGCACAGGCCTTCATTCCTTTTCCTCACATCCTAGCCAACACCTTTGTTTCTTGTCTTTTTGATTTTAGCCGTTCTGACAGGTGTGAGGTGATATCTCATTGTGTTTTTGATTGCATTTCCCTGCAGATGAGTGATGTTGAGCATCTTTTCATGTGTCTATTGGCCATCTGCTTGTCTTTGGAGAAATGTCTGTTCATGTCTTCTGCCCATTTTTTAATTAGGTTATTTGTGTATCTGGTGTTCAGTTGTATAAATTCTTTATACATTTTGGATACTGACCCTTTCCTGGATGTCATTTGCAAATATCTTCTCCCATTCAGTAGGTTGCCTTTTAGTTTCATTGATTGTTTCCTTTTTTGTGCAGAAGTTTTTTTATTTTTATGTATTCCCAGGAGTTTATTTTTGCCTTGCCTAAGGAGACCTATCTAGAAAGAAGTTGCTTCAGCCAATGTGAATCAAGTTATTGCCTTTGTTCTCTTCTAGGATTTTTGCGGTTTCAGGTCTCACATTTAGGTCATTAATCCATTTTTGAGTTTATTCTTGTTTATAGTGTTAAGAAAGTGGTCCAGTTTCATTCTTTTGCATGTAGCTATCTAGTTTTTCCAACAATATTTGTTAAAAAGACTGTCTTTTTCTCATTGACTATTCTTGCCTCCTTTGTCAAACATCAACTATTTTTTTTAAAGATTTTATTTATTTATTTGACAGAGATCACAAGTAGGCAGAGAGGCAGGCAGAGAAAGAGGAGGAAGCAGGCTCCCTGCGGAGCAGAGAGCCCGATGTGGGGCTCGATCCCAGGACCCTGGAATCATGACCTGAGCCGAAGGCAGAGGCTTAATCCTCCGAGCCACCCAGGCGCCCCAAACATCAACTATTTCTATGTTATTCTATTCCATTGATTTATGTGCCAATACCACAGTGTTTTGATTACTACAACTTTGTAGTATATCTTGAAATCTGGGATTGTGATACCTCCAGTTTTTCAACTCTTCTTTTTCAAGACCGCTTTAGCTATTTGTTTTTAATGGTTTCATGCAAATTTTAGGATTGTTTGTTCTAGCTCTGTGAAAAATGCTGATAGTGTTTTGATAGGGATTGCATTAAATCTGTAGATTGCTTTAGGTAGTATGGACATTTTAACAATATTTTTTCTTCCAGTCCATGAGCACAGAATACCTTTCCATTTCTTTGTGTCATCTTCAACTTCTTTCATGAATGTTTTATAGTTTTCAGAGTACAGGTCTTTCACCTCCTTGGTTAAATTTATTCTTAGATATTCTATCATTTTTTATGCCATTGTAAATAGGATTGTTTTCTTAATTTCTTTGCTACTTCCTTATTAGTGTATAGAAATGCAATGGATTTCTATATATTGATTTTGTATCCTGCAACATTACTGAATTCATTTATCAGTTCTAGTAGTTTCTGGTGGAATCTGTTGGGTTTTCTTTTCTTTTTTTTTTTTTAAGATTTCATTTATTTATTTGACAGAGAGATAGAGAGCACAAGTAGGCAAAGCAGCAGACAGAGGGAAAGGGAGAAGCAGGCTCCCAGCTGAGCAGGGAGACTGATGTGGGGCTCGAGCTCAGGACCCTGGAATCATGACCTCAGCTAAAGGCAGTTGCTTAACCAACTGAGAGAGGCACCCCTCTGTTGGGTTTTCTATGTATAGTATCATATCTTCTGCAAAAAGTTAAAATTTTACTTCTTCCTTACCAATATGGATGCCTTTTATTTTCTTGTCTAATTGTGGTAGCTAGGCCTTCCAATATTCGTGAATAAAAGTGGCAAGAGTGGACATCCTGGTCTCATTTCTGACCTCAGGGGAAAAGCTCTCAGTTTTTCACCACTGAGTATGATATTAGCTGCGGGTTTTCATATATGACTTTTATTATGTTGAGGTACGTTCCCTCTAAAACTACTTTGTTGAGGGTTTTTATCATGAGTGGATGTTGTATTTTGTCAAATGCTTTATTTGCATCTATTGAAATGATCTTATGATTTTTATCTTCTCTCTTGTTGAGGTGATGTATCACGTTGATTGATCTGTGAATACTGAATCTTCTTTGCAATCCTGGACTTAAATCCCACTTGATCATGGTGAATGATTTTTTTTTTTAAATGTATTGTTGGATTTGGTTTGCTAGTCTTTTGTTGTTGATGAGTTTTGCATCTATGTTCATCAAAGATATTGGTCTGTAGCTCTCTTTTTTTGTATATCTTCATCTGGTTTTGGTATCTGGGTAATGCTTGCCTCATATGATGGATTTGGAAGCTTTCCTTCCTCTTCTATTTTTTGGAATAGTTTGAGAAGAATAGGTATTAACTTGTCTTTAAATGTTTGGTAGAATTCACCTGTGAAACTGTCTGATCCTGGACTTTTGTTTATTGGGAGGTTTTGATTACCGATTCAATTTTGCTGCTGGTAATCAGTCTGTTCAAATTTTCTATTTCTTCCTGATTCAGTTTTGGTAGTTTATATGTTTCTAGGAATTTATACATTACTCCTAGGTTATCCAGTTTGCTGGCATATAATTTTTTTATAATATTCTCTTATAATCCTTTGTTCTTTCTGTGGTTTCGGCTGTTTTTTTTCCTCTTTCATTTCTGATTTTGAGTCCTCTCACTTTCTCTCTCTCATGAATCTGGCTAAACATTTATTAATTTTGTTGTTTTCTTCAAAGACCCAGTTCCTGGTTTCATTCATCTGTTCTATTGTTTTTTATTTCTATTTCACTTAACTTTGCTCTAATCTTTATTATTTCCTTCCTTCTATTCATTTTGGGGTTTTGTTCTTTTTCTAGCTCAGGTTATTGGAGATTTCTCTTGCTTCCTGAGGTAGGCCTGTACTGCTTTAAACTTCTTAGAACAGCCTTTACTGCCTCCTAAAGATTTTGGACCACTGTGTTTCATTTTCATTTGTCTCTGTGTATTTTCTTTTTTCCTCTTTGATTTCTTGGTTGACCCATTCATTTTTTAGTAGCATGTTATTTAACCTTCATGTATTTGTGTTCTTTCCTGATTTTTTCTTGTGGTTGACTTCTAGTTACACAGTGTTGTGGCCAGAAAAGATGCATGGTATGACTTCAGTCTTTCTGAATTTGTTGAGACTTGTTTTGTGGCTTAATATGTGATCTCTTCCAGAGAATGTTCTTTCTGCACTTGAAAAGAATGTGTATTCTGCTGTTTAGGATGAAATGTTCTGAATATATCTGTTAGATCCATCTGGTCCAATGTGTCCTTCAAAGCCTCTTTTTCCTTGACGATTTTCCATTTGGATGATCTATCCATTGATGCAAATGGGGTTTTAAAGTCCCCTACTATTATTGTACTACCATTGATTACTTCCTTTATGTTTGTTTTTAGTTGCTCTATGTATTTGGGTGCTCCCATGTTGGGTGATAAATATTTACAACTGTTACATCTTGTTGGATTTTTCTCTTTATTATTATATAGTATCTCTGACTTTTGTTACAGTCATTGTTTTAATGTCTATTTTGTTTGATATAAGTATTGCTACCCTAGCTTTCTTTACATTTTCATTCACATGATAAACGCTTTTCCACCCCTTCACTTTCAATCTGCAGCTGTCTTTAGGTGTGAAAAGAGTCTGTTGTAGGCAGCATATAGACAGGTCTCACTTTCATCACCCTGTATCTTTTGTTTGGAGCACAGTCCATTTCCATTCAAAGTAATTATTGATAGGTAGTACTAATTGGCATTTTGTTGCATGTGTCATGTTTTAGCAGTTCCTCCTGTTCCTTCCTTCTCTTGCTCTTTTTGCTCATGATTTGCTGACTTTCTTTAGTGATATACTTGGATTTCTTTCTATTTTTTTTCTTTGCATATCTATTACTGATTTTTGATTTGTGATTGCCATTAGAGTTACACATAACATCTTATGCATATTTCAGTCTCTATTAAGTAGATGTTTGCTTAAGTTTGAACCCACTATAAAAGCACTGAAATTTTACTCCTCTCCCCTCCACATTTTAGGTATATTGTGTCATACTATACATCCTTTTTTTGGAGTCTTTGACAGATTTTTATGGATATACTTAATTTTACTGCTTTTGTGCTTCCTGCTTTTCTTACTCCTGCTTATAGTCTTTCCTTTCCAGTCAGAGTCCCCTTTAACATTTCTTGTAAGGCTATTTTAGTGGCCATGAATTCATTTAAATTTTTGTTTGTCTGGGAATTTCTTTATCTCTCCTATTCTGAATGATAGCCTTGCTGAATAGATTATTCTTGGTTGCAGGTCTTTTTCTTTCAGCACTTTGAACATATCATGCTTTCTGCCCTGCAAAGTTTCTTCTGAAAACATCAGCTGGTATCCCTTGTATGTAACTGTTTTCTCTTCTCCTGCTGTTTGCAAAATTCTCTTTTTACCATGACTTTTTGCCATTTTAATCACTATGTGTCTTGGTGTGGACCTCTTTGGGTTGATTTTGTTGTGGGGTCTCTATGTCTCCTGAAGCTGGATTTCTGTTTCTTTCCCAGATTTGGGAAGTTTTCAGCTATTATGTCTTGAAATAAATTTTCTGGCCCCTTTTCTCTGTCTTCCTCTTCTGGGGTTTCTACTGTATGAACATTATTATGATTAATGGTGTTGCTAAATTCTCTTAGTCCATTTTCATTTTTTATTATTATTTTTCTCTCCCCTGTTCAGCTTGATTGCTTCCCCCACTCTCTCCTCCAGATTGCTAATCTGTTCTTCTGCTTCTTCTAGTCTACTATTTATTCCATTTAGTGTATTTTTAATTTCAATTACTGAGTTCTTCATCTCTGATTGGTTCCTTTTTATGTTTTTTTAAATCTCTTTGTTGAGGGTCTCACTGAGGTCTTCCACTCTTTTCTCAAGTCCAGTGAGTATCTTTATGACAATTACTATAAATTCTCTATCAGATACATTACTCATCTCCATTTCACTTAGCTCTCTTGTGATTCTGTCCTGTTCTTTCATTTGGGACATATTTCTCTGGCTCCTATTTTGTCTAACTCTCTGTGTCTGGGTTTTTTATGTCTTGAAAAAGTCAGCTCATCTCCTGCTCTTGAAAGTAGCCACGTTACAAAGAGGTCCTGTAGTGCCCTTGCAGAGCAATGTCCCCTGTTCACCAGCAGTGCTTCAGTGGTGTCTCTTGTGTGTGTTGCACGTGCCCTACTATTGTGGCTGAGCTGTGTTTGCTTTCATTCCAGCCATCTGCAATGGCTCTCTTTGCCTGTTGTGGGCAGAGTATAGTCCCTGTGTTGTTAGTGGGCCAGTCTGAGGCCACCATGGGCTTGAATTGAGTCAAACCAGGTGTTTGTCAGAGACTCAGTAGCACTGAACTGCAGGGCACTTTCCCTGTGTTGTCCCTTGAGAAGCTTTCATTGGTAGGCAAGGCAAGGTCAGACCCAGTATCTGCCCCCAGCCCATTGCTCGTGCCACAGACTTGTGTGTATGTTTATGTTCCTCCTGCCCAGGTCAGGAGTCACCTTGGAGTGGTGTTGGCCCCTTTTGGGTCTACCTGCACAGTGCCAGGCTTGTGGCACTGCTTTGAATGGGCTATATGAGAAGGGCAGGTCCTATGGGAGAGTGCAGGTGCAGGGCTCATGGTGCCAGCAAGGTCTGCATCCATCCACTGCAGGAGGGGACCTGCAGCAACTCAGGAAACCTCCTGCCCAGGCAAGGATGGAGGGGACATGTTCACAGAAGTATGCAGGGATGGGGCATGCTGTTCACAAGGTAGGTGGAGAATGTTGGTGTTGTGCTAGTTTCTGCAGGTGTCTGTATCTAGGCTGTGAAGTGGGAGAGGGAAATGGCACCCGCTAGCTCTTTTGTTCTTGGAATGATCTCCAAAGATCCCTGCCCCTCTGGCACATACTCTTCTGAGACCAGTAAAAAAATCTCCTTCCCATATATCCCAGATATTTTTCAAACTGCTGCTTCTATACTGTATGTCAGTGGAGAGGTTTGTTGTGCTATCTCTTTAAGGGTGGGAATTCAGTTTTCTCTTGTGTACTGGCTCTCCCAGAGCTGAGTTCGCTTATTTTTAAATTTCCAGGTATTAAGCCCTACTGGTTGGAAGAATTCATGGAGTTAGGCCCCTCTGGGTTTTAGAGCCAAATGTTCTAGGGATTCATCTTCCTAGTGCACATCCCCATGCCTGGGTTGTCTGCCATGCGGGTCTGTTCCTCTCCTCTCCCATGGACAGTTCCATGGGTCTGTTCATCTTCTGACCCGTCTCTGCCTTCCCTACCCTCTTCGATGTGGCCTCTTTTTTACATTTAGCCATGGAGAGTCTGTTCTGCCAGTCTTCAGGTCACTGTCTGGGTTATTACACTGATGTGGGTGTTTTCTAGCTGTATCCACAGGACGAGGCGAACTTAGGATCTTCTTATTCCACCACTTTCCCCTTCTCGAATTAATTTTAAGTGAGCTACTAAAATTATTTTAAGTGTTGTTAGGGAACTACTATAAAAATTATCTATAAATGTACATTCCTGATGAATGCTTTATAAAGTGACAACACATAATTTGAATAAAATTATATTAGTCCTTTATACTCCCTAAAGAATCATTTGATAGAGAGATAATTTCTAATATAAACAGAAAACTGCAAGGCCACTTATGAATACTAATTTAAATCCCAGATCCAGAAAAATCAACACAAAACCTTGGTCTCCCTCCCAGATAGAAACTGCATAAATAAAAGTTAAAACAGGTCTTTGGCCTGAAAACAGAAGTCATGACTGAGAATTATTCAAATATACTACTAAAAGGAAATGTTTACCAGAGAATTAGGAAATTTAATCTTCAATTTGGGAAGCACTTGGACGATTTCATCAAATTCTATGAAAGCGAAGGACACTGTTGTCACCATTCCTGCTGTTTGAACACTCCAATTCCGATCTAGAGATTCCAGGGCTCCCGAGCCATACAGGGAAAGTGTGTCCCCATCCACTTCAACAAGGTGTGTATCTGTGACAGATAAACCTTGTAAAGCATTGCTGAGTCCTGAGTCCAGAGACCTGGAAAATGCAACATATAATTTTAATTAAAGTCTTATCATGAAAAGAAAACAACAGATAATAAAACCCTGTTTTGACAAAGGTATTTGAAATTTTATATTCTCTCTCTCTTTTTTTTTTTTTGCTTCAATAACTAAACCCAGAACACCAAAGATTAAATTTCAATAGGATATTGGGAAGTTTTGTATTCTTCTAGTTACACAATTTAATTCAAAAAGAGGCACATGTGAACAAAAAAAGACCACTTTAAACCCAAATTATTTATATCAATTAAAGATAGTGGATATCCTATTTAGTTTTAAAACAATCAATTTAGTATATCATGGATATCTTTTTGGGGGGGGATATCTTTTCATGTTAGTACAAATATGTTTTCCTAATCTACAAAGTATTCCACTATCTAGCAGAAAAAAAACCCTGAATTTTACCAAACACTATTTCTATATTAAGAACCATGTAATATAAAAATATATTTGTAAAACACTTGGGAAGACACATAATTACTGTTAATAATAGTTTACCTCTCAGAAGCTAGATTAAGGGGTAACTTCAACTTTCTATTTTTTAAAACCTCAATGTTGTCTGACATTTTCAATTGTATACTATAGTTACAAGAAGTAAAATTAATAAAGATTCCTTCTCCATTTTGAAATTTGAAATGATGAAAAATAATTCACTATTTAATCTCTCTCTCTCTACATATGTATATACACACACACACATTCACAAAATCACTTCACATACTCTGCTGAAAATGATAACTGTTGCTATTTCCAAAGCAGGGGCCACATTTTCTGCAAAAGGTACTCAAATGATAGCCAGAGAAGAAAAGAAATAGCTCAATCCAACTCGAATTTTCTGATTTGTGAATAGAGACATAACTATTTATTTTACCCAATCTTAAAATTCAAACAGTGCTTGCTTTTGTTCTTTATGTTTTCATTCTGCTGTTTTTGCTTTCTAGCGGTATTTATTTGCCCTTACTAATGTTATTACTTTGCCTTCCTTTGTGCTCCTGTGAACTTTTGTATACTCCTCCAATATATTACTTCTCTTACTACATCATAATTATATGTTTACAATTTGTCTTCTCTATCAGTGAATTCCTTGAGGCTAAAGACTATATTTCCTCATCTCTGGGGCTCTGGGGCCTGGTAATGGGCTTTCCACAATGTGTGTTGAATAAATGAATTACTAAAGATCTTCCAATTTTTTATATTGTTGATACTGGAGGAGAAGAATGACAAACGATTACCTTGTTATTTTACTATGTTTTACTGGACAATGTGCACTTCTGTCGGAGGCACCAGTTAACCTGTAACACATCTGTGTATACAATGACAAGCAGGGTAATAACAGTCAATTTGAAGTGACTACGCAATCAAGAAAATACAGAGAGTCTTTATTTTTGCCAGACTAGTGCTTAAGACAATGATGATTATATGACAGTAGTTAGACATTCAACGAGCAGTAGTATTTGAACAACCTATAATCCTATATAGGTAAAAGCTGATAACAGAAGGAAAATAAGACAGAATTAAGAGTTCCTTATATTGTACTTTGTGTGATAGCTTTGTGTTGAGCTACGTAAAGCACACAATCATTTCTGGAATAAGATAAAGGATCAGAGTTCTATTTCACTGCCACTGAAATAGAGAAAGCTTGCTGAAGAGTGCATACCCCTGTTACAGCACTTAGCACACTGTATGGTGATTACCTGTTTGTCTGTCTCTCACCAAACACTGTGATTCTTGGGCACTCTAACTTTGTCATATTAGTAGATCCAGCATCTAGCACAGCTCCTAGCGCATGTTGTATGCAGTAAATATTTCTTGAAAGAATTAAGGAAGTGAGATAATTATGAAGTTTTTAATGACGGCCTATTAAATCTTAAGAAGGGTGTTCTGAGTATAAGCTGTGGTTTGAGCAAAGGGACAGAATCAGTGATACAGATACAGTTTATAAGGGTTAGCCAGGTTTTCTCAGGTGAGGCAAAGGCAAATAATAAAGAAATAAGGTCAAGAAACAAACAAACAAAAACCCTAGCTAGTTGATACAGTGATGCCTACTGACCATGATACCCACCAAGCCAAGTTCATTTTAACGTAAAGATGATAGGGAATCAGAGCTATGAATAAATCCTTTGGAAGTGTCTTGCCTTTCTTGTTCTTCTCCATATGATTAAAAGTTAAAGAATATAAACTCCAAGATAAAAGTCTTTCATCAGAAAGAGATTATTTATTTTGCATAAAGTTTTCTCAAGCAAACTATTGAGAAAATAAGTGAAATAATAAATAAGCCTACACTCAGCAAAATAGTAATACGGTTACAAAAAAAAAAAAGCAGAAATCCTCTCTAACCTCTATAGATTTCACATGGGCATTCTATAAAAACAAATGGTGGGTTTTCTGGGCTATAGAAAGGTTCATCTTTCCAAACAGGAAATGTAGCACCTGTTAAACAGGTCACACAATAGCTAACGCATTTCAGTTATTTTCTGAAAGAGGCTTGAATTTTGCCTCAAACTCTGGAGCCTGTTCTTCAGGGAAGGTATGCTCTGATTTTCATAAAAAATTACTTGGAAAGTTTACTAAAAATGTATGATGGGGACTGTCTCTCCAGTTTTCCTTGTGTGCTTGGCTGGTGTGTCCACATTTTTTTTGCAGCCATACATACACACATATTATTTCATTTGTTCATTTATTCAGCAAACATTTGCTGAAAGTCCATTATATACAGGGCACTGCTAAGGATTCTGGCATAAGCAACTAATTCATTTGTATTGATAAGGACATTCCATACAGCAATCACATACAATTGAGTATATAAAAAATTTTCCTCACTTTTATAGGACTATAGTCCTAGAAATATAGCTGCTCTAATCATACTCTGCAATTAATTTAAGAAACACATGAAATATAATTAAACTGAAATGATCTCAACCTCTCTTAACCAAATAGGTTTATCTGTAGAACTTACTATGTGTCAGGTATTATGACAGGCACTGGGGATACAAAGATAAATAAATGAAGACTTACTGGCCCTTAAAGAGGACCCAATATGGATGAAGGGTAGAGAACAAGACAAATATATATATTAATTGTAACACAATATGCTCAGTTTCATATAATGAGTATTTAAGTGATATACTATGAGAATACAGAGGAAGGAATTTTTCTAGTGGGGAGAAGTCAGTTTTCAAAAGGAGGTAGTATTTGAACTGGTCCTTCAAAGAGGAACAGTAGAATATCACCAGAAGTAGAAGAAGGAAGCAAGCTTCAGGTGAGAAAAACTAAATGAAGAAAGCAATAGAAGCTTAATTACATAAAACATATTAAAGTACAAACAATTTCAATATGGCTAAAACACTGAAACACAAGGAAGAGTCATAGCTGAAGATGAAGCTGAAACATCAGATTTTATCCTATATAGTTGAAGAGCAGAAAAAGCAATAAAAGAGCAAAATAAAAAGGTAATGGGGCCACATTTGATGCACATTTTTAAGCACCTTCAATGTGCCATGCATGAAGCGAAGTGTTGGTGCTGGTTACAAAGATGAACAAGGCATTTCTTGATCCTCAAGGATCCATCTCGGACAGATAAGTTGGCCAGCTTTGTGGAAGATGTAGCAGGGAGAGGTGGGTTGGAGAGAGATTAGTAGGAAAAGCTGTGCTATGATGTAGACTAGAGAGAGGAGGTCATGGTAGTAGAAATGGAATGGGCAAGAACATCAGACAGACCTTAGTTCAGATCCCAGATCTGCCAATGATAAATAGAGGACTTGGGGAACAAGTTATCTAGTTTCTTTGTAGTTTCAGTTTCTTGTACATAAATAGTGATTATAATACATATTTTTTCAAAGTTGTTATAGACTGGAAATATTCTGGAATATATACTGGAAATAAAAACTGTATTTCATGCTCAGCTCAATACAATTTAGTGATAATTATTAGTAAAAGAAGAGAACATAGATATAACACATTTAAGAAAAAATAAAAGCAGAACTTAGTGACTGATATTGGGGAATAAAGGAGAGGAAAGAACCAAATGTGGCTCAAGTTTTTAGAGTAGGTGACTGGATCAAGTTGTTTTCAACCCCTGTCTACTCTAAATTAACATTCTGAGAAATGTGGCATTCTTCTATGGAGGATCTGTGTTTTAAAATTTGTTTTCCCATGAAGCCCAATACATTTCCTTGTATATTTGCCACCTCAAATATTTATAGAACAGTAGGCAGTCTGCCATCAAATGGGAATTCTCTTTAAGACCTTCACAATCAAGTGGTTAATTACAAGTAAGAATATTCATTTAATCAATTTGATCTTTATATAGAATGAGTCAGAAAAATATTCTATGCCTTCTTGATTAATATAGGACTCTATGAAAAGGCAGGTAATTAATTTAATGCAATAAAGTAACGAGTCCCTGGAAGCCACGGTAAAAAAAGAATATACTCTTAAATGCCTAGATGGAAGAAAAAGACAATATTTTAGAGGATTACAGGGTTTTTTGGTGTGTTTTTAAAAATCTTTAGGCTTTCTATAACAAGCTAGAACAGAAGGACTTAAAATATTTCGGAAGATTCTTTTCCCGATGAATAAGTGGTGCTGATTCCTATAATAAGGTATTTTATGAATTTCTATTACAACATTCATAGGTGTGGAAATTCATTTTAAGCATTATATTTTATTATGGTAGTGTTGGCTAAAGTACCACAGTCTTCATAGACAGGAAATGACCAAAAATAAACCAGCTTCACTGCATGCATCCAATGTAAGCAAAGAAAACATTACACCAAGTACTTTCCCATTTCTGGCAGGGAAAAGAAATCTGCAATATGTCGTTTTACTGTAGAGCTGTCCCAAGTACAGTGAAAAGTGAAATCATTAATGGGATATACCAAAGTTTTACAGAATTTCCTCTCTTTATGTGCGTATAATTTTTTCATGGATACTTGTTTCCAGGCATTTAGTTACACACCCATAAGCCAAAGGTCACAGACACTCTAACACAAGAATTAGCCACTTTTTTGGCACTATGAAAAACTAAAGACTATAAATGGGAATTGTTGAAAATGGAAAAACTTATGTAGTATTAAAAAACAAATTGAAACCCTCAGGAAGGGACTTTGTGACCCTTTAGCTTTCTACCTTCAGAAAGAGTAAGGCTTATATCATTTTAGAAAGATGAAATTTAATTATATTTTTAAAGACAGAGAATATAGTAACACAACTTCTAAAATTTAAAACATTTCACTGTGTACTTTCAGATAACCTAGCACAAAAACTGAACATGTGTTTGAAATCTCCCTCTAAAACCCCGCTGAAGTAATTCTGATGCAAACCACAAAAGCAAGTATAACAGCTGGGGGTAGGGGATGGACAATCTGCTGTAAGAAGCTTCAGAAAATTCCTGGAAGCTGGAAAGTAAAGAATGCTGAAAGACGAAGAAAAACAAAGGAAGTTATTGCTTGGAATATGCACTAGATACAAGAATAAAGATGATAGCCAAACTGCCCATTAGGACTTTTGGAAAGGAAAGAACAGATATGACAGAAGACGGGAGTGGAAGTAAGACTAAATACAGGGGCTTTAATTGAAGATCTGTAAAAGGACCCTACCCCCTATTTCTCCCACTGTCAATAACACAGGCCGAGTGGCATTGCAGCTCAGTGGGAGAAGAAAAGAATACTCAATATGTAGCAGTAGGGCAACTGGTTTTTCCTATAGGAGAAAAATAAACAAATTAGACCTCAATCTCAAACTTGAAAATCAATTCCAAGTATAATAAAAACTAAAATATGAAAAGCCAAATTTTAAATCTTTAGGAAGACAAAAATGGGAGGATTTTTAATAATCTCAATGTAGCACAGGATTGTTTTTGCTTAAATACAACCCACATGGGTAAACCATAAAAAAGAAGGTATATATATTGATGTATATATATTGGGTATCTTCAAAATACAAATGTTATTTAAAGGCAAAGACTTTATGAGATTGTTTGAGGGAAAGCAGAGAGTGAAAAGAAGGCTCAAGACCAAAATCTGAGTAACTCTACCACCTAGAAGGTTGAGGACAGAAGTACTTGAGGATATTAGAAAGATACAAGGCAAGAACAAGCTATTAATAATATGATGTAAAATAATAAATAAAATAAAATAAATATAATAAAATAAAGTAAAATAAAATAATAAACTGTAAACAATGGTCCAAAAGGAAATCATAAGACTCAATTAGGTCAGGCAGATAGCAGGCTTCAAGAAGGGTAAATTCCATTCAATAGATAAACAAGAAGATGCACAAATTTCTTTGTTTAATAAATAACAACGACAATAATAAAGGTAATTGAGATAGGCAATCTGAAATTCCAGACAAAAACAAACTATGTAAGAAAAGCATGGCTCAAATGGGAAGCAAACTGAAGTGTATTATGTTTTGAAATGTGGTGAAGAGGGAGCCATTTGAATTTGATGCTAAGAGTATTTCCCTTGAATGGTTTAGGAAGCAGAAAATGAAATATAACTATAGTACACTACTTAATGCTCAAGTAAGACAGTTACATAATCACAGAAACGTAAACACTGTTACTAGTTTTCAATTTTAGAAACTAGCAATTGACAATGTTATGGCTATAGAAAAGATATACATAATATTAAAATTGAAATGTGAAAGTATAGCTCATAGAATATAGCAAAATTGGGGTTCCAATCAGGGAAAATGGTAGAATAGGGAACTCTACAGGTCATTTCCTCCACAAAAGCAATAAATATGCTAGCAAAGCTGTCAGAGTCAACTTTTTCACAACTCTGGAATCTAACAAAAAATTTATGACAACCAGAGAAATGTGTAGCAAAGAAAAAAGATGTCAAATTTCAATAAGAGTTCTGCGCACTGTGACTTACCCTGTTAACATCCCCTATTCCCCAGCTCAGTGGTGGTTTTGAAGATGACAGCCATTTTCTTTGTGTAGGTTCCACAAAGAGCAATACATACTTTATTCTCAAAAACTTGGGGTTGTGTGTTTTGACATGCCTAGTGGTTCCCTAAAGGATGAACTAAAGAGTCTGCCTTTGTTTCAAATGTCTCAGAGCTTGCCGTAGGCAGTGGTGGCTTATTAGGTGGCGTTTGTTGAAAACATTTGAACATGAAAGTGTATTAGGTGCACCACATAAGACAAACAACAGACAGAGCAAAAAGCCTGTGGGGGGAAAAAGAGGCTGGGGAAGGAGATGGTTGGGGGAATAAGCAGTCATCTCCAATAGTTGAAAGGCAAAGACAAAGGGAGAATCTTGAAATAGAAGTGACAACAACAGCCCATTTCTCATCAGAAACCATGGAGGGCAGAAGACAGCCGGATGCCATATTTATAGTGCTGAAAGAAAAAACTCGCAACCAAGAATTCTATATCCAGCAAAGCTGCACTTTTTTGAAATGGAAAAATTAAGACATTCCCAGATAAACAAAAGCTGTGAGAGTTTACTGCTAGTATGCTTGCCCTATAAGAAATGCTAAAGTAGTCACTTAGATTGAAATAAAAGGACACTAGAGAGTAACTCAAAGCCATATGAAGAATACTAGGAAAGGTAATTACATAGGTAAATATAAAAGCCAGTATAACTATTTTTGACTGGTAAATCTTCTTTTTCTCTATATGATTTAATAGATAAATGTATAAAATAATAATTATAAATCTATATTAATGTGCACATAATGTATAAAGATGAAATTAGCAACAATAATAACATAAACATAGTGAAACTATATAGAAGCAAAGTTTTTATATATTATTGCAATTAGGTTGGTATTAATGTAAACAAAATTATTATTAATTAAGATGTTAACTGTAATCCCCAGGGTAACAACTGAGACAAGAGCTAAGAAGTAGATACAGTAAAAGGAATGAGAAGAGAATCACAATGGCACGCTCAAAAGTCCTTGAACACAAAAAAAGTAGTAGAGGAATTGAGGAACAAAAAAGATATATGACAGAAATCAAAGGGCAAAATGACAGAATTAAGTGCTTTCTTATCATGATTTGATAGATAAAATTCTCCAATTAAGAGGTGGCTATTAGCAGAATGGATTAAAAAACAAGACTTAACTATATGCTGTCTACAAGAATAAAAGACACAAACAGATTGAAATTGGAAGGATGGAGAAAGATATTCCATGCAAATGATAACCAAAAGAGCTAGAGTGGCTGCTAATATCAGACAAAAGAGACATCGTGTCAAATAGTGTTACAAGAGACATAGAAGGACATTTTACATCAATAAAAGAGTCAATCCATCAGGAAGGTGTGACAGTTATAAACATACTGCACTTAACGTCCAAAATACATAAAGCAAGAACTGACAGAATTGAAGGGAGCAACAGTTCTGCAATCATAGTTGGAGATTTTAATACCAATAATGGATAGAATAACTAGGCAGAAAAATCAATAAGGAAATAGAGGACTTCAAGAGTACTATAAATCAACTAGATCTAACATACATAGAAGACTCTACCCAATGACATTAGAATTTTCGTTCTTCTCAAGTATGCGTGGAACATTCTTCAGAATAGATTATATGTTAAGCCACAAAACAAGTCTCACATAAAACATCTCTGAAAACAATGGAATAAAACTAGAAATCAATAACAGAGATAAATCTGGAAAATTTACAAGCATATGGAAATTAATAAACTGTTCAATAAAGAAATCACTAGGGAAATCAGAAAAATATAGCTCATAGAAAGTTGCAAGGCAAAAACGTGGGAGAAGTAAAGGGTAGACTCATCTTGCACAAGGGAACAAGAAATAGAGATTTAATTATAGTAAACTACAAAAGTTACCAATAAAAGAACTCTAGGCATATAGTGTTGGGGGAATAACAAGTAAGTGAGTGAATCCTTGTCTATTATAGCAAAAAGTCTATCTAAACATTATAAGTTGAGAAAGCATAATATACAGCTAGAGATTTGGTTGAAAAGGAGTTAGCAAGATACTATTAAAAAAAAAAAACACAGCAGCCATATAAGTAAAAGAAAAATCATGTGAATATGCTATCAGAAAAATCAATGCAAAGAGCTTTTCAAGATGAAGAGTGTCAGCTATGTCAAATGGTGTGGAGAGTTCAAGTATAAAATAAAGGACTTAAAAGTTCAAGAAGTCAGTCTGGATACTCCACTAAGAGTCCCTGGTATATATACGTACAAGGTATAATCAGCTCTTTTAGAAATATTTCTATCTTTCTGATGTAAGAGATTTTACATGAATCAGACAACTGAAACTAAGTTGAAGAAATTATCTATTACCACTAGAAGTTATAAGTAATTTTGCATTCACGTTTTGCTAATAATTTGCTATCTTTACAGTTTTACTTTTCTGCCTTCAAATATCATCTTTGTCTCCTTGACGTCATAGTTTTTAAGTCATTAAAAGGATCAGACCAAGATAATGTAATGGTGTCTCCATGGCACTTTGAACTTACATCAGTAAAAAATAAATCTTTTGCCAGAAATTGTGGATCCCTTTCCAATGATTCATTACTGTTCTCAACATCCTCTCCACTGAACCCACACATCACTTTTCTCATCTCTCCCAAACTCTTCCTATGTTCTTGCTTACAAGGCCTTTGACTTCTAATAAAAATTCTGAAACTCTTGGCAGGAACTACAAGGCATAACAATTTTCACTAACAGATACTTCCTCTTTCTTTTGGAACCGAATGCTTGTTTTGAGACCATAAATGTGAAGACTCTATAAGTTTAAATTATTTTAGAGGGTCACAGAATTTTTGGCTATAAGCTGCCTAAAAAGTTCAAGTGTTGAGAAGATCATATTAACTACAATCCATACCTATCAGAGATCATTGTGCCAGGTAAAAGTGCCAATTAATAAACAAAGACACTTCTGCACTCACTGTAGCTGCCAACCCTAGTAAGACATGAACAGTGAACAGCCCTGTAACAAGAGCATAGAATGAATGACTTAGATGGAAGGACAGAAGGCTGATGACTGCTGAATACACTGGCCCCTGATTCTACACCCAGCTCTACAACTACTAACTTCAATATCTATAGTAACAGCTTCAAATGATCTCTCTCTGATGACTCTTACTTCTACTCTTCTCTAACAACCCACTCCAGCCACAATAATGGCCTCCAAATTGCTCTTAGATATGTTCCACCTTCAAAATCTTTAACTCCCAAAACTTAACTCTGCCCATAAATACCCACTATTTCAACTCACTTCTTCATGTGTTTCTCATCTTCAACTTCATTTAGACTTCCAGTTTCAGAAATACTAAATTTTCTCCTAATTTGTTGGCAACCTTCTAATTTCTAATACTTTAAAATTCTAGCGTAGACCATATGACCCATCATATCTTTCTTTTATCATTTTAGTTGAATTTTTTTATTCTTTACCTTTGATCCTTTTTCTCCTTACTCTTTATCAAACACAGAGCTTCTCTCTGTTATACCTACTCTGTGCTCCGGGAATATCATTCAACAATTCTGACTATAGTTGCTGCAATTTCATGGTCTCTAACCTCATTTAGTTCCTCAGAATTTTCCTTCAATCTTTCAACACTTCCCTAATTAGCTCCCTCTGGATATCAAACAAGACCTGAAAAAATGGAGATACACCATGGTTTTTAAAGTGATGATTTATTATCTTAAGAATGTCAATACTTCTGAAATGAATAACTTAAATGTCATTTAGATATAATTCTTAACATTTCCATTTAATTAAATAATTGTTCACTGAAGTATAATTAATGTAGAATGTTGTATCGGTAGATGAAATGATTTTAAAGTTCATATGGAAGAACAAGTGTGTGAGAATTAAAACTTTGAATAGTGAAAGCAGATTTCCCCTACATAGATATTAAGACTTACTATGAAACCATTACAATCAAGCAGTTTCGGTATTGTCATTAAAACGGATAAATAGATTAGTGAAATGGAATAGAAGTCCAGAAATGAGGTTGCCTGGGTGACTCGTTGGTTGAGCATCCAGCTCTTGATTTCAGCTCAGGTCATGATATCAAGGTCCTGAAATTGAGCCCTGCATCCAGCTCTGTGCTTAGCATAAAGTCTGCTTGAGATTCTCCCTCTCCCTTTGCCCCTCCCACTCATGCTCTCTCTCTCCAATAAATAAATCTTTAAGAAAAACTCTAGAGATCTATCCAAATATTTACAGGAATGTAATTTAAGATGAAAATGACATCCTCATTAAAAAAGAGAATACTTAAATGAAAAATGCTATTACCAAATTGAACTGAAATAAAATCAAGTTAGACTCTTACCTAACACTATGTATAAAAATAAAGTTGATGTAGAAAGGATGAACTTTTAAAACCTTATTAAAATTTTAGAATATAATATATAAAATTATTTGGATAAACTTGGATGTAAGAAAACTTCTTAAGGAAGATAGGAAAAATGTTTTTTAGAAAAAGCAG